>NW_026000240.1:2638729-2785341 GCF_001458135.2 Marmota marmota marmota
CAAAGGCCAAGAGCCTGGAGGGTGGCGGGGTCGGGCCGGTGGACTACCACCTGCTGATGATGTTCACCAAGGCGGAGCACAATGCCGCGCTTCAGGCTAAGGCCCGCGTCGCGCTGCGCTCGCTGCTGCGTCTTGCCAAGTTCGAGGCGCACGAAGTGCTTAACCTGCACTTCGTGAGCGAGGAGGCCAGCCGCGAGGTGGCCAAAGCCCTGCTGCGGGAGCTGCTGCCACCCGCCGCCGGCTTCAAGTGCAAGGTGAGCGGGACCACAGCTAGGGGTTCCTGGTGGGTAGCCCACGCCCATTTGCGGTTAGTGAGCACTCCAGGTGGCTCTCCAGGGCACCGGGCGGAGCTGGGGGCTTCCTGGCACTGCCCACTTGCGTCACCGGTAGTCTAACTTTCTCTGACACATCCTGCTGGAGGGCTTGTCTGGGGGTGTGTCCTAGAGCCCAATGAGTTCATGCAGAAGTGGAGCGGCAGCTTTAACTGATGGTCTGGCTTCCCTCTCCCTGCTTTCATTGCTATCCCCTGGAGAATCAGCAAACCCTGATTTGCACGCATTGCCAGTTCAATAGTGCTTTCAGAACCTGCACCTCTTTTATAGGTTCCATCTGAGGGTGGAACTGGTCTTTTGAAGGCAGCAGTAGTCATCTGAGCAGTCTGCTCAACAGGGTCTTGGTGAGGCCTCTGGAAGCATCCCAATTTGAACTGGCACTTCTCTGTAGTGCTTAAGGTATTTCAGTCATATCTAGTGAAAGCCAGTGTGAATCTTCTCTTGTCCTCCCTGTGCTCAAGGGTCATGAAACCCATTTAGAGAAATTGTGGGTTCCTCTTTTTGAGGAAGAGAAAGCTCCAAGAGGTACGGATATGATCTGGGAAGAGCACAGTTATCTGCCTTGCCCCAGGCTGAGCCAACCTGCTCTGTGGCAACTCCCACCTCTTCACCCACTTAATTCACCACCTGGGTCTGCCCTTCTGGGATTGTTGTTGCCTTTTGTCTCTGTTGCCTTCATCAACTTGCTTGTCTTATTTTGACCCAATAGTTGTACAGAGGGGCTCCAAAGTCTAATATTTGGATAGGAGTAGTAAGTAGGTGATCTTAGAGTGGAGACTGATGTTGGTGGGGGAAGGGCAATGAGGCAAGAGTAGTGTCCCACTACTGTTCCTGTCCAGCTTGGTGACTAAATGGGGAGCTGCTACCAGGTTCCTGTAGGGTTCAGGGGTGTGCAGTGGCTTTTTGTTGCCTAAAGTGTCAAGTCCCAGTTTCAAGTCCCAGCTGTCTTGTGAACTTGACCAGCCTCTCTGGGTTTCCTTCTACATGCACTTTATACCTTAACAGTATTGAATGTGCCTTTACACAAGCTGTGACCTTTGCTCAGAATGTCCTTTCTTTCTTGGGCTCTTGGCCACTCTTTACTCAGCCTTCACTTTCCCTAGGAATGTCTTTAGACCCTATGGACATGCCAAGCCCAAATCTCCATATCTCTTCATTCCTGCATTGAGGGTCTGTCCCCTGCACAGGACAAATTAGCCCACCATGGCCAAGGGAGGGCACCTGGGCTAGGATTTCATGCTGGAGAAGGCCAAGAACCCAGGTCCTGGAGCTTGTGACTGGAGGTATCTTTGGTTCTTATGTCTAATGCAGGGTTTTGGCTTGGAGCCTATCCCAAATTACCTAATTGTATTCTTGTGGTAGGTCAACCTGTCCCATGATGATTCTTAGGACACTAACATTTGAGAAGCCTTGTACTAGAGCAGAGGAAAATTCTGTACTAGGGCCAGAATGGGCAGATCTGGGATCTGACCAAGTCTATAAACACCACCCTGAAGGCCATCATTGTCATTTCCACCTGCTGAGTCAGTTCTTTACCTGCCTCATCCCAAGTTCAGCCATGGCTCTTGTTGCACGCACAGCACTTTTTAGCCCTTGTACCTCTGCGTGTGTCTTCCCATTTTTGGGGTGCTTTCTCCATTCCAAATCTTTTTTTTTAGTTGTTGATGGATCTTTATTTTACTTATTTATATGTGGTGCTGAGACTCAAACCCAGTGCCTCACACATGCTAGGCAAGAGCTCTACCACTGAGCCACAACCCTAGCCCCTGCATTCAAATCTTGACCATCTTCAGATACACACCCTTCTTGGAGTTATCCAAGGTACCCCAGCTGAATTGTGTGTCTTCTTCTTTTCCTCTAATCATCTGTCTCTGTGTATGATGTCTGGCAGAAATATTGGGACTAGAAATATTGGTCCTCAGATGGGTCTATCCTGAGAGCCAGGCTCCTGCCTTGGAGCGTTTCCTGCTCTCACTCCCTGTCCTTGTGGGTCCTAGTTCTGCCAGCCACCACCCTCACTCAAGGCCTGGAGGCAGCTGCAGATGACCTGAAGGAACTGCTACCTCCCTGTTGAGGCATGAGTGGTGAGGGTGGAGGCCTTTTAGCTAGATGGCAATGGGCGGTAAGGGTTTATCAGTCCCGTGATCATGTTGTGCCCGTTATTTTTGAATTCATATTTTTGGAATCTAACATTTGTGATAAAAGGTGATCTTTTCTTTATATGTCTGGTTCTAACAAGGTTTGCTTCAACTTATCTGGGACTTTAATTCTTCATAGCTTAGGAATGCTTCTTTCTACCTCATGAATCACTCACTCCACATATGCCTTTCATTTTGCCAGGAATATTCCCCTCCCCATCATTCACTGGTATTGGGCTCTCAGATCACAACTCTAGTGTTCTTTCCTTGGTAAACATTTCCCGAGCCCCCATTACACACTCTTATAGTTCTAACACTTTTCTTTGGTATCAGGGGTCGACGGCCAGCATCTGATTGTGGGGTTATTCTTTCTGCCCAGGAGAATCCAAGCACTCTAAAACTTAAAAGTCTCAAAAATTAGTGAACCACAAAACACAAATACTCAGAAATATATTTACAAAAGGCAAAGCCCCTGATAGATCTAATCTATATGGGTTCTGGAACTAGACAAAGATGGCTCCTGTGGTTTATTTAAGGGGGTACATCAAAGGCAGGAATAAGGTTTCAAGGGCGGGGTCTTGCTTCTTGATGTCTTGCAGTCAGCAGGTTGATTGACATCTTGGCAGGTCACATCCATCTCAGGGATCTTTGACAGAACTTCTGGGAAACTTCACCTGCATTAGATGATCAATCTCTGTGGGGGTGCCATGGGAGGTTCCCAATGCCAGACCTATCCCCTCATTAGGCTACTATGCACAGTGACCCACATGCAACCCATGGACGGCTCCTTACACTTCGCTAATGTTTATTGCAGTGATATTTGTATAATTATTAAATTAATTATCTGTGTACCTTGCTAGACTATATACCTCTTTATGGATATTGACTTTGACATCTCTTAAATGCTATGTCCCCAGCACTTAACACTATGTTTTACATATATGAGTGACTTTTATATGAAGAGAATTATTTTTTTCAGTATTGATTAGGAAGAAGGAAAGTATAAATCCTTACCAAGCTGTGTCAGAGCTGGACGGGATCTTTAAGAGCATCTAGCACAAAAGGTGAAGAAACTTGCCAAGGCCACCTGGTAAGTTACTGACCCAGATGAGGCTGGACCAGTGGCCTAAGCCAATGTTTTTCTCCTTGTGCTATACTTTAACACTTGTGTTTTGTAAAATGAGGTCCAGAGAGCAATTTACTCTGAGAATTGACTTAAAGTGTGCTGGAATACCTTGGGAAGAGGAAGGTAGCTCCTTGGCCACCCAATCATGTGGAGACACCTGGGGGCCTCCTTCTCCCTGAGGGTAGTCTCAGGGTCTCTACCATGTCTGCAAGATGCAGAGCAGGGCTGTGGTGAGCTGGCATAAGATTTGTACCTATACCCAGAGGTCTCTTCTCAGGCCATTTTCAAATGACACAAAAACATTTTTAGCTGATATAATTGCTGAGATAGATCAGAAAACATTATTAATGACATTATTATTAATTACATTCTGGTTAATTAAATATTAGCTAAAAATCATTCACATACCCCCCAAAACTTGTTTTGACTGTTGTTGAAAGCGTTTTCAAAATCAGTTTGTTATCCTTATAACAGGTTAGAAGTATTTGTTAGCAAACACCTGAACCTGCTATGTTCCAGGCACCAGAAAAGGATCTGCTTAACCCTATAGTCCATTTTTAATTGTATCAGAATCACATGGAGGCACCTATTAAAAGTAGAGACCTGGGCCCTGCCTTAGCCTGAAAGTCAGAATTTCCTGGTGGGATCTGAGAATCTCTCTTTGGATGGAGCTGTGCAGGCTGGCATGGGAATGCATGGTGTCTCCTGTTGACCATTCAGAGCTGGCTCAGGCCTCTGACCTCTGCAGCCTGGCCAGGGGAGCACAGATCCTGGCATATAGCAGGCATTCCGTACCATTGGACTGACTGCTTTCTTTTATCCAGGCTTTTTTGGGGAGGGCTGTTACTTCAACTTGCTAAGATACTACTTTTATCCTGGCTCCCTTCCACTCGGATCATTCCAGCATCCTAGAACTCTTCCAGCCTTTCATCCCTGACCTGAAGGAAAGTCTGTCCCTGCTTTTGGAGTTTTGCTCACTCTGCTTCTGAGCCATCTGCTGTTTCACGCTGTCAAGTGGAATCTCACATGGTAGAGCCTTAGATCAAGACTTATTCCTTCATGAACCTTCATTTCCTTAGGTTTGACAGCATACCATGAAAACCCCACATAACGCTGGCTTATACTAGCATAAGATTTGTACCTATTTGAGCTTATTTCTCATCTAACAAAGTCTGGTGGGAGGCATACCTGACTGGCACAGGGGCTCATTCTAGCTCACTTTTCACCATCTCTAGGGAGTATCCCTTGTCTTTTTGATCCAAGATGTCTGCCAGAGCTCTAGCCATTACATCTGTTGCTGTATTTAGTCCAGTTTGGCTCAGTGCTGCTGTGGCTTTGGTTTTGGGTTCAGTCTTATGACATTGTGCTACTCTGCTGACTTGGAGAATAAGCACAGTGAGCAGGCCTCCTGTCTGGCACTGATAGGACTCTATGGTCATCTCATCCCTCTTCCCCAAGGTGGCCAATCCCTTGTAGGGCCCTGTGAGGCCCACCCAGCCATTGTTGATACCCTCCCGGGAGTATGGCAGTATTTATCTTTATGGGTAATTCTCCTGCACTGTCACTGATTTATCCTCTCAGATGTTGACTGTTCATCTTCTGAACCCCTTTTCTAAGGCAGTTCTCATGCCAGCCTCCATCTTTCCCATCACCTTGCGCATGTCTTTTGTAGCCATCATTCATCTGTTCATTCACTCAGCAGGTGTCGTTGAGTGCTTACCCTGTGCCAGGCACTCTGCTGGGTACCTATGAACAGCAGGAACAGAACAATCCCTGCTCTTATGAAGCTTATGTTCTGGGGTCCTGGGAGGGGGGTGTGGGCGATAGAGTCAAGTGGTGGTAAGTTCCATGGGATAAGGGATAGGGAGTGTGTGGGTGTTAAGGGGGGGGAGTTGTTCAGGGAAGGCCCACTGACCAGGTGACATGCCAGCAGGGCCTAAAGGAAGGAAGGCGGAAGCTATGCGGGAGGGGGGATTTCTTCAGAGAACTGCAAGGTAGAGGCCTCAGGTGGGAGTGGTCTCCACATGTTTGAGTGCTCCACATGTCCTGTTTTCTTCTGTCCAGCCTCCTCCCTACTGGAATATACTCTCCATGAAGGCAGAGAACTTCCCAACCTTCTTTATCTACCAGGTTTTAGGAAACCCATAAATGCCAACTCTATTTCTGAGTTGAAAGTGACAGACACAGTGAACAAGCAGCCCCTAACCTGGAACCAAGAAACAGACTTCTGGAGGGGCAGGTAGCTCTGGACAGCCACCAGCTTCACTGCAGGGACAGGTAGGAGAAGAGGAGAGGTAGGGGCCCGGGGCAGACATGCCACCCAAACTCACCCATCAAATGAGCATCTCCTGTCGCCTTAAGGACTAGTCTGGGTACGATGGGGAGTGGGGTGTAGGGTTGGTGCAGGAGGCCAGGGTGTTGGTCTGGTAGGGCCCTCTCCTAGTGGAAGTCTGAAACAATGTCTCTCTTCCTAGCACCACTATGATCTCCACTTGGTTCTGGGCACCTTTTGGCTCCCAATAAGTATTGGTAGTGGACTAACTGATGGCCGTGTGGATGAAACCCAAGACATCCTGAAAGGGTTCTCAATGGTCTGCTCTTCTGTCAGAGCTCACCCTTTGTCAGGTCCTGAAACTGGGTAGCACATGCTTGAGGACAAGTTAGGAGAAGACAGCTGAGCTTTCCTCACTTATAAGTGTTTGCTGGATTCCAGGAGGAGGTACTTAGGATCCTGTCACTGAGAGTGACCAGAAAAATGTTAGAGCTCTGTTGTGAGGGCACCCCAGGTCTTTTGTTGCAAGAGCAAAACTTGGGTTGGGGGTACAGCTCTGTGGCAGAGCATTTACCTAGCATGGGAGGGTCTGGGACTCCATCTCAATACCACAAAACAAACAAACCTGTGAATGGCTTGAAAAAGCTCCTAGCTGGGGCTTGAGAAAAGCCCCAAAGTGAGGATCCCCAGTGCTGGCTGTGTTGCTGAGGAAGCTGATGACAAGCAGGTGATACTGGGACTGGTGCTGATAACCCAGTAGCAGGTGTCTTACATCTTTGTGTGAAACCTTTCGCTATGTTATGACATTCTGGGAAAGAGGTGATCTTAGAAATGTGTTCTGAAGTGAGAGGCTCTTTGAGACGATTCTGGCATTTTATGCCATTTAGAGAACAGCGTGAGTTTCACCAAGTACATTTATTAGGGACACTCTTTTAAATTTTAATATACTCATGAAAGCAATTGGAGTAGTTTGTATGCCAAGGTACATTTCTCTTGAGAGATTTTGTAATCATAGGTCTGTAGGGAATAAGTATAATACATTAACTATATATTATTGTATTAAATGCAATAAACTCTAGGTATTTCCACAAGTGTATTGAAATTATAAGGCATATCTCCCAACATAGACCAGGGATGTCACAGATGAAATGATACAGGGGTGGTTTGTAAATTCTGCTGGACTTTTTTTTTTTAAAGTTGTCAGTGGACTTTTATTTTATTTCATATGTGGTACTGAAAGTCAAACCCAGTGCCTTACACATGCCAGGCAAATGCTCTACTACTGAGCTACAAACCCAGCCCAGTTCTGCTGGACTCTAATGCACTGATAGAAATGTTCTCACTTTGAGCATCAGCAGTTCATCAGGACTTCCTGGCTGCTCTCTGTTCCCCCAGGCCATTTTTAAAGAGATAATTTCTTTTTTTGTAAGAAAAGATTGAAATGAAATTCACATACCAAAAATTTTTCCCTTTGAAGTATACGGTTAAGTGGTTTTCAGTATATTCACAAGGTTATAGAGCCATGATCACTCATTCCAGGACATTTCATCATCTCACAGACAAACTGTTCATTAGCAGTCACTTCCCATCCTCCTGCTCCTAGTCTCCAGAAGCCACTAATCTGCTTTGTGCCTATAAATTCATTTAATCTGAATATTTGCTATAAATGGACTTATTCAATATGAAGTTTTTTATGTCTGGCGTCCTTCATAATGTTTTTAAAGTCCACATTGTAGCATGCCATTTCTTCATTCCTTTTGATAATTGGATAGTATTTCTTTGTGTGGATATACCACATTGTCCATTCTTGAGTTGATGGAATTTTGTGTTGTTCTCACTTGTAGACTATTATGAATAGTGCTGCTGTGAACATTTTTTGGTAAAGTTTTTGAGTGGACATATGTTTTCAGATATCTTGGGTATGACCTCGGAATAGAATGGCTGGGTTGTATGTTAACTTTTTAACCTTTTATAATTGCTGAACTTTTCCAAAGTACCTGCACTAGTTAACGGTCCCACCAGCAGTGTAAAAGTATTCCAATTTCTCCACACCTTCAGCAGCACTGGTTACTATCTTTTTGATTACAGCCATCTAGTGGATGTGAAGAAGTATTTTACTTTGGGTTTGATTTGCCTTTCCTTAATGACTAATGATGAGATGATTACATGTTGATAAATACATTTGGATTAATGTATTTGGTATTTTTCATGTAAAACATATATACTTGTGTTTTACAAGGAAAAAAATACTTTCCTTGCCTACCTGAAAGACTTTTTATAATATCTCTGATATTGTACATACTCTCAAGAGCACTGTTTGGAAAGATGCACAGAGTAATTTGATGCTCCAAATCAATGAGAGGGGACTGCTTACTAGAAGAATAATAACATTAGTTCAGCACTTTGGAGTTGGTGAAAGTGCTTTCACCTACACCTCTGGAGCCCCATCACTGTGACTGGTGATGGAGGCGTGAAAGACCTAGGCTGAGAGGTCTAGACTTACCGAGCTCAGACTAGGAGGAGCCAACAGCTCCACACAGGGACTGTGGGTGTGGGTGCTGGCCGTAACCCACCTCGCAATCTGTGTCATCCCGCTACTAAACCACCCCAGGTAAGAACATCCCTCTGTATAAAAACTGCGCTGTACTGGGAGCCCTCTTACCCGCTCCAGGGGCGCAGACCCCGTGTGGGAGCAGGAAGGGAACTCCAAAGCTCCCGGCGCAGCGTCAGGCGCTAAGCTGAAAGCCTGGGCCAGAGAGGGGCAGTGACTTACTCAGTGCCTCATAGCTGGGGTTGGAACCAGTTTGGGCCCTTCCCTCCTCTCTTTTGAGTGTTACCAGCAGCCTGGGGTCCCTTCTGGAAGGTTGGGTCCAGAGTCTGCCGCTTCTCTTCACCTGGCCCAAGCAGGTCTCCCTTGCTCCTCTGGATCAGATTCACAGGGGAGGGGAGGCGGAATCCTCCCTGGGGCTAGCTTTCTAGCTGTCCTGGGCTGGAGGATCCAGGAGCTGTGAGCTGGAAACCTCACGGGAGGACCGGGATGGCTACAATCAGTACCTGGCCTCCAGGCCTAGAGGAGGCGTTGCTCTGTAGCTCATGCTAGGCTTGTCCTCCTTGGGGCCCCCGGCAGCGGTAGGGCCGGCGGCGGCCGCTGGAGGGCGCCGTGGCACCGCGTTGGCGTACTGGGATCCCCGGGCCTGCGAGGTGTGTTGCCTCTGCCTCTGCTACAGTGGAGCGTGTCTGTTTTCTCCTGAGTCTGTGCCTCTTGGCTTTAGAGAGAAGGACTAAAGAGAGGGAGTCGTTGTGGCGACAGTGGGAGGTCTTTTCTTTCCTGTGCCGTTATAAACCTGCTTTGATAAGGCCCTTAGAAAAAGGTGGCTGAACGAGCAGCTGGGGTGATTGGATCTGGCCTCACCGGCAGAGGTTGGAGTGGACAGGCGGCCTCCTTGCCTTTTACGGTTCCCTTCTTGGGACCGCCCGGAGCTGCCCACCTGGCCTCACAGCTCTTTTGGGGGCCCATCACACCTTCTGACTCCGGTGTAGGAAATGCTCCTGTTAGCGCCGCCTGAAGGTGGAGTGGCCTGGGTACCCTCACACTAGTAGGGAGTTGGGTCCAGAGTCTTCAAGAGGCAGGGTGGTACTGTTTGCCTGGTTTCCCTTCAGCTCTGGCAGGTCTGATGGCTTGATAGCTGGAGCTGTGGGTTCCTAGCTGTCATTGGGTTCAGAGTCCCGCCTCACTGACTGATCTCCAGTATCCCAGTGCAGGTCTCTTTCTGGCAGAGGGAGGCCCCTGCCCTGGGAGCTTACCTGCTTGAGGGGCCCAGACCCCAGGCTTCCTGCTCCTGCCCTCGGAAGGATTCCCTGCCCTTTCTCATACCTTTCCTGTCCAGGGCTTTTGCCTTTGTTCCCCTGACCATTCCCCCTGGCCTGTGTGTTTTAGAGGATCTGTCCAGAGGACCAGTGGCAATATTACCTTCCACCCCTCTCCCTTAGCCCACAGGGGCCTTAACCTAGAGGCTCTGACCCCAAGAAACAGCTTTGTACCTGTTTTGAGCAACTAATTCAGACCTTGTCAGCTGGCAGATGCCTGCTGTTAACTTAATGTGTTCTAAATTAAAGCCTTTGTTTTATTTATTTGGGGTGATTACTGTTAAGCAGCCCTGTTAAAGCAATTAAAGCAATCCTCTGCTGTTGGGTTGAAGTGTCCCAGAGTCTGGCCTCTGTCCTCCTGCTGATCCCAAGGCCAGGCCCCAGGTTGGGACAACAGGTGTGCTCTCTCCCCTCCTTTCCTCCCCAGTCCTGTATCTGGGGGCAGAGACACTGCTCCTTACATTTGCTCACTGCCCTTTCTGCCTCTGGCAAAGTCTGTTCTTGCTTGGCAAGGGAGATGTCCAGAGTCTGGGTTCAAATCCAGCCTGAGACATTTGGAAACATTGTGGCACTGGATGTAGGCCCTCTGAGCCTTCATCCTATCACTTGACCTTACAAGGTGGCTGTGAGATAAAGATGTGTTGGCACAGGGCCTGGCACTTGGCAGGCAGCTGGTAAGTGGTACCTGCTACTAGCAGACTCTAGTAGGTGTGCTGGGAGCTGGGAACCTTTTCTCAGCATTTTAGAAGGCACACACTTGTTAATTCAATTGGAGGGCAATGCAGCTTGCAAAACAGCCTTCGGCCCAGGTTTATTTCAGGGGGCCTCATATTTTTTTGAGTCCTCTGCAGTTCTCCAAACTACAGTTCTTTCCTCAGACCCCCCCCCCCCCCCCGCCTTTAACAACATGTAGTTGCATCTTCCAGGCACTAACACTGTGCCTTAGTTGACTTTCAGTTTCATCCATGCCTTCTCTTTCCTGCTGGAATGAAGAGCCCCTGACAAGCACCACTCCTCCACTCAGCCCAGCGCTGGCCTGGCTCACCGTCGGCTGTTCAGAGCAGTGCAAGTTTCTTGCCAGGATGGTGAAACTGGAGTCCGTGCTCGTAGTCTTTTGTAGGCAACGTGGATAGTCTTTGAGGGTGTGTGGGGTGGGGTGGAGTTTTCTTTGTGAATGTTTTTTAGTTTCTAGGGGGTTCCAATTCAAACTTGTTTATAGTAAACTGTGTCGTGTTTGATGTTTTGTTTCTCTCTCTTGATAGTTTTTGATTGGTTTTCTTGGTCTGATTGCACACAAATGGCTCAAATCTTTTTTTGGGCATTAGTCAAGGGTAAACTACAAATGATTCGAAAGGCCAGTCCACTGGGGAGACCTCCACTCTCCACATAGACCACATATCCCAGAGCTTGTTCATGGCCCTGGCTCTTGCCTCATCCCCCTGAACAGGGTGTCAGGCCTCGTATTCTGTGGCTCTTACCTCATGGATGTGATGAAGTGGCCCTGCTCTTGCTAGATCATTGTGGCATTCTGGGATATGAGCTCTGTGAGACCTGCCCACATGGTCAGGCTCCTTGGTTCTGGTCAGGTGGGATTCTGGAGGAGTTCTGATGGCTCTGGTAGGTAGACAGGTGGATTGGTTAGGGTTTGAGAAAACCCGTACAGGCTCAGGCACAGTGCCGGCTTGGCTTTTGAGTGCCCGCCCACCTGTGGTCTGGAGGGCAGGAAGACACAGGGCAGAGAGTTCCAGGGGTTCCTGGGGCTTTGAGCATGCATTTCTGTGGTAGATAGATAGAGCAGGGACAGCCTGGCTGAGGGATTGTACGACTCTCTGGATTGGCAGAATCATAAGGCAGGAGGACTCCAGAGCAGGGACTGCCTGCCTTTCCATCTTGGAAGTGCCTGGCTCTCCTGGGCTCCACAACTAGAGTTGCAGTGTGCCTCTTACCACTTCATACATGTGGGACTGTGCCCAGGTGCCTCCTCCCCCAGAACATACATCCTCCCTCCTTTCTTTAACTCTTTCACTCTTCAAGAGGAAGCTCTGAGTGTCTTCTGTGTGACCCCCTCACCCTGGTGACTCTGCCTCTGACTCCCACTCTGCTGATACTGGTGCCTCTGCAGGTGGCTGCAGGCCCGAGGCAGTGTCCTGCGTCACTCTGTGTTTCTGGTGGGTAGTGCTGAACAGGACCTTGTGTGGCACAAGACTCAGCACAAGCTTTTTGGGCCGGAGGAGATAAATGCCAGGTAAGTGGGCAGTAAGGTGTAAATGCAAGCATGTGCCGTGTCCTGTAGCTACAGGAAATATGAGGTGGGGCTGCTGGGGAGACCCCATTGGTGTTCCTCACATATTCTGAGAGCAAGATTCTCAGACTTGTAGGATTTAGAGCCCTTGGCCATACAGAAGGGCCCCATGATTGTGAAGGAAGCTCCTTTGTACCTCTTGACAAGAGTTCTCTGATAGAATGTATTCAGCCTGAGACCAGCCAGGAAGATTCTGGTGTTTTGCAGACTTCTTTCAGAACCATCCCCTTTGCTTAGCTTGAAGAAACACCGATGCTGCTGATGCTGGCCTGGGAGAGATGGGAGGGGTCCCGCTATCTCTCCCACCTTAGACAGCTGGGGAGGTTACCTGATCTGCTCAGAGTCTTCAGCTGGTAAGCAGTGTCTTAATGAGCTTTTCTGCCCCTTCCCCTGGCATATACTTTCAGTTAAATATGTGGGCAGAGCCTGCCTAGGGATTGGTGATCCTGAGTTCTAGTCTTTCTCCTGTCCTGGTTTCCATGGATAAGGACTTCTAGTGTCTCTGAGCCTCAGTTTCTCATCTGCAAGATTGTGTATTCGTCAAGCTGCCTGTTACTGTAATAAATACTTGAGATAATCATAAAGTGAAAAGGTTTATTTTGGCTCATCATTTGAGAATCCCAGTCCATGATCAGGTGTGCCCATTGTGTTTAGGCCTTTGGTGGGGGTGCTCAGATGGTAATGGTGGAGCAAACTATTTACTTTATGACTGGGAATAGAAAGAGGGAGAGGAAGGGGCTGGAATCTCAGTATTCTCTTCAAGGGCACAATGCCTGTGACCTGAAGACCTCTTAAAGATTCTACTTTCTCCCTCTCATGGACTGGTGACCAAGCCTTTACCACATAGACGTTTGGGGGATACTTATTGAAACAGTAGCAGGTGGGGAGGGACATTTCAGCTCTGAGTCGTACCTGGAGCTTTCTTACTGGTGTGTGTAAAGTGGGTATTAGGAAGCTGCAAAGCACCTGTCCTTCCAGACCTTGTCTTAACAGGAGGGTAAGGGATGAGGACCTTGAAGCCATTTTCACCTCTTT
Organism: Marmota marmota marmota; assembly: GCF_001458135.2. Taxonomy (NCBI): domain Eukaryota; kingdom Metazoa; phylum Chordata; class Mammalia; order Rodentia; family Sciuridae; genus Marmota; species Marmota marmota. The sequence goes on from NW_026000240.1 coordinate 2,651,802, forward strand.
TGGGGATAGTCCCTGGGATGGCCCTGACCACATCCTCCTGGCTGGTATCTCCAGTGAGATACTGTTTAATTTCTTGGCCTCTTCTGGAAGCCAAGGTGATCCTCAGTCCTGAGGAGGATGAGGGATGAGGAGCATAGACTCTCCCAAGCTCTCTGTCATCTTTGTCAATGATAGCAGCAATTGACACCGTTGGCTCCTGAGTGGCAGGCACCCTGCTAGATCCTACTTTTGTCCTCTTGTTTAGAGCAATCTTCCTGGGAGGAGGAAGTATTCTCCCCTGGGAAGAGGTTGCACAGGTGAGGCTCCTGGGCCAGAGCAGGCCTAGAGGCTTGCTCAGAGCTATACAACTGCAAGTGGCCAAGTGGAGGTTGAAATCCAGCCCTCTGACTCTTGAGCACGATGCCTTAATGCTTGTAATGCCTGCTTATTTTGGTGACTTGTTCTTGTCCCTCTGCAACAGGGAATGCTGTGTGAGAGCTGGGGTGCCCTTATGCTTGCTGGGGCCTTGCACATGTGTCCATGTCCCCTTGTCAGCTGGTCGAGGGCCTCCAAGAGGATTGTGAAGAGCAGGGGTATCCCAGAGCCTGCATGGGACACTCTTCTGGTTCCCCCTCTGGGTTCTGCACTGTGGAGTCAGCTGGGAGCCTCTCTTTAGTACGTGTTAGAGGACTGTGATATTTGAACCCCATCCACCTCATTTGGCAGCAGGTCACAGGAGGTCACAGTTGGAGGGAGTCCAGTCCCTTTATGTTACCCTAGGGAAGTTGGAGCCTAAATAGGTCCAACAACTTGCACAGGGCTACAGCCGGACCTGGGGTTCTGGGGTTCCTGTGCCTCACTGTCTTCCTGCCTACTGTCCCTTTTGTTTGCTTCTGGGGCTAGTTCTGGGTAGTGCTTGTCTCTGTTACTCGTACTCAGTTTTTGTTCCTAGCCAGATGCTTATTTTGGATCCCATCCACCTTGGTGCCCTGCAGTTACCTGTGTTTTGTGTACATGAATGGCTATGATTTATGCCCCCTGAGTGGTGGTTCCAAAATGAAGCCGAAGGGCCACCTGAGATGCAGGCCCAGAGCCATTCTGAATGGCTCCCTTGTCCCTTGCTTTGCCCTTTCCTGCCCACTCTGAGCTTGATGCCTGTCTCCTGGTCCTAGGCTTCCCTTGCAACTGACCTTGTGTGGCAGGGAGCTGTGTGCTATAGGAAATACTTTGCTGCCTCCTTCTTGGTCCTGTACTCTGCAGTGCCAGTCCTGCTGTGTCTATTGCAAGGATTTCTGGGCCCATTATATAAGCTGGTCTTGAAGACACATGGTAGGTGTTCTAGATGCCTTCTTTTCTGCTGGTTTACTGTCCAGCTCAAAAATCCCACTTGGAGGATCTGTCTTCTCTGAAGGCCTGCTGTTTTTCTGATGCTGCTGTTTCTTTTTGTTTGTCTGCTGTGTTGGTGAATTTGCCAGACTAGGAGCCTTAGAGGTAGAAATCAAGTCTGATTTCTTTCTGCCTCCTCGTGTGGCCTCATGACAGAGTGGTGTGTATTTCTTGAATGAGTCTATAGCTGGGCCTGGTTCAGGGTCTGGCTGTTCTTCATTCCACTGCAAGGCAATGATTGGTTATTTACCTTCTTTGAATTACTTCCTTGTCTATAGAAGGGACAGAGTAATATCACCTACCTCAAAATATTGATGCAATGATAAAAGCAAATGAGTGTGTTTAAAGAACCTGTGTGTAAAGGACCCCTAAACTTGGCTGGGTCCTGTGGCCATGCCTGTCCCTGGCACACTGTCACATGGTCCTGTTCCATGGGTCACCACCTGTTATCCTCCATTGACTTGGGTCCTGGGGCAGGTGCCCATGTCTGAACCTGGGCTGTGTGAGCTCAGGCTCATCTTTATTTGCATAGAAATCCCCCAGTCCACATCCTTTGCTGTGTTCTATGTTGTGTAAGAGTGAGATGATGCCTGAGCCCAGGGGCAACTGAGTAAGCATCATACCCTGTAGCTCCAGGTACCTCAGTAGAAGTGGAAGAAGCTCACAGTTCTGGGGAATGGCTCCTGAGAAGATGGTACTTGAGAAATACCTTAGTGAGAAGTGGGCCTGTGAGGCTGGGAAGTGAGAGATGTTTGTTATCTTGGCAGATGGCTTCCTGTTGTAAGTGAGCTTCACATGTGTTCAGTGCAGACTGGGGCTCTAGTCCTAGGTCCTGGGTATGGCCAGTCACTGCTGACATCTGCATTGTGACTAGAGTCCCAGGTCCCTGACCAGGACAGGGGTGGGTGGGTGGATGTCTTGCTGTTCAAATGGGCTTGTGCAAAGCGGGTCATAGTACAGGCCTACTCAGCCAGGAGGGGGCTAATAGACAAGGTGTATGAAAGACATGCTGTCCAGCCTCAGAGGCACCCACCACCTTGTAGAATGCTTTGGATGGTGCTTCCTGGTGTGAAGTTCCTCTTTGGCTTCCCTGGGCTGTATCTGAATACTTTGTTTCCATCTGTTAAGTCTGAAGACTCAACCTGGCCAGGGCCTGAAAAGTGAGCCGCCAAATGGTGAATTCAGTTGGGTGAGTCTTTGCAGAGCCAGGAGCTTCTGTGTATGGGTTTGTAATGTCTGCAGGCTCTGGTCCCTGCCCACCTCTCTGCCTTCCTCTCCTGGTTGCTATCGCTCCAGCCACACTAGCATCCTCTACAGCCAGGCGTGGTGCTACCTCACAGCCTTTGCTGTGACATCAGGTAGTTCGGTTTTGTTTCCTTCTCTGTTTTTTTTTTTTTTTTTTTTTAGAGTAATATTTATTTATTTTTAATTATTTATTCTAATTTGTTATACATGATGGCAGAATGCAGTTCATTTCATATTATGTATATAGAGCACAATTTCTCAAGTCACTATACACAAAGTATTTTCACACCATTTGTGTCTTCATACATGTACTTAGGGTCTAACTCATTGAGTTAGAATCAATGATGTCTAACTCCTTCCACCATCATTCCTACCCCCTTGCCACCTCCCTTTCCCTTCCTCCCCTTTGCCCTATCTAAAGTTCCTCCATTCCTCCCTTGCTCCCTTCCCCCATTGCCATTATGAGTCAGAATCATCATATCAAAGAAAACATTCGGCCTTTGGGTTTTTGGGATTGGCTTGTTTCACTTAGCATTATATTCTCCAACTTCATCCATTTACCTGCAAATACCATGATTTTATTCTCTTTTAATGCTGAGTAATGTTCCATTGTTTATATAACAAAGTTTCCCTATCCCTTCATCTACTGAAGGGCATCTGGATTGGTTCCACAATTTAGCTATTGTGAATTGTGCTGCTGTAAACATTGTTATGTCTGTGTCCCTGTAGTATGCTATTTTTAAGTCCTTTGGGTATAAACTGAGGAGTGGGATAGCTGGGTCAAATAGTGGTTCCATTCCAGGTTTTCCAAGGAATCTCCAAACTGCTTTCCAGATTGGCTGCACCAATTTGCAGTCTCACCAGCAGTGTATGAGTGTGCCTTTCCCCCCACATATCCTCACCAACATTTATTGTTGTTTGTATTCTTGATAACTGCCATTCTGACTAGAGTTAGATGAAATCTTAGAGCTTAGTTTTGATTTGCACTTCTCTAATTGCTGAAGATGTTGACCATTTTTTCATATGTTTGTTGATTGATTGTATATCCTCTTCTGAGAAGTGTCTATTCAGTTCCTTGGCCCATTTGTTGATTGGGTTATTGTTTTTTTGGTGTTAAGGTTTTTGAGTGCTTTACTTATCCTAGAGATTAGTGCTCTATCTGATGTGCTTGTGGTAAAGATTTGCTCCCATTCTGTAGGTTCTCTCTTCACCTCACTGATTATTTCTTTTGCTGAAAAGATGGTTTTTAGTTTGAATCCATCCCATTTATTGATTCTTGGTTTTAATTCTTGCACTATTAAGAAAGTTGTGCTATTAAGGAGTTGTATTAAGAAAGTTGAGGTCTAATTCGACATGATGGAGATTTGGGCCTACTTTTTCTTCCATTAGGTGCAAGATCTCTGGTTTAATTCCTAAGTCCTTGATCCACTTTGAATTGAGTTTTATGCATGGTGAGAGATAGAGGTTTAATTTCATTTTGTTACATGTGGATTTCCAGTTTTCCCAGCACCATTTGTTGAAGAGGCTATCTTTTCTCCAATGTACGTTTCTGGTGCCTTTGTCTAATATAAGATAATTATAGTTATGTGGGTTAGACTCTGTGTCCTCTATTCTGTACCATTGTTCTACCAGTGTAAGGGTCCGGCGAACGTCAGAGGAAGAGACCACCAAGAGACCGACTCATGCAACTGCAAAAGGGGGTTTATTGAAGAATCCAGGGCGCTGGGGCTCCGTGCACACTCAACAAGGGAGAGCGGCCCAGAGCCCCGAGCAGGGGTTGAGCAGTGCTTAAGTACACTTTTTGGGGAGGGCGGGGGCTTTGCATACCTCAGAGCAAATCATCATGAGGCGCGGGAAAATCAAACAACAATTCTTAAACATGATTAGTACATTCATTGGCGGGAACAGGTCAGGCGGGAGTGACAGGTCAATCCTAAGAAGGGGGGTACATTCAAACTGATTGGTTTGGGCCCTGAGATGCCTACGTGCCAAGCTGCACAGGGTCCTAGGTTATTAAACAACTAGATGGTCAGGGGGAATATTTACTGGGCAGTCCCGGGAATTGTCCTAACAGCTACAGGAATTTCAGGTTTTGGGTGTAGCATAGGAACTTAACAATACCTGGTCCTTTACATTTTAACTCAGGCTTTGCAGCTTAGAAACTTTACGATACCCGGTCTTTTACACTTTAACTTCAATTTCTTTTACTCTTACACCAGTATATTTTGGTGCCAATACCATGCTGTTTTTGTTACTATTGCTCTGTGGTATAGTTTAGTTTAAAGTTTGGTATAGTAATGCTACCAGCTTCACTCTTGTTGCTAAGGATTGCTTTGGCTATTCTGGGTCTCTTATTTTTCCTTTTCTGTTTTTGAGACTCAGCCAGTGGTGTTTGCTCTGACCAGAAGCATGAGTGACTGAAGTTATTTATTCACTTGGTTCTCTTGGAGAGTGGCAAATTTTTTAGAGCAAATGCAAAGTAAAATGTTTTGTTTTTAAGGCAGAAGCTTTATCTTAAGTAGCTGGCTCTGGGAAATAAAATGTCACCTTGCTGTTTGACTTGTTGGTTTCTGAAATTGTTGGCTTCTGAGCCCTCTTCTGTGACATGTGTACATCTGGACTTAATTTGTAGGACTCTCGAGAGGATTTTTTGTAGCTTGAGAATAGGCATCTCACTGGCCCATGACAGTGCTCAGTTTAGAGACACAGCCTGGGCCTGCAGAGGGGAGAGGGTTGTGAGAATCTAGAGAAGATGCTTAGGGAAGTGGGCATGGGGGGACCTCTGGAGAGCTTTCTTGACTTGCTTCTGCAAAGGGTCTGACACTAAGTCATGTTCTCACAAACCATCTTCATTTCCCCTGTGCCCCTGGAGCTCCTTTCTGTTTTTGGCCTGATTTTGGCATGGCAGGGGAATTCTGTCCACTGTCCACGTGTGGTGGTGTAGGGCATAACTTCTTCATATTGCTATCTTGTCTTTTGTTTATTTATTTAGATCTTTTTCTTTTTTTGTTATTGGGGATTGAACTCAGGGATACTCTAGCACTGAGTTACATCCCCAGCCCTTTTAATGCGTTATTTTGAGACAAGATCTCATGAAGTTGCTAGACTGGCCTCAAACTTGGTGTCCTGCTACCTCAGCCTCTGGAGTTGTTGGGATCACAGGCCAATCTTATGCTTATTGTTCATGTGACCGTAGCCTCAGTTGTTGTCATATTTCTTTTATAAGCTGTTCTGTGAGTTTCTGATTATCTTGTACTACAGATAATGCCATAGATGATGTCTTTGTGTGTATGACTTTCTTTTTTTTTTTTAATTATTCTTGGGATCCCTTCCTTGATTTTTCTCAAGGAATGCTTCATAACCCTGTATGATCCTGAACCCACAAGTTAGAACCTGTGAGAATCAGGACCTGGCAGGGTGCTTAATGCTCACTCCCTCAGGTTATCATTATGGAGTTTTTCTAGCCAACTTAAATCGTATGATCCTACTTTCCCTCCTCTTATGTAGTATTTTATTTTTTTATGAATTAAAATTTTACATTATAAAACAAATCAAAGCAGAAAATTTCACGAAAAATGTAAGACATCACTGTTCCTCTTATATAGGTTAAAGAAGTGCTACCATCTTGCTGTTTTTTTGTTTTAGGTTCTTTTTTTAAAGAAGTGCATGTTGTTGGGAGTGTTAATTGGATGGACAGGGAAACCTCATGGAGAAGGTGCTTTGAGCACATTGGGCAAGAAGATGGCAGGAAGCTAGGTACGGGGTACAGGTGGGGAGGGCCTGGGGAGTACAGCGGGCAGGGAGCGCAGATGGCAGGCTTCTGGTGTTGGCTGAGTGAAAGTTGCAGGATCACTCTGGCCATGTTTGGAGTACAGCATTGAGGAAGTCATTGTCCTAGCTGAACTCCTGGCCTGGGGAGGGAGGTGGAAGCTCGTGGAGGTGGTAAACAGCACAGGGATTCTGGATCTGTCCAGGAAAAGGCTTACAATTAGGTTGGGGGAATGGTGAATTTGTCTACACTGGAGTTTAATGTTAAAGGCAGCGAGAGAGATTTACCTCTTTGGAGGGAGCTTGCGGTACCATGCTCAGTGATAGCCCCACCCATGGTGAGGAAGTAAGAGAGGCCTATTCTCCCACCAGACACCTGTGTGCTCTGACATCATCAAGGCCTAGCGCTCAGTCTGGGTCTCAGGCACCCACTTAGTTGCCTTGGACAAGTGACTTCACCTCTTCAGCCCTGGCTGCCTCCTTCATGAAGGACACAGTTGTTAGAATCAGATGAGCTCATGTTTGTCTTCCTTGCTGCCTGACACATATTTTGTTTCATTTCCTTATGGTCCCATGAAGAGCAGGTGCCAGTGTGTTGTGTGCCCATCTCATGCTGTGTACCTGTTGTTTGCCAGAGCTGAGCCTGTCCTGGAGTAGCTTAGAGAAGTAGCGTGTCCTGGGCACACCCTGGCAGGTGTGACCTCTTGGGTTTAGAGGAGGGGGTTTAGTGGGGGACTTCAGAGTCAGCTGGCTCAGGACTGACATCAGTCATCAAGACCTAGGAAACATGGGGAAGAAGGGGACTCAGTCACTGGAACCTCCCAGCTGCTAGTACTGTGCTCGACATTTTAACCACATTGTCTTGTCCACAGAAGGAAGTGCTGGACACAAGCAGCGACTCCAAAGTCAGGTCATTTAAGTATTTCCTTCGTGGTTTTTGCCAATATCCTAGAACTACCTGCAGTATTATTATGTACTTAATATATATTTTGACTTACTTTTTTCTCCTTAGTCTCTTCTTAGGTAATATCTGTGAAATCAAAGTACTAAAATGTTTTTGTTTTGCTTATTTTTCTAGTATTTTACATATTTATCAAAATAAATTTGTGAGTATTAACAGGTTGGCCCGTGTGCCTCTTAGGTTTCCCATTGTGCTCCCTCTACAGGTAGGTGTATGTCTTGGGGAGCACTGGACAGGGACATTCATGATCCTAGGAGAGCAGGTAGCGTCTGCCCTAGGTCTGAGGCCTCAGCTTAGCAGAGTGAGCTCAGGGATTCCTTATGGGGATCCCCATCCCTGAGAGCCAGGAGAACAGTGAGGGGGCCAGTCAGGACTGAGACTCTGCACAGGGATGGCATATGGGAGGGTGGGCAGGACCCCCACCAAGGCCACCTGCCTGCCTGCCTGTCTGAAGCAGGAATTGCTCAGGTGCTTCCTTTTGAGTGTCACTTGTAAAACTGCAGTGTTCTTTGGAGGTCATAGGTCATGCATTGAATGATTCTCACACAAAGAAGAACAAATCAAGGAGTCTGATGAGGAAGATCCTACAGCTGGACAATCTGGTAACAGATCCTACAGCTGGACAATCTGGTAACAGCTGTGTTAGTTAACTTTTTGTTGCTGGAACAAAATCCCTGAGAAAAACAACTTAAAGGAAGAAAGGTTTATTTTGGCTCAGTTTCAGAGGTTTTGGTCCTTGGTCAGTTGGCTTCATTGCTTTGGGCCTGAGGTGAGGCAGAATATTATGGCTGAAAGGCACAGTAAAAGGAAAGATGCTAAGTAGACCTCAGGCTTTCCTGGGAACCTGGCATCTTTCTGTGCTCAGTGCCAACTCCTGCCATCTGCCTTCTTGGCTCTGAGAGCGTGTCCATGACCTGGCTCCCAGTGGGGCTCACCAGGTGAGAAACGAACCTTTCTCACTGTGAACTAAGGGCTTGGCATTGCCTTAGATGCCCAGTGAATGGTTTGAGGAGCTGTGGCCTTGCTCCTCAGAGCTCTCTGTGCCCGTGAGCATTGAGCCAGGCTGGCTGAGGTGCCCACTACTGGCTGTGCTGTGGCTGATCACTTGGGCTTCCTGTGTTGGATTTGTCTAGAGTGTGCTGTGCATGGTGGGATATAAAGCAGTCTCTTTTTTCCCCTCCTCCCTCTTGAAAATTGCCTTTCCAGAATTCTTTCTGAAGTTACACAGCTTTCTCATTATATACTTTAATTTGAATAACAAAGTACAGTTTGAGGACACTTCAGCCTGAGGGGGGGGCGGGAAACTTTAGTCATTACTGAATCTGGATAGTTCTAGAAGTCCCTTGACAGTATTAAAAAGAAAAGAGGCAGAGAAATTTAACATGAATTTAGTTAATTATTTCTGGTGGGAGGCAGACCTCATAATCATAAGTGTGAAGTATTGTTATAAACAAACATTTCAAAGATCACTAATAAAAGGGGGATTACTAAGTGGCTACAAATATATGATTATAGGCTGATGGAAAAGCCAGCTGCCTTGCTGCTGTGAACGTGGCAGTGTGGTGGGTTGGGGTAGCACTTCCAGTACCAACATCCTACAGGGTTCACTGGGGGCTGCGTCCCATCCTCTGGACACCTAGTGAGGGTGACATGCTCTGGGTGGTCAGCCTCACTCAGGTGGATGAGTGTGCTTTTGTTGATACAAGGGAAGGATTTCAGAAAGAAATTATTTCATAGGCTGGGTGGGAAACTAATGTTTTTAAATAGGATTTTAAATTTAAGTATGTGTGTATAAATAAATTAATAAAGGTTATGAATGATGATTTGACTACGTCCCTAAAAATTATAAATTTCATTTGGCATACGCCATTGCTGTGCATTGTCTCATTGGCTGACTGCCTTTAGTACAAGAGCCACTTTTTATTCCTGATTTCCTGGGTTGTGTGGTAATTCTTTCTATCGCTCCTTAGAGGACTTGAAAGAAGAGGAAGGGAGAGGAGTGGGCTCCGGGCTCCCTCGCTTTCTTTTCCTCTCTTTACTTGTTGCTGCCCCTGGTGAGGCGCCAGGCCCTGGGCTGGGGGCTCCAGAGTATGCCAGATCCTGATGCCGTCCTCAGGCAGGTCACAGTTGGCAGACCTGTTTGTCTCGGGGAGGACTGGGCATTTTGATTCACACTTGCAGTGTCTGTGATTTGCTTCTTGCTGCATAAGTATATTCCCTGGAACATATTAATTTATCTTTAAGTAGATTTATTACATGAAATATTCATTGGAGTAGGCTTCACAGTACAGCTCTTAGAACAAATGTACTGAGTACAGTTTGTCCTCATAAATCTATTAATGCTGATAGATGCAGTTGTTGCCTGGGAAGCTTTGGGGTGATGTGGGGCTGGTGGGGAGGATGCTGGCTGCCAATTCCTCTCTACCTCCCCAAGCTTGGCTGCAGCTGCAGCAGGCCCTGCTCTGTGCACAGTGCACAGCCTTTCTCTTCCTGTTGAATGGATGTAGAGGCTCCTCTTCTGTGAGAGCCCTTTGGTCAGCTTCCAGCTTCTTGTGTCACTCCAGCTCCCAGTGGTGGAGGAGACGGGATAAGCCTCAGAGGAAAAGCTGGCTCAGAGCTGTGACTGGTCTGTGAGGAGTGGGGACTCAGGGGACCAGAGGACAGGCACAGGATGCTAAGGCTTAGGAATAAAAGCAGTGTCACAACCCCTGAGCTGGATGCTTGTTCCAGATAACCCTACGGGCCAGCATAGGAGGTAGTTGTTGTCACTCCCATATTACCGGTGAAGAAGCCGAGGCAGAGAAGCCTAGTCACTTGCCCTAAGTGCAGTTCTGTAGCAAACTTATGTTGATAGCCTTGCATTTATATGGCCAGGGTCTGGACACAGGGCATGCGACAGTCGTAGCCTCTGACCTCAAGGAGTGTCCCCTCCTGCAGATATGGAGACAAAGACCTGGGGAGCAAGTGCCACAAGAGCGGTGGAGCCCTGTGTGAAATGGGGTGCAGGAAGGCCCTGGTGGATTGTGGGAGGCTATGGGAAGCTGGAGAGGAAGCTTGGAAGACTGGATAGGAGTTTACCAGGCAGATGGGGGCTGGAAGAAGGAGTTCCAGACATGGGAAGAGCAAGGACAGGTATAGGAGGACATAGGATATAAAGGGGTGGCCAGCAGGTGGATACTCCTTGCCTGGTTCAGTTCTGTTCAATCCCAAATGGCGGTGTTGGGAAGTACGCAAGACCACTATTATAGAAGCTCCTAGTCATTGCTGGGAAGTTTGGGCTGCAGCTGAGGGCACCAGGGTGCATGGGAGGCTTTGAGAGCAAGAGAGAGAGATGAATTTTGTCTATTTGGAGAACATTTGCAGAGGTACAGCAAAGGCTGCTTGGAGGGGGTGAAGTAAGCCTGTCAGAGAGGTCACAGACAGGGTATGTCATTTAGGATTTATATTGGGAAATAGCAGGAACTGGTCTCCACTCCCCATCTCAGGCGCGAGGCCATGGACATGAAAAGGTCAAAGTGAAACAAAGAAACAAAAACCCAACAGCAGCAATGACAGCAGCAACAAAAAGCCCAGAAAAGGGATAAAGGGACTCATCTGCCAACTCAACCAGTATCTTAGAAATGTCTGGAAACTTCCAAAGGACTTTTATAAAACAATACAAGGTTAAACAAAACAAGTTTTATATAAAACAAGTTTTAGTGAATGATGAGGACCAAGGTGGTATAAATGTTTTTCCAAGTTTGATAGTATTTTAGAAATTTAAGGAGACCTAAGGACAAAAGCAACCATGTGAACTAAGAGAAATATTGTTAAGGAGAGATATAAGAGAAACAGAAATGAGAGAGATATTTCTGAGAAGACCAAAAATAGAACCCCAATTAGGGAAAAGCAGGTGGAGCAACTTAGCATCATCTCAGGTCTGTGAAGATGATCTAAGGCTCAGGGAGTGCAGGAGGCTCGAAACCAGGGCAGTGGGTGATGGAATGGAGCCCACCAGTCTGAGAACTTCTCAGGCACTGCCCACTGCTGACCTCTCTGCTGCTGGTCGGGCCGCTGTCAGCATGAATAGGCCAGTCATGTGATCACGTGGCTTCCCCTTTTGCTGCTGGCACCTGTTCAGGTGGATTCTTGGGCTGGGAGTTGGTGTAGTGGTGATGTAGGCGGCACCTAGTAGGCTTGTCCTGTCCTGTCAGATACCAGGGAAGAGGGCAGGAGGAGGGGGCCACCAGCAGATATCCTAGAAGGGCAGAGGAAGGAGGGGAAACATCCAGGCTTCTGCCTTGAGTGCTTGTTGGGTGTAGAGGAATGACTCAGATGCTCTGGGGCACCAGGAGCAATGGGAAAAACCTGCAAGACAGATGTGAGCAGAGCACATGGTATTGTGATATCGTACAAGGCTACGGCTGGTGTGGGATGGACTTTAACTTTCTGGAATAGTGTCAGGCAGGAAAACCAACTGAGGGTCCTATCAGTACTCCTGTCTACCATCATCCTAGGACACGGCGTCTCCCTCCCTTGCTGGTCACTGATCAGGAGAGGATGTGTTCATAGAGGAAGGAACCTGGGGCTGATCTGGACACCAGAGTCAAGTCCTGACTCTGCATTTGTTAGCTATGTGACTGTGGCAGTGGAACCTCTCTGGGCATCTGCTTCCTCATTTGTAATTTGGAAGGTACAACACTGATGCCTGTCTCTTGGAAGCCTTGGGCTATCATGGGGATCAGAGAGCATGTGGGAGAGCAATTTGCAGAGCTGTGGCTGGTGGCACCTCCAAACCTCCAAGTGCTTTGAGGGTTAGTGGCAACTTGTTATTTCTTACACTTCTCATAGTCCCTCAGAGTTTCTGAACACTCAAGAAATGCAGGTTGAGTTGGCAGATAAGTCTGCCTCAGTGCTCAGCATTTTCCTGGTTCCTTTTTCCGGTTGCCAGTATTCTCAGTGTTTGCAGTTTTGGACAAGGGAAGTAGAACTGGAGCATCTCATGGGCCTGTGGCACACGTACAGTGGCCACTAGGAGGTGGTGGTGACCAAGCAGTGTTAGCCATCCAGCCATGCTGAGGCTGAGAGTTCCAGGATCAGGGGCTTTATCGCTTCCTGTCCTTGGGCACAGAACTGGCCTTTGGTGTGACTCAGCTTGAGGTTCAAAAGCAGAGGCAACTGGGAACTGTTTCCATTCCCTGTCTGCCCTCCCCCATGGTATCCCCGTCCCCTTAGTAGGACAGAGTCTGTGTAGCCTCAACTCTGACTCTTCATTGTTCCCCATTTCCTTAGCTCTTACTTGCCCCCACCCCAATCCCCATCATCATCTTCTCATGGACCCTGGAGAGGACTTGTCTGTTTCTGATTCCTGGGCTCAGACGTGTGTTGGGTGCTTGGAGCCCAGGGTGAGAGCGGATTGGCTGATTGCTGAAGTTTTCTCGCCCCCACTACAGGTCATCTTCCACGATGTTGCTGCACTGACGGACAAGCTCTTCCCTGTGGTGGAGGCCATGCAGAAACACTTCAGTGCTGGCTCAGGGACCTACTACAGTGATGCCATCTTCTTCCTCTCAGTTGCCATGCATCAGATCATGCCCAAAGGTAACGTGGACTGAGGAGCAACAGCCCTGCGTTGTCTGATTCTGTATGCATTTCCCTGGTTCCTGCGTGGCTGGTGCCCTGTCTCAGGTGAAGAGCTCTACTGAGATGTGTGAGAGAGGGCGAGGAGTCAGCCAAGCCCTATGGGCAATAGGGCTTTTTGCACTTAGAATTAAAGGTGGTCCCTGGTTTTTGTGGCTCCTGGGGTCAGGTCATGAAGACATAGTTTGATTTGTGCAGTGTAGTGTCCCTAGGCACAGGGGACCTGGACTGTGGCCCTGAGTTTGCCCCTTGCACTCAGCTCCCCACTTCCCCAGGGCTTAGTTTGCATATCTGTAAGATGCCAGGTAGCACCAGGTTGTCCATCATCTAAATTTGTGATCCTTTCTGATTTTGAAAAGATAAAACCTGGATATGTGAGGTACAAATTGTGGATCTAGTAGAACTTTTTTTTTTGAAACTCTTATGCACATTAGAGGAGTTTCTGGGCTTCTGCCCCTCTAGGGAAGAAATAATGTGTAGCCTGTAATAGGTGCAGCTTGTGAGGAATTCCTAGCAGGTTGATCATCCTTTGCCAGAAACTTTGGAGGGGCCTTATTTGTGGGGTGTCCCTGGCTTCTGGATTCTCTTTCTAGTGATCCTTGATTGGTTCTGAAGCCCTGGATATCATCTAGTTTCTGGTCATACAACCATGTTGTATGCCTTTTAGCGGTGAGAAGGGGTATTTTGGGGTAGCGGTTGGGGTAGCGGTTTTCCTAATTGTGGTTGATTAGCTTTTCCAACAATTTCCCAACCAATAGGACTTTATAGCCAAGTGGACAGCCAGGCCACTTGGTAGAGGTCTGCTGCTCTGGCTTAGCAGACCAGAAGTAAAGGAGAAGCCAAGAGCCACCTGCAGACTAGAAGGGCCTGGTCAACCAGGGACTTAGGAGGTGAGAGTTGAACCCCACCTCCTGTTGGCGGTATCATATTGCAGGGAAAAGCAAGCCCATCTGTTTTGACTGAAACTCTACAGGTGAGTTCTGGTATCAGGGAGGTCTTTGAATGGTCTCTTAGATATAAGACAAGGACTTAGGGGCACCAAGCAGGGGTGAAGAAGAAAGGAGGACAGGGTGAACTAGCATTTGTGATCCTTTACAGAAAAGGAGGTGAAGCCACCAAATCCTACCCCATTCCTATGAGGTGACAGGTAGGGCTGCCTAAGGATTTGCTTCCCTTGCCTCGGGTTATAGACCCACTTAAGTAGCAGAGCTGGGATTTGAACCCAGGTCTCCCTGGCTTAGAATCCTGCAAATAGCAGCTACTTCTATCTCATTAGGTGGCCCGTATGAGACTACTGTATCGGCCCGGTGCAGGTGCCATGGGCCGCTCAGACTTGAGGAAGCTGGTCTCATCTCTGACCAGTCATGTATGTGCCTTTGGCTGAGCTGCTTTGTCTCTCAGGACCTCAGCTTCCTCACCTGTAGACGGAGGCCTGCACCAGTGAGCTATTGCAGCCTGCATTCTGATCCAGGGCTCATAAAAATCTCCCTAGGGTTTGTGTTGTTCTGGGGAGCCAGGGGAAGAAGAGTTTCATCACCACCCGCTCAACTCTGGAACCCCATCTTACTCCTCAGTGTCTTTCTTGACTTGCTTTGTGTATCAGGGTTTGGCATAGGATTCTGTTTAGTCAAAGAGTTCCATGGGCTAATCAATTTGAAATGGCTCAGCTAGAAGGGTGGTAAGGATCTAGTCTGACCAGTCCTGTCATTCTGCATGTGTGATTGGCCTTGATGCCAGAGGACAACAAGAGGTACAAGAAGAAGCCTGCTGCTTCTTCCCTCCCTCTGTCCACTGCCAGGTTCCTGCCTGCTGGGAGCTGAGCTCTAAGCCAGGTTGTGCTTTGATGTGCCCAGCAGGAGGTGAATGGCAGCTCTCTCCAGTTATGGGGAGAATCAGGTGCTAAATAAAGAAGGGCTAGATGACAAGCTAGAGAGTTGCCTGGCCACCCTGGCTTTATGATGAGAAGTGTTAGCCAGGAAGGCTACTCTGGCCCTCTCCCACTTTGTTAGCTGAGTAGCTTGGGCTTGCTTGCGGGCCATGTCTTCAGAGAACAGGCTCTGGTGGGAGCTCTGCCATGGGTCAATAGGTGGTTCATCATGGGGCCCATCACGTGTGGGCTGTGGCCCTCCTGGGGCTGGCATGGGAAGGTGCAGCTAGTTGTTTCAGCCCAAGCACCCAATCTTTTTGGATTTTTTAGCTGAATGATAATGTGCTTCCAGAGATTCATTTTTGCTTATGCCCAAGATCTACTTCTTAAGAAAGGAGACTTTGAGAGTCACTAAAACTTGATAGTCATAAAACAAATGGGTGCACTGGAGCTTCCTGTGGCGTCTGGGGCGTGTTCTACTAGGAAGTCTGGCTGCCACTCAACACTCCGTGGAGTTGCCAAGTTCTTACTGGGTAGGTCATTTGGAATTCCTGCAATTTTCGGAAGGACACCGTGTTTTCACATCATTAGTGCTGTCTTGAGATGGTGGAGGTTCTTTATTATATTCTTTTTTATATTTCTTTTTTAATCTTAGAAATTATTGTTCTGTGCTTTGGTTAATGGTTTTGTTCTAGAGTAATTGCTGCATTCATGCTATTTTGGTTGTTTCATTTCTTTTTTCCTTGTTTTTTTTTTTTTTTTTGGTACTGTGAATGTAACCCAGCAACACTTTACCACTGAACTACATCACCAGACCTTTTTATTTTTTATTTTGAGACAGGGTCTCACTAAGTTACTAAGTGTCTTTCTAAGTTGCTGAAGCTGACCTCAAACTTGTGATCCTTCTGTCTCAGCTTCCTGAGTCACAGGTGTGCACCTCCAAGCCTGCTACTATTTTATTTGTTTTCTAGTATTCTTTTTTTCCTAAGAGTGAGGATGGGGTGGGTGGGACCTGAGCACCTGGGCCACATCCAGGAAAGTTGGATCTGCTAAGCTGCTGCTCCTCTGAGTTAGGAGTCTGGAGTTTTGTGTAGGGTTCCTGAAATGCAGGTTCTTTCTGTCTCAACTTCTCTTTTCTTCCCTTCTGTAGAATAAGGGTCACCCTTCTGTATCTAAACTACTTTAAAAATAGATTTACTGCTTTTATTTTATTTTTTTCCTGGTGCAGGGGACTTAAACCAGGACGACTGAACCCACCCCTAGCCCCGTTTACTTACTATTCTATTTTAAAAGTAGCAATCATTCATAAAATATCTGAGAACAACAATAAAACAAAAGAAAGCTAGCTGGGCGCTGTGGTACACAACTGTAATCCCAGCAACTCGGGAGGCTGAGGCAGGAGGATCGTGAGTTCAAAGCCAGCCTCAGCAAAAGCAAGGTGCTAAGCAACTCAGTGAGACCCTGTCTCTAAATAAAATACAAAATAAGGCTGAGGATATGGCTCAGTAGTTGAGTGCCCCTGAGTTCAGTCCCCAGTATCAAACAAAAACCAAAACAAAACAACAATAGAAGAAAGCTGTTCTTTACTATCATATAAATACCATCAATATTAATTCCTTGATCCTCTTCTAGCATTTTCCCCACATGTGCCATTTTTAAAATTTAGGCAAAGTTGGAGTTATTCTTTATATTCAGATCATTCTGAGCTTTTTATATGTAGAGCTGTGAAATTGAACTTTCATTTCAACTAAAAGTGAAGGAAATGATACAAGTAAAACTATGTTATCATTTTTCTAGTTAATGTCACACATCTGTACAGTTATAATCTTCGAAAATTTTTGGAATCGTTCAATGAATGGATGAAATTTGATTCATCCATTTATCATGTCCCTGTTTTCAGCTAGCAGGATGCTTACTGTTTTCTTTCTAATACCATAAATTAAACTGTGATAGTTGTCTACATGCATAAAGATCGTCTTGTTAGGACAAGGGTAGAATTATGAGGCCAGAGGTGATCTTTTCAAAGCCAGGGTATGTCAACTCCCCTCTCCCCTCTGTGTTGTCTGTACGGGTAGGTTCTATACAGTTTTCTAGGTCCATTAGGGTCTGACCTCTCCTGGAGTTCAGGTAGCCGCAGAAGTTTCAAATCAGTTGGCATCCTGCTTGACAGGAGAGGAAAATGGGGAGTTGAGACTTAGGCCACTTTGATAAGTCCTGGGGTGAGCTGGGTCTCCCCCTGGGTTTCCAATCCCTCTGCCCATGCGCATTCTGATGTTCTGACCTAAGGCCCTGTCCCTACCCCTGTACCACTGTAGAACTTGGCCTCTGCACCTCTCTTCTTGCCCCCTTGCTGCAGCCCTGCACTTGGGGCCTGGCTGGGACAGGGTTGGGATCAGCAGTCTCATGTGTTGTGTGTGCCCTGACTGCTCCCTTTGGAACAGTGCAACCCAAAACCACATTGGCAGAGCGGTGCCCCAGGAGGAACAGAGGAGCCCTGCCAGGCGGGACATACTGGCTCGGATTTTGGTCAGTGCTTGTTTGTCTTTCCATTGCTTGTTTGAGGGGTTATGTGGCTGGCTGGCTGGTTCTGTCGTTCCCACAGCAGCCTGTCCATGTGTTCTCCACAGCCTGAAGCCACTCTCTGCTCTTCTCTCACACCCACAGGGCTTTTATCTCCTTCTGTTGGTATTAGCTTTGTCACCAATGGAAGCATTTTATGTTGTGGAAAGGAAAACATTTTTGCCCAATTGGAGCTGGAGGGAGCAAAAAGCAGCTCCTTCAGGACTGCCAGCTTTCCTTCCCATTGTCACACTGCTCTGAGGAGCCGTCGGCTCCAGCCTGGTGACATGGGGGAAAGCTGCCCTGGCAAGCTGGGCCCAGAGGCGTGGTTGTGGTTGGGCCTCCTGGGCAGGGCAGGCAGGCGCCAGACAATCAGCAGTGCCTCAGACCAGCCAGAGTCCCCCAGGAGACTTTTCTGTGGTCCCACATGCACCCTGGAAGGTCGTCGTGTCCTGTGGTCAGCATGAGTTGGTAGACAGCCATGGCCAAGGGTCTGCTATTGGCAGGATGCAGTGCCAGCTGCTCTGGGAGTCTCAGGGAGTCTGTTGGCTCATGTTATAGGGCATGATCCAACAATTAGAACAGATGACATGAAGACTGACACAGTGTGGAGGTGGGGGTTCAGATGAGGAAAGGTCATAGGCATCTGTCAGGAATGAGGAAGGCTTCATGGAAGAGGTGGCACCTGAGTTGTGCCTTATAGGGTGATAAACAGGGTAGAGAGTGGTTCAGGCAGACAGAACAGGAAGCTGGGATGGCAGCTGGGAAAGGCTATGGTGGTGTGTTGGGAAATAGCGTAGTTCCCGTTATTAATGAGTTCATTAGCACACATGGGAAGTGGAGAGAAGACCAGGAGGAAGGTTGAGACAGCCTCTATGGGCATTTTTGACATGGATGAGGCTGATGGACCTCTGCTTTAGGAAAGCTGATGTGTTTGTGAGGCATAGATGTTGGGTCCAGTTGCAGTTTCCTGAGAATCTGTGGGTGGGCACTGTGGGCAGCCTGTGAGACTCAGGTAGACTCATGGTCTCAAGCAGCCAGAGAGTGCATCTGCTTCTGTGTACTGAGCCAGTACATACAGACGATGAGGTAAGGGGTACCCCCAGCTGTGTAGTCTCCCTCTCTCCATGAGAGCCCAGTCCTGTAGGGGGGTCTTTGTTCTGGCTCCACAGGAGCAGTTACTAACTTGCAAGTTTCAGATACTCTGTGGGTTCAGAGCACAAGGAAGTGAGGCAGTTATGAGAGTGGCTGGGGCAGGCAGTCTTCCACTCAGCTCCCATGGGGGCCACAGGTTCCGGTAAAACCAGTGCAAATATTCCTGCCATGGAACCACTTGCCCGTCAGTCCTTTGCACTTTTGTGTGAATTAGCCCCTGTGGTTGCTTTCTTTTGAACGTTGAATTGAGATTGATTCCCAAGGGAATGAGAGATATAACTATGTTTGAGGTAGTGCGTGGTCTTTTGTACAAGGCCCTTAAAATTCTTTATTTTCCCCCCTTAAGTGAAATTCAGCAGATATAGTAAAAGCCATATTTAGTGTGGATTTCTTTGTTCTATGCCAGCCATGGGAGGGGTTTAGTGTTTTCACTGTTCTTTCCTATCAGCCACGGAAGGCTTTCAGGGCTGGTTTATGGAACTTTATAACTTTGTGCAGTTGTAAACTCAGATCAGGACACTGTTGATGTTCACTTATCCAGCATGAGACAGACATGTTCTGATGGGATGTGTGTGCGTCCTGGAACCTGGACAAGAGTGGCCTTTTTTTCTACCACCACCCCTATCAGCCTCAACACTGGAGAAAGCCAACACAAAGCCTCCTAAACTCACTGATCCTGTATGGAAGTGCTGGTTCCCACAGTTAGCTCTGTGGCTGCTGCTTGCTTTCAGGTTGGGTGGCTTAAGGATAGACCAGGGGGTCCCTCTGCCCCCTACGGTTCTGGCTGTCTGATATAGAGAGAGGATAGCCTGCTTCCTTCCTGAGTCCATAGCAAGGCAAGGTAGTTGGCTTCTAGGACCCTGTCTATTAGTGGGTGCAGTACCTGGGTAGGAGGTCACATGCATGAGTGTGGTTTTCCTTCTTTCTGAAATTTTATTTTGACTCTTGAGGCAGAAATGAGCTAAACCAGGGCTGACCTCAGAGGGACAGGGGCAAGGAGCCCTGTTTCTTCTCTCTTTTCTCCCTTCATACTACCATGGGCTGGAGGAGAGTGAGGTCTTGCTAAGACTTTGGGCCTAAGTCACATTTCTTGCTTGTTTTCCCAGAGTTCTGCTTTGCACCCAACTGATGATAAATTGGTGCATGAATTTCTCATCTGCCATTGTTCCTGATGTGTCTAAGTGTCTTAGAAATCTCTTGGAGTCCCTGGGCCCTTCCTGACTCCTCTGAGCAAATAATCTAACTTCTCTAAGTGCAAGTTTTTCATGAAGTGGCGACGATGATGGCATGAACAGGGATGTGGGGAGACTGACTGGATGGTGTTTGACGAGTCCTGGTACCTGGCTCAGAGTTGCTCTGAAAGTGACAATTTTAGGGCATTTCTTCTTGGAAGGTCAGATGGGTATCAGCAAATCAAAATCTCCCAGAAGTCCTAAGGTTAAAAAAAGTCTAAGTTTGTGTAACTCAGCATTATGGTTTAGCTGTGAGGTGTCCCCCAAAAGCTCATGAGTGAGGCAGTGCAAGAAAGTTTAGAGGTAAAATGGTTGGGTTATGAGAGTTTTAACCTAATCAGTGCATTAATCTCCTGATAGGAATTTAACTGGGTGGTAACTATAGGTAGGTAGGGTATGGCTGGAGGAGGTGGGTCATTGTGAGTGTGCGAGAGCTGTCTCTGCTTCTTTATCATCATGTCCTGAGCTACTTTCCTACTCCATACCCTTCTGCCATGATGTTCTGCCTCACCATGGGCCAGAGTAATGGAGTTGGCCATCTATGGACTGTGAGCCCCTCATAAACTTTTTCTACTTGTTGTTGTACCTGTTGAGTCTTTTGGACATAGCAATGAAAAAGCTTTCTTAAACACAAATGACCACACAGAATGCCTTTTTGAGGAATTCCCATTCCTGTTCTGAGCGGGGGTTGTTCCTCTGAACTCCCTGTAAACAAAACTGCTCTAAAATAAGGATAACAATTAAATTTGTGAATGTAGCTCTGTTGTAGTGTCAGAGAAAAGGCACTTCCTGTCTCTTCCCTTTCCCTGCAGCATAGCTGATAGCACCTGTAATTGAGTGTGGCATTTTACTCACCTGGTTGTGTCCACCTGGATTACTTTCTGAGGGGATTGGAAGTAGCTTTGGGTATTCCTGGAGTTTGCCTTGGGTCTAGGTATCACAAGGCTTTTTCTGGTTGCTGAGTCATGGCAGGAATCCTGGGGACAGGCTTGTGTGTTTCTGGTGGCACACTACTGATGGAGCAACCTTGTGGCATTGACCAACCAGGGATTTCAGAGGAGCGTGACCCAGAGGATGACCAAGGGATGGTGATATCAACTCTTGAGGGGACTGGGCCTGAACATGAGATTCCTTCTCTTCTGGAGGGCTATCCTGGGAAACAGGAAGCAGATCTCTTCTGAGTGCCTGAAAGCCACCAGGTTACAGCTCCCCAGAGCTTAGGTACCTCTACCTTTCTGTGAGCCTTGGGCAAGGCCCTGCTTCTCAGGTGGCAGGCAGATCCTCGCCTGTAGGTTGAGGGGTTAGGTAGAATCCAGGTGCAGGCTGGCTGCCACAGACCATGCTCTGTGTGGCCATTTTATTGTTCTCAGGGTGGTTTTTGGTTTTTGATCCCTGAGCTCTTGGTTTCTTATTTTGTTCTGCCTGCAATATCCCTTACAGGCATTTGTGTGTGACTCTGGGCCTGACACTCTCTCCATTCCTTAAAGGGGTTCTGGCTTCAGCTCCTGGGTGTTCTTTCATGTACTCTACTGGGCCACAACGGCCCTGCTCCCCTCTGCTCCCCTTGCTGGGACCCCATCCCCGCCACACACAGTGATACCCCTCGGCTCACTCCCTCACCTCCTTCAGACATGGCCCCTCAGGGAGGCCATCTCTCCATCCTGTTTCAGACGTACTTGGCTCCTGGCTTAGCGGAGGATGCCCCTGACTGACAGCGTTCAGCATGGCATGAGCTCGGGAGTTCTCATGTGGAAGAAAGCTGTGGAAGAAACAAATATTGAGGAACTTGCCTGAGTGAAAACATCTGAGTAAATACTGATCAAAGGTTGTAAACATGTGTCCAGTGATTTCAGTGAAAACTATTTTCTGGCAGCTCTTTTAGAGCATATCTGAAGCGTTTGAGTCCTCTTCTTCTGAAGGACAGCTGAGCTCATTTGTCATAATGTGCTAAAAATAGTAATTTGTCATAGGCCATTTTCTACTGCTTTAATGCTAGAAGCTCTTTCTTTGCCAATGAAAATAGTTGTCATATTGGTTGAACAGTAACATCTTCAGTTTGACCCCCTACATTAGATTCTGACCTTTTAGGATTCTCTTAAAATTCTTGACTATTAGTCAAAGGTGTCAACTGGCTTTTATTATTGCCATGAGGTTAACCAGCTTGCATTCTAGGCCTCCTCTCACCACAGAAGGGTCTGGCTTCCTCTGCCATGCACTAGGGTAGGTGCACTGCATTGCCCTGTTGGAGAGAGAACCCAAGTGAGTGGATACCCACAGTGCAAGAGGCTGGAGGTCAGTGTAGCAGACTTGGGCTATGTCTGGATTTTGGGAGACCCATGAAGCCGATTTGCATGGAGAATGGACTAGATTGTCAGTTATGTCAGAGTTCAGAGGGGAAGCTTCGAGGGGGGTAAGGAGGAATTTGCCAGAGCTTGAGGTTGGGGGTTAAGAGTGGAAGCTGGGCAGTGCAGGCCTGGGCAAGGGGTTTGCTGGGCAGCCTGGGCCTCAGCTGGGCAGTGGCTGCTACCTCTTTGGATGATGTCAAGTCCCACACACCAGTGCACTTGCCAAGCACCTCTGGGGTTGATGATCCTGGTGTGTCTTCTCTTTGTCTCTACTTTAGTGCATTGTCCCCGGAAAAATACTCAGTTTCCATACTCATCCCATGCAATTGCTGATGACTACGTCCAGTTGGTTAACCATCTTGGATTGAATCGCAGGCCTGTGTTTCTCTTCTTTTCCCCGACCAGTTCCTCTGGCTGTTAGATATCCTTTGAGATGTTGTAGTCCCAGATCTTCTTGACTAGCTTGTGTCCCCATTTAACATTTTTTTTGTTTCTGTTTTTGTTTTGTTTTTTGGTACTGAGGATTGAACTCAGGGGTGCTTAATAACTGAGAAACACTCCCTCTAAATAAAATATATTTTGTTTAGAGACAGGGTCTCACTAAGTTGCTTAGGACCTCACTAAGTGGCTGAAGCTGGCTTTGAATTCATGATCCTCCTGCCTCAGCTTCCTGAGCCATTGAGGTTATAGATGTACATCCCTGTACCTGGCTCAACTTATTTCTTGCTTCCCTCCCACACTCATCCTGGGCTCCATCTGAGGTGGCCATGTTGTATATTTTTCTTGTTTAGCCATGCTGGTGCTTTTTAGACCTGTGTGGCTTCCAAAGCCTGCAGGGGCAGCCTTTCACCCCCCAGTTGTGGCCCTGCCCTCAGCGGTTTTTCCAGAACGGGGCTGGCTCAGCCTGTGGTCTGTGAATCTGAAGACCCTGTTAAAGCCCTGTCTTTTCTTCTTACTGAAGGTGTGGCTTAAAGCAAGGCATTAAGCATCCTCTTGGGCCTTCTCCCACCTCCACTTTTACTTATGGAAAATTTCAAGTATACACAAAATTAGAGAGAAGAGTATAATGAATTCCCCTGTTCCCACCATCCAGCTTCAGTTGTTGTCAACTCAGTTATCTTATTTCATCTCCATTCCCACACATTGCCTTCTCCCCAAACCAGGTATCATCTTCTTATTTTATTCCTTAGTGCCTCTGACAGGTAAGTACTCTTTTAAAATACAAACACAGTATCTTTATCACATGTAACAGTGTATGGTAATATTTACGTAGAGTTCACATTCTTCACTTGTCTCAGAAATGTTATTATTTGTTTTTTCAAATCAGTATTAAGACAAGGGCTGCATGTTTCATTTGATTAACTCTTGAGTCTTTCTCTTTCAAAATTAAACCTTCAATTTTGAAATAATTGTAGATTAACATGTAGTTTTAAGAAAGAATACAGATATTTTTTACTTACTTTCCCCTCGTGGTATCGTCTTAATGAAATATAATAAACAGGACAAGTAGGACATGGCCATCGATACAGTCTTAAGTGCAGGACATTTCTATCCCCACAAGGATTTCTTATGTTACCCTTTTATAGCCATGCCCACTTCTCCAACCCTTGACAACCACTAATCTGCTTTCCATTTCTATAATTTGTTATTGCAAGAATATTATATAAATGGGATCAGCCTTTTTTTTTTTTTTTCACTCACCATAATTCTCAGGAGAATCCTTAAAGTTACTGCATGTTTGAGGAATTCATTCTTTTTTAGTGCTGGGTGTTTTGTGATTGGATGCAGCACAGTTTGCAAAACCATTCATCCACAGAGGGACGTCTGGATTGTTTCCAGTTTTTGGTGATTATGAACAGAGGTGCTGTGACATTTGTGTAAAGGTCTTTGTGTGAACACAGATTTTTGCTTCTGTGGGATAAATGCCTAAAAGTACAATAGCTGGGTCTTATGATCCTCATCTTGCAAAATGCTATAGTAATAATGAATGCCACAATTTACAGAAGACTTCCCTAGATCCAGACATGAGCTAAGGCCCTTAATATGTGTATCATCTTTCCCCTGTAAGGCTGAAGGGAGAAGGTACAAGTCTTCAACTCACACACAGGATAGATTGGGCTTGGAGGGGTCAGGCTGTCTGCCCCAAGGGGCAGCACCTGTGGGAGAGTGGTACTGGAGCTTGGACAGCCTGACTTCAGGGCTGGACCCTTATCTGGAAAAAGGGATTTGGATGACCCAGAAACCCCAGAGGAGTTTAACTGAAAGTTGTTCTTATCACTTTCATTCTCATAAATAATTTTTAAGGACTATGAGCAATAAACAGCCCCAAATAATTAAGTGCAAAGAAAACAAAGTACAGAATGAGAACCAACAAAAGCAAGAGACAGCAGAAGGTGCCCCTCAAAGACTTCAGATGTTGGAATTATCAGACACAGATTTTTAAAAAATGTGCATTGGCCATGTTGGAAGAAACAAAAGACAAGCTTGAAAATAACTGCAGGAAACTATAAAAAAATGACCTAGCATATATGAAAGAGAACTTTTAGAAATACGGAGTGCAGTCCTCAAAACAAAACAGTGTGGATAGTCAGTTAAGGAAAATCTTAAAAATGTGTATTTTTAAAGCTAATCTGCTTTCTTACCCCAATTCTACTTCTTTTCAAGGGGAGCATTGTAAACGGGTTTGTGTATGTATCTGCAAACACACATATGCCAGCATGCAACACAAGTTTTTAAATTGAATAAGATTGACTCCTCACATTGCCTGCAGCTTGCTTTGCTTCACCTAATAACATGATAGATGTTTTTGCTATCAGTGTGTGCAGCTCTATTGCACTGGTGAAATTTACTCATTTCTTGCCTTTTTATTACACAAAATTGGCTGAAAATTGTTGGCTCATAGTCCAGGAAGTACAAAAGGATAGACCAGAAAATCTCCTTCTCATCCTGACTGCTGCTACAAAGTCTTTAAAACTCTGGAAGGGTTTGCATGTCATTTTTTTCACTTAACAATACATCTTGCTGACAGTTCTGAATCAGTGTACATAGGGATGCCTCATTCTTTTAATAGGTATAAAATGTTTCATTGCACATAATTAATTTATCTAGTCTTTTTTTGAATAAGATGATTTTCAGAAATATTATATATGTATAGAATATATATAATTTTAAAATCAGCATATTACAGTGATGCAGTCACATCAATGTTTATAGCAGCTCAACACTCAATAGCTAAACTATGGAACCAATCTCAGTGCCCTTCAACAGATGTGAATGGATAAAGAAAATGTGGTATATAAATATGATAGAATATTATTCAGCCTTAAAGAAGAATGAAATTATGGCATTTGCCAGTAAATGGATGGAGCTGGAGAATATCATGCTAAGAGAAATGAGCCCAAAACCAAAGGCCAAGTATTTTCTCTGATAATTAAGTGCAAAGAAAACAAAGTGCAGAATGAGAACCAACAAAAACAAGAGACAGCCAGAAGGTACCCCTCAAAGACTTCCGATGTTGGGATTATCAGACACAGATTTTTAAAAAATGTGCACTGACCATGTTGGAAGAAACAAAAGACAAGCTTGAAAATAACTGCAGGAAGCTATAAAAAATAGTTGCTAATTCACAATAAGTAGGGTATAGGGAAGAATAGAGTAGATTAGGTAGAGGGGAGTGAAGGGAGAGGAGGGGGTCTGGGGGTATGAGGGATAGTAGAATGAATCAGACATTATTACCCTATGTACATACAGAGCTATACAACTGGTGGGATTCTACATCATTCACAGCCAAAAGAATGAGAAATTATCTTCCCATCTATGTATGATGTATCAAAGTGCATTCTACTGTCATGTATAACTAATTAGAACAAATAATAATAATAATAATTACTTTAGAAAAAATAATATGGTGCTTATTTTCTTGTTCACAAGTAACATTTTATATATTTGATATAGTTACTTGTGAACAGGATAAAACCACCGTATTATTTTAGTTACTGTGAATAAGATAATAACCACCATATTTTAAAATATTTATTTATATTATATATTTATAATGTTACTTGTGAACAAGAATACACCACACACACACACACACACACACACACACACACACACAGACACACACACTTATTTTGTTTTTCAGTATGTTTGTCAGAAAAATTCCTAGAATGAAATTGCTGGGTGACGGGCATGTGCATTTTAAATTTGATGCTGGCAGGTTGCCCTACATGGGTTGTTGCCCTGTATGTGTGTTGTTTATACCTGTTTCTATTTCCCTATACCCTGGATGCTTTTTTCCCCCCAGTAAAGTTTTGCTGTGTTGCTCAGATTGATCTCAAGCTTGTGGGCTCAAATGATCCTCTTGCCTTACCCTTCTGAGTAGCTGGAACTACAAAAATTTCAATGAGCTCTCTATTTTATTAAGAAAATAAGCATTTTTGTCCCTGATACACATTGAAAACATTTTTTTTTTCAGTTGTCTTTCAGCTATCTTTTTTTCTATGAAGATTTTTTGAAACATTCTGTTGTTAGATGTGTCAATCTTTTGTGACTTTGAGTTTTGTGTCACACCTGTAAAAGCCTCCTTTGTTTCAGGATTATCAAAAAATATCATCTTTTTCTTACCATGGATACAGCATGGTAAAAAAAAAAAGATGTTGTTTTTTGATAACATGATGAAGTATATTGCAAACTGTAGAGTATTAGTTAAGAATAGCCCTGACCTGCTTTCACTGTGAATTCATCTCAATTTGCTCCTCTTTCAGGATGACAAGTGGATGTGTCTGCATGGGGAAGGCTGGGAAAGGCTGGGAATTCTAGGTCTGACAGTCTTAGGAAATCCTGTTAGCTTGGGCTCGTGGATCCCAAGTGGACGGTGGTCTCAGAACTCTCAGGTTTTCACCTTTGGGGAAGTCTATACATATGGGAGTGAAAACTCAAGAAACAAGATAGATGGTGGGCAGTAGACCAGAATGCTCTAAAGTCCATGGTTATGTCTTTCTTTCCTCTGGTTATGCTTAGAGAGCATTTGCTTTTGATATTCTCTTTTTTCTTTTGATTGGTACATTTGCACATTTTTAGATTTGCTAGCATATTCTGTTAGGTTACTGGCAATTTTTGTTGGGCAGGGTCCTACTTAAGGATGGCTCTTTAAGATGACTTTGCAATCTATGCCCTATTTTTTTTTTTTTTTTTTTAATGGTACTAGGGATTGAACTCAGGGCCTCAGGCCTGCCAGGCAAGAAATCTACTACTGAGCTATGTCCCTAGTCTTTCTGCCCTTTTCTGTTGTCTGTTAACTTTAGGATTAGTTCTCAATGTTTTAATTTTATTGTTTGCTTGTTTGTTTGTTACTGGAGATTGGACCCAGGGGCACTCGTCCACTGAGCCACATCCCTAGCCCTATTTTGTATTTTATTTAGAGACAGGGTCTCACTGAATTGCTTAGCACCTCACTTTTGCTGAGGCTGGCTTTGATCTCATGGTCCTCTTGACTCAACCTCCTGAGCAGCTGGGATTACAGGCATGTGCTGCCACTGCACATGTTTATAGCTTCTGTTTCTATGTTGCTTTTGGAGAGTGTCTCTTTAGTGTGTTGGTGTGTGTGTGTGTGTGTGTGTGTGTGTGTTGTGGGGTGGGAACTGGGAATGAACCCCAGGGCATTCTATCACTGAACCTCAGCCCTTGCTAATTTGCTCAGGCTGGACTTGATCCAATGATCCTCCTGCCTCAGCCTCTTGAGTTGCTGGGATTACAGGTATGCACCACTGTGTCAAATGTCCCTCTAGTTCTTTGCTCTAACAAATGGAGCAAAGTAAGTCTGAAGTTGGCTTGGTCAGTCTCTTTATGCTCTGTGCTCTTGGTTGCTAGTTGATTCTCAGTTAAGTATTTTAATGGAGAGAGAAGCAGAGAAGTAGCTATGTCTCACTTGGAATTAATTAGAATGCCAAAGCTTTGGGTCCATCAGGCCTCAGGTTATGGTGCCTTTCTGCCTTGGCTGGTCAAGTCCTAAAATATGTGTGTCAGTGCAGCTAGAGGGTCTAGAGGGGCCAGCTAGGACAGAAATTCTACTGATGTAGCTCTAAGGATAAAAAGCCACTGGTGTGAACACAAGCCTTGTCAAAGAGAAGCCTGACACGCCACTGCAGTTTCTCAGTGCAGGGGGACAGGAGGGGAATGAATCATCCACAAGGAATAACATCAAGACAGGACTTGGGGTAGAGTGAATATGGAATTTGGGTAGAAGGTCTGGGCAGTTGGTGCTTTGTTTTGTTTCCTTAAGGATGTGGTAGAATGACTTAAAGGGAGGGGCCTGAGAGAGACTCTCAGAGACTAGCTGCTGTAATAGATGCCCCAAAGCAGAGGATTTGAGAGTGTGGGCTGGGGGCTCCCAGAATACATGGAATCTCTCTCTCTGCTGGGCTGAGGCCCTTCCTAACATGTACTCTTGGGCAGTCCTAACCATGTCTAGTCATTGATTTTTGAAAGCCAGTGAGTTTGACTCCTCTTTCCCAGAGGAACCCAGAGCTGATGCTTTGTATAAGATGCTGGAAATTATGCTTATGATCATCAAGCCCAGTGAATCTGAAAAAGGAGAGGATCAGAATGAGCCAGGACGGCTTTTCAAATGCTTTGCTTGGGTTCTAGCACTCAGAGACTCTTAAAATAAATTATGGGCACTGAAAGAGATTTTTGACAAAGCAGGTCTGGAGTTGGTCTTGGGTAGGGTTTCAGAAAAGGTGTTCTGGATAAGTCTGGATGTCTTCTGCTGTACATCTCCATGGGAGAATCTTATTTTCTTCTCTCCTAAATTTTACTACCCAGGGAGATTCAGGCCCTGGAAGGTCCTGAGAGGTGGAACAAGAGGGCATGGTGGAGCTTGGAGCTCAGGCGTCCCTTGTGGCCCTCAGTTCTTTCTGTTGCCTGTGTCATATTTAAATTGATGAGGCTGAAGAAGCCACAGTGAACAAAGCTGACTGACTCTCTTTTCCCAGCCCAGTGTAGATAGGAGTAGTTTCCAGGTTTGCTGCATGGCATGGGGTAGCCCCAAGTTCCTGTTTTAGGTGTTCAGGAGTCGCTGTGGGTCACCAAAGGTCTTGCTTGGAAGGAAGCAAATTGGTAACAATGAAAGGCAAGTTCTGTATCCTATAGCAGATCTTTTGGTAAGTACTGGGGAAAGCAATTTCCAACCTTGATTTCAAGGGAGTAATGGAATTTTATCACCATTCTTTCCACTAGTGCTATACTATAAGAGAACCATGCTGTGTGCTCTGATGAATTCTCTCATGTGATTGCCCTTGTGGGAGAGTCCTTTATCCTATTTTACAAACAAGGAAGCATATCAAGAAGCATGGCTGGGTGGAGCTGGAGTTTGGGTCCAGTATGAATGAGGCCAGCACTTCGTGACCTTCCAGGCTTCTAGAGCTTTGGATTTGTAAGGAGTCTGTGGAGCAGTATTTCCTACACTGCATGTTCCAGAGGCCCTTATAAGAAATGTGAAAAGCAGATGGAAAAATATGTGGGAAGAGAGCAGCGACTCCCTTCTTGTAGATTCGTAGCATACACAGTCATACTGGAGATTTTGAGAATGCAGTTAGGAAATTGTTTAACATTGATTAACCTGCATTTCCCAAATGAACTGGACCCCAGAACATTTCTTTTCCACGTTATCCTAAATGACATATGGGCCTCAAACACTGTTTGGGAAGTGCCATCATGGTTCATAAGCCCAATGCTGTCATTTTCAATAAACACACAGGACCGAGGGAAGAGCAGGGACTTAATTTAAGTAAAACATGAGTCTGCTGCAAGGCTGGGGATCTCTGCAGCCTGAAGTTTTCCAGGACACCCACCTTCAAGGGAAAGCCTGGACTCCTGATTGGAAGACAGTATCCCCATAGGCGCTGTCACTTAGACCTTTACAAGAGTGGCAGGAATATTTGTTGGAAATTATTAATTTTATATGCAGGTATACATAGCCACATGAGTTATTTTGAACATCTTTGGGATCTTTCCCCAGATAATGATAGATCCCTGAGCCAGTGACCAAGGAAGCTGACTGCATTGTTTGGTTTGATTCCTCTTCTAGTCCTGCCAGTGGGCCTCACCTGTGGGTCAGACTCACTCCTTCCTAGCCTGCTTTGACTTTCTGAGCCTAAACAGAGCAGCCACGAATCTCCATTTATCCTTGTAGTTTAATTTCAGTCCCTGGTAATGCAGCAGTAAATGATCAAAATTCACTTCCAAGCAGCAAGTCGATATCAGTTGATTTTTATAGAGGTTTGTTCTTTCTAGTGTACTTGGCAAAATGCCTACCAGTATTTCCTAATTAACTTGAGAATTGGTTTTTGAACTACCATATGAGGATTCTGCATCTTTTGTCTGCATTTTCCATAGTGATAAATGTTTTTAGTGGTGAGGGGAAGGAATATTTTGTTCCCTGTGATGAAAGAGTAACTTCCTGAATTGGCTCCTAAGAACTGTTGATGTTGACACCTTGTGAAAAACTCTGACGACAGGGGTGTTTGTGTTTAAAGATTTTGTTAGGTGTTGTATAATGGTTAAATAGATAAGAGCACTGGGAAAACATTGCTGGGCTTGAAAAGATGGTACCTGACACATAATAAGTAATATATGTGTTTGTCATTATTGCTGTTTCTAATGTGGCTTGGGTTGGGATGTTCCTACATCTCAGCCTTCTGACTTCCAGGCCCTTGACTATCAAGACTCAATAACCTTTCCTTACAATGGCCTAGAACTTCTTTGGGACTTTAGCCTTCCCATGATGAGATTTCAGGGCAATTTTTTTTTTTTCCCAGATCAGCTCTTCTTTGAACCTCAGGGAGGGAGTGTAGGAAGGGAAGTCCTGTTTTGTGTGATCATTCTCTTTGAGTCTACTTCCTACTTGGAGTCACTCATCCTTTCTATGAATCACCTGTGCTAGTTGTTGTCTCCTGAGTTTGCATCCCTTTTTCCCCAAGCATACTTCTGGGATGTTTCATCACAGTTGCTCCACATCAGGAAATGCAATTTAATTTTTGTAATCCAAGCCAGACAGAATTGGGTAAATCTGACATACACTGAATCCCCAAGCTGCAATTGAGTGGTTATTGGGTTATATTTTGTTATGAATTAGTCACAACTTCTGCTGGTCTGATTTTATGGATAAGGGAAAGCTGAGGGTAAAGCTTATGATTAGCAAGTGACTAGCAAGTTAGCTCTTTTCCCAGCTTTTGCTGAAGGTAACTGGTGTGTATGGGGGTCAGCATGGGGTGCTCCCTACCCCCATGCCTACAGGGCCTTGGGGGGAAGACTCTGGATTCTTTCCTTTCTTTAATTTTTAAATTGACATGTAATAGTTGTACATATTTATGGGCTACAGGTGATGTTTTGGTATATTTATAAATTATCTAGTGATCAGGGTAAATAGTATATATCCATCTCATCATTTTTTTTTTTTTGTAGCAAGAATAGCCAGAAATCTCTTTTTTAGCTTTTTTGTTTGTTTGTTTTTGAATATAAAGGTGGTGCTATGATTTGAAAATGATTTGTCTCCCTGATTTAATCCTGAAGTCTTATTTTAGTGGTATTAAGAGGATGGAAATTTAATTCAAAACTAGATTGTTTAGAGGTTTGGCCTTTGGGAAGTGATTAGATAAGTTTGGTCATTACAGTGAAACTATCATGAAGGGTGGCTTATTAAGGGGACAGGGACAGACCATACAGAGTGAGATAAATACACATACATGCCTTCCATCATAGGATGCAGTCAACGGGGCACCCTCACAAGAGCCTGTGCCATGCTGTTTGGACAGTCAACCTCTAAAACTGGGAGCTAAATAACGCTTTTTGTGAGGAAGTTAGCCTGCCACCAGTATTTTTGTTATATTAAAGAAAAGTTAAATAATGTAGGAGCTGAAAGATCTCTACAATGAAAATTATAAAAAATATGGAAAGAAGTTCAAGAGGACACATATAAGTAGAAAGATATCCCATTTTCATGGATTGGTAGAACTGCTGTTGTTAAAATGTCTATTCTACCCAGAGCACTACAGATGCAATGTATCTCTATCAGAGTACCAATGACTTCTTCACAGAAGCAGGAAAACAGAATCCTAAAATTTACATGTAATTGCAAAAGACCCTGAAAAATCAAATCAGAAAACTGGAGGTATCATATTACATGAATTCCAAGCATACTACAAAGCAATAATAACTAAAGCAACATGACTCTGGCATGAAAGCAGACTCAGACACCAATGGAACAGGATAGAAAAGACACCATTTACAGCCATCAAATTTTCCACAAAGGCAGCAAGGACACACATTGGGGAGACAACAATCTCTTTAAGAAATGTTTCTGGGAAAATTGGATAAGAATATAACTGGCTCCACTTCCCTCCCCAGTTACAGAAATCAACTCAAAATGGATTAAAGATTTAAATGTAAGAAATGAAACTGAAAGTACATAGAAGAAGTGACTTTGTTTTCCTGTGAGCTCCTGGTCTGGGGTCGAGGGGTGTGTTGACCATTTTGGAGGGAGAGCTATCAGCTGTGTCAAATCCTGGTGATAGTTAAGGGCTGCACTGAGCAATGTGGAGCTCATGGCACATGGGAACAGCAAGGAGTGTGAGCCTGGGTGCAGCAGATATATAATTGTTCCCCTTTTTATAGGACTGTAATTTGTTTTTTGATGTCTGTGGTTATCTTCAGGTATATATTTTTTCTTTCTGAAAACTGTGTCCCAAGAGTAAACATCAGAGTAACATTTTATATCATGTCACTGGTATTGACTCTCTGCCTATCCTTTGAGGATTCCCTAAAACAATTTGAAATAGGCTTGCATTTTTTGTTTTAAATAAATATTCCAGAAAAAAATGGAGACTAGTTGTTATTGCTTTAAGTTAAAAGCTAATTGGGCCATGAAAACTCATTGCCATTTCAGTACCAAGATGTGCAGAACATAATTGCCTTGGTGCATATTGATTTTTTCACTCTGAGATGGTTAGGCTGTGAGATAATTGACCAACACTAGCTTAAAGAAAGAACAAACCAGTTCCCACACAAAAGAGTTTTCCCTCTGCTGACTCCTCTGCCTGTCCTCAAATGTGCTATGGCTTTTTTAAAATGTCCATGAAGTGACAATTAATGACTTGCTTAGCTGACAAATTATAGCTCATTTAGTCTTTTTTTTTTCATGAAACCTCTAAAATTTTCTTATATATGACAGCAGAATGCATTGCGATTCATATTACACATATGCAGCACAATGTTTTATATCTCTGTATATAAAGTATATTCATACCAATTCGTGTCTTCATACATGTACTTTGGATAATGATGTCCATCATATTCCACCATCATTTCTAACCCCATGCCCCCTCCCTTTCCCTCCCACCCCTCTGCCCTATCTAGAGCTCATCTATTTCTCCCAGCTCCCCCACCCCCGCCACCCCACTATGAATCAGCCTCCTTATATCAGAGAAAACATTCAGCATTATTTTTTTGGGATTGGCTAACTTCACTTAGCATTATCTTCAACTCTATCCGTTTACCTGCAAATGCCATGATTTTATTCTCTTCTATTGCTGAGTAATGTTCCATTGTGTATATATGTCACATTTTTTTTTTTATTAATTCATTCATCTACTGAAAGGCATCTAGGTTGGTTCCACAATTTAGCTATTGTGAATTGTGTTGGTATAAACATTGATGTGGCTGTGTCCCTGTAGTATACTGTTTTTAAGTCCTTTGGGTATAGAGTGAGTAGAAGGATAGCTGTGTCAAATTGTGGTTCCACTCCCAGTTTTCCAAGGTATCTCCATACTGCTTTCCAGATTACGGTACCAATTTGCAGTCCCACCAGCAATGTATGGATTTACCTTTTCCCCCACATCCTCACCAACACTTATTGTTTTTTGTTTTCATAATAGCTGCCTTTCTGACTGGAGTGAGATGAAATCTTGAGAGTACTTTTGATTTGCATTTCTCCTATTGCTAGAGATGTTGAACATTTTTTTTTCATATATTGTTGATTGATTGTATATCCTCTTCTGAGAAGTGTCTATTTAGTTCCTTAGCCCATTTATTGATTTTGTGTGTGTGTGTGTGTGTTTACCTTTTTGAGTTCTTTATATACCAAGAGAATAATGCTCTATCTAATGTGTGAGGGGTAAAAATTTGCTCCCAAGATATAGGCTCTCTATTCACCTTACAGATTGTTTCTATTGCTGAGAAGAAGGTTTTTAGTTTGAATCCATCCCATTTATTGATTCTTGATTTTAATTCTTATGCTATAGGAGTCTTATTAAGGAAGTTGGGGCCTAATCCCACATGCTAGAAATTAGGGCCTACTTTTTCTTCTATTAGACACAGGGTCTCTCATTTAATTCTTAGGTCCTTGATCCACTTTGAGTTGAGTTTTGTGCATGGTGAGAGATAGGGGTTTAATTTCGTTTTGTTCCATATGGCTTTCCAGTTTTCCCAGCACCATTTGTTGAAGAGGCTGTCTTTTCTCCAATGTATATTTTTGGCACCTTTGTCTAATATAAGATAATTATAATTTTATGGATTAGTCTCCGTGTTCTCTATTCTGCACCATTGGTCTACCAGTCTATTTTGGTGCCAATACCATGCTGTTTTTTTTAACTATTGCTAGTAGTATAATTTAAGGTCTGATATAGTGATACCACCCGCTTCACTCTTCCTGCTAAGGATTGCTTTAGCTATTCTGGGTCTCTTATTTTTCCAGATGAATTTCCTGAGTGTATTTTCTATTTCTATGAGGAATGTCATAGGGATTTTGATCAGAATTGCATTAAATCTATATATAGTGTTTTTGGCAGTATGGTCATTTTGATAATATTAATTCTGCCTATCTAAGAGCAAGGTAGATCTTTTCTTCCATTTAGTCTTGTCTCATTCAATATTCCTCATTACTTTGACATTTTAATCTCTAAAAAGCACACTTTAATAACCTCTATTTTCTCATCTGATGTGACCCTTAATTTTAAATTTTGTGCATAGTTGGGCCTTATTTCTTAATGCAGTGGCAAAGTTATAAAAGAAATTTGAACCAACTTATTAATTCAGAGTTAAAAGAGGAGAGAGTCTCCAGAGCATGCCTCATGTTTTCCTCATACCTGATATTCATCCCAATAGTGTCTTCCCAATCTGCTCTGTCACTGTTGTCGTCCATAAGCTCTATTGCTGATTGATGTAAGGAGTAGTTCTTAGTTCTGGGTGTTAGTTACGGGTGCAGAGCAGGGACAGTGTTGGCAGAGGTGGAGAGAGGCCAGAATCACACATGGAAGTCCACCCGAGTAACAGAGTGAGATCCTGCTTAAAAAATAAAAATTAAAAGTGCTGGGAAAGTACCTTAGTTGTAGAGGACTTTTCTGATACACCAGAGGCCCTGGTGTCAATGGCCAGTTTGTCCAAAAAACACAAAACATAAAATAAAACAAAAGCAGGGCTTGAGTGAATGTGTTCAAAACTTGTGCCCCTCCCATTATGTGAGGACATAGCAACAAGGCACCTTGTCATGGGGAGAGTGGGAAGGATGTTTGGGTCAGTGCAAGTCCACAACTCAGAGGAGTTTTGGGTTAGCAGTCCAAAAAGCCAGAAGTAACAACCATCTTCACAGACTCTGAACAGAAGCAGGCCTCAGTGATCAGTGAGAACAAGACCGAAGCCCCGAGAGCTGCCCTATGTGGGCACCCAGGAAGCCCCGTGTAGGTGAACCTGAAGGATCAAGAGAGTTTGCTCCAAGCAAAGAATGGAGACAAGAAAGTTTGTAGCTGCTGCTGTGACTTTTACTGAATAGAGCTTCAGGACCTGTGACTTGGTCTATGGTTAATGTCATCAGGGATCCAAAATGAGAGGGTAGAGTATGTCCCAGAAAGAAATTAGGGCTCCATTTTCCAAATGTGGTGAAAGACATGATTCTGTAGACTTAAACAGCTCAGCAAACAAACCTCGGTAGGATAAACCCAAAGAAGTCCATGCCCAGACACATCGAGAACACTTACAAACCAAGGATAAAGGAAAACACTTGAAGTCAACTGGAAGAAAATGATACCGTAACGTCAGACAGGGAACCATTTAAGTGGTTATGGAATTTTTATCAGAAATTAAGTAGGACAGAAGGTAGTGAAGTGACATTTTTAAAGTGCCCAAAGAAAAAACAAAGGAAAACCAAAATCCTGTATACCAAAAGTGTTCTTCAGATAGGAAGGAAAAATAAATATATCTTCATATAAAGCAAAGCTAAGAGCCAGCAGACTTGTTAGCTAAAATAATCATTGGCCCTTCAGACAGACAGAAAATCATACTGGAAGGAAACTTGGGCATCAGGGATAAAGAGAAAAATAAATAACAAATATACAGGTAAATAGAAGAGGCTATTTTTATCTTTTTAAGCTCTTTAAGACATGTTTTCACTATTAAAGGGAAAATTGAGAAAAATATCTGGAACCAAACGAAAACTAAAATATGTCGTATCAAAGTTTGCGCATGCAATGAAAACATTGCTTAGAGATTCATAGCACCAAATGCTTATATTAGGCAAGGAGAAGTTCTCAAATCAATAATCTAAATGACCACTTTCAGAAACAGAAAAAGCTGATGAAAATAAACCGAAAACCAGCACAAGGAAAAAAATAAACACGAAGACTAACTTCAATGACACTGTACAAACCTGTACAATGTGGACGAAATGGAAGTTTTCTGGAGAAGCAGGAGCTACCTCAAGAACATTTAGATGGTTGGGTGACCATCAGGGAAATGAAGTTCCTGACAGGAAAAGCTCCACAAAGATCTTCAGGTGTAGACCACATCACTGAGAATTCTACCACACCTTTGAAGAAGGGTTAATACGAGCTGTATATGAACATTTCCAGGAAGTAGAAGCAGAGGGGACAATTCACAGTGTATTTCATGAAGCTGGTATTACCTGGCCATGAACCCAGAAAAGACGGTGCCAGGATAAAACCATGAAAGAAACCAAAGTTTACAGACCCAATTCCATCGTGAATGTAGATACACATGTCCCTACACAAGGCACTTTACGGACAAGCTGAGGAAGACATATGATGTAGAATAATGATACAGCAAAATTCAACCCCCATTGATAAGAACTCTCAGACAGGTAGGACCAGAGCGTGTTATGGAATAAATCATATCCCCCAAAGACATGCGTAGGTTCAAAACTCCACACCTAAGGACGAGCTCTTTTTTTCTGAAGTGGCATTATTATGATGTAATTACCTATGATGGGGTCATAGGGGGCTAGGGTACGCTCTTGCTTCATCCTGGCTTGTGTCCTTACAAGGAGAGCAGGGTGGACTCTTGATTTAGTGTGGCCTGCTTCCTTATAAGGAGAACAGGGTAAGTTTTGATTCAGTATGACTTAAGCAGTTCTGTGACCATCTTTTCTCCTGTTTAGTTGATGTTTGTGGTGAAACATTTTAGTATTTGCACCTCTCACTGGGGTCTGTCCTCTAGGTATTTCTCTGTAGCTCCCTTTCTTTGTGGTTCCATTTAACATGAGAAAGAGACATGACCCTGGTGTGAATCTGCAGCAGGGCAAATTCAGTAGTGTAGAGACTGCTGCTGCTGTGCCTCTCCATCCCACACCCTCAGCTGCTGATGTCACAGTGGTTATCTGTGTAGACACTGTGTGTTCAATACCATAGAACACAGCTGGTGTTTTCTGCTACATGAATCTCCTGCATCTTGTAGAAAACAAAAGTGGCACTAGTTTTAATTGTCATGAATTTGCTTTACCAGAGATGTTTCTGTCTTCTTGGAGATCTGAGTTTTTAATTTGATGTCCTTTGGGTCAATCTGAAAGCCTCCCCTCAGGGGACATCTGGTGGAGACCAATTCCCTGGGCTCTTGTCTGTCTGGTGCTGTGGTTGGAATGTGTGTGTCTGCCCAAAATTCCTGTTGACCCTTCAGCCTCAACATGATGGCATTGAGAGGTGGGCCTGGAGGAGGCGGTTAGGCCATGGGCTCCACCCATCGGATAGGATGTGTACCTTAAGAGTGCTTTTTCCAGCACGCGCAAGGACCTGGTTCACTTCCAAGCACACCCCCCAACACACACACACACACACACACACACACACACACGTAGTTTTGTCAAGCTGGGCGCAGTGGAATATAGCGGTGTTTTAATGAGCTTCTCCATTGCTGTGGCCAAGACACCTGACAAGAACAACGTAGAGGAGGAAAAGTGTACCTGGGGATCACGGGTCAGAGGTCTGAGAGCACACATGGCCAGCTCCATTGTTCTGAGCCCAAGGTGAGGCAGCCCATCAGGGAAGACAGGCCCAGCCGAGGAGAGCTGCTCACCTGAGGGCACCAAAGGGGCAGAGACAGAAAGAGGGTGGGGTAGGAGTCACAGGGAGTCACAGGCCCAGGGCATGGCCCCAGTGACCTACCTCCTCCAGCCATGCCCCACCTGCCTACAGTGACCAGCCAGTCCTTTCTATGTAGGAGGGACTGATAAAGTTACAGCTCTCCCAGTCCCACTTTTTCACCTCTGAATATTCCTGCACTAGCACAGGGGCCTGTGCAGGGGACACCTTACACCTGAAACATAATAGGCTGTAATGCTCTCAACTCAGGACACCGAGGCAGGAGGAACACACATTGAAGCCCAACCTGAGCAACATAGTGAGACACTCTCTTCCAAAAAATTAAAAAAAAAAAAAACAACAAAAAACAAAAAAACAACCAAAAACCCACTAGGAAAATTGGGGGACTAGGGAAGTACTTCATCTGTAGAGCACTTTCCTGACATGCCTGAGGCCCTGGGTTAAATGGCCAGTATGTCCAAAGAACACAAAACACAAAACAAACAGAAAGCAGGACTTGAGAGAATGTGGTCAGCATGTCTGCCCCTCCCATCATGTGTGGATACAGAAACAAGGCACCTGACCTTGGACTTGCCAGTCTCCAGAGTGGTTTTTGGAAGTGGATTTCTATTGCTAATAATCTAGTCTAAGGGGTTTTGTTAACAGCAGCCTAAAGGGACCCAGGAGTGTGGGAATGCCTCCATTTCTTCACCCAGTGGGAAGGACACTTGCTGGTTCTAGGATTGTCGGCTTTTGTATTTGATTTCTCATCACTTTGAACATACCAACCCACAACCTGCTGTGTTCCAGGGGATTCTAGTGAGAAATGTAATGAGAACCTTGTGGGGAAATGATGATGGACTCTCCCTCCCTCTCAACCCCATAGATGTTAATGCCTAGTTCTAGAGCATCTTAGGGAGCAGAGTGTTTTGTTATAGCATCACGATGTGAGTGAAGCACTCCCATCCCTTGGATCCTAATCACTGTGGGTTGGAAGAAAGGGGAATTGAATGCTTTTGAGTGTAGATATGATGGGGTCTTTAAAAGCTGAAAGTTATTATGGATTTTCAGACTCCAGATGAATAGACCATTGAGGCAGCATACCGGTTTTCATGTCTAAACTGGTAAATATCAGTCTCCATAACTCACGGAAACAAAAGCTTCTGGGGTTTTTTCTTCTTCTCATGAAAGTCAAAAAGGTCCAGGAGGCCCCAAGTGAGATGACCCCTGGGGAATACGCCCAGGTGTGACTGGGTCATTTCTTGCTCTGACCTCACAAGAAGCCACTGTGAGGGAATATAAAAAACCGGGTATATAAGAAAGTGGCCGTGAGTGGGTTTTTGTCCATAAGCACAGGAAGCTCTTGGTGGTTACCTGTCGGACCCCCAGCTAGTTAGTGCGTTTGGTGGTTGGTGGTTGGTGTTTGGTGTTTGTGGTGGTTTGGTGTTGGTTTTTTGATTTGGGTTTTTATTTGTCTGTTTTGTGTTTTGCTTTTTGTTTTTGGTGTTTTGTTGAGGTTGTTATTTTATTTTTTTAGTTAGCATCCTTAGTTGGTGTTCTGGCTTAGAGCGTAGAGAGCGCAGAGAGCGTAGAGAGAGTAGTGTAGTGGTGCAGGGGTGCAGCTCCTGCTAAGAGAACGCCCTCACAGACCATTATCAGGTCTTGAGGGCCATTGGACACGAATCTACAGACTAAAACAGCTTAGCAAACCTCAATAGGAGAAACTCAATGAAATCCATGCCCAGGCACCTGGAGAGCCCTGACCAACTATGGATTAAAGAAAACACTTGTAGTCATCCAGAAGAACAGGGAGCTTATTAACAGACATCGAACCATTAAAGTGACTCTGGAATTCTTAGCAAAATTATGCAAGACCGAAGACAGTAAAAATAACAATTTTGAAGTGCCCAAAGGAAAAATATAGTAAAAAAATCAAAATTTGTCATTTGGAAAAAATTCTTCAGGAGGATGGAAAGTAAAATAAATATAATTTCATAGAGAGAAAAGCTAGAGGACTAGGAAAAGGTGATAGGACAGATAGATATATGATTGTTGCATGGATTTGTGTAGAATAATTACAGGACCCAGTTCAACACCCAATGATAAAATTTCTCAGGTGTAGAACCAGGGAGTGTTATGGATTGAATTATTATCCCCAGAAGACAGGTTTAGGCTCAAAACTCCACACCTAAGGACAAGGTTTGGTTTGGTTTGTTTTTTTTCCCCCCCCAGCATTGTCATTATTATGGTGTGATTATCTAAGATAAGGTCCTTAGGTGTTAGGTTGAGTTCAGCCTGGCTTGTGTCCTTTGAAGGAGAGCAAGGCAAGTTTTGATTCAGTGTGAGTTATATCCTTCTATGACTATCTTTTCTTCTGTTCAGTTGATGTTTGTGGTGAAATATTTTAATTAATTAAAATATTATATAATTAATAATAATTAAAATATTATTTAATTAATTAAAATAATATATAATTAAATATTTAATTAAATATTTTAATTCTTGTACCTTTCACTTTTTCTGTGGCTGTGACCTATGAGTATTTCTTTGTGGTCCCACAGGGGGTTCCTTTTACGAGAAAGGGTATCATCCTGGTGTCAGTCTACAGTAGGGCAACTTCAGTAGTATAGAGAATGCTGCTGGTCTTCCTCTTTCCCCTCCCCCTCAGCTGCTGATGTCATAATGATACATGTGTAGGCACTAGAGAATGCTGCTGGTCTTCCTCTTTCCCCACCCCCTCAGCTGCTGATGTCATAATGATACATGTGTAGGCACCCCTCTCAGATAGCGGAGTTGGGTCTTAATAAATTTCTGTTTTGACATATTAGATGATGGACTCAATGCTGCAAGCTTAGGAAGGAAGGAAGGGAGGGAGGGAGGGAGGGTCAGGTTTAGAAAAAGAGGAAGGAAAAAAAAAAAAAAAGAGAGAGAGAGAGGCCTCTGAGCAAGGGCAAGGAGCCCAGTCCAAGGTCTGGACCACTATGCCTCCCTCTCCTGTTCAGGGTAGATAGTCATGCACCTTGAGTCAGGGTAGATGGGTCCTAGAGCCAATGTAGACAGAGACTCACTCCCCTTGACCTAGTGTAGGCGGAGATTCTCCCCTTGAGCCACTGTAGACTTGATTCCATTTGAGCTGATTGCTCTGGCCAGAAAGAATCCCTTTCCCAGTCTTCAGGTCCCTCCCTGAGGTGTGTGGTGAGGGTTGGTGGCAACTGTTGGAGAAGATACCTAGAAAGATATTGGAGATTCCAGAGTGTTCTGGAATATATTCAGGTCTCAGAGTGCTCAGTGAGAACAAATTTGCTGCCCTTGTTGCCACCTGCCTAGGTGTTGTGGACATAGGAATTAGAAAAAGTGATGTTGTATCTATCTTCACAGAATTTCCATTGAGAGTAGACATTACTCCGATGCCTGAACAGGTGGTTAATTTGTTACAGCTGTGATAAAGGCAATGCAGGGGGCTTTGATAGCCATGGCAAGTATCTGGGACTTTTTCCTGAGGACAGTGGTATTTGCAACCCTTGCTGGAGTTTTAACTGTGGAGCAACATGATTTGCATTTTCATCTAGCTACTTAATGCTTTTTTTATTCATTCTCATGTGGGATTGACTTGAAAGAATGGAGTCTACCTGAGGATCTGTGGAGCACATTGAAACCCAGTGAGGAGTACTGTGGTCAGGGATCTAGCATTAGAGGGTTTTGAATAGGGGATTTACCTAGTCCAGGAACGGATCTGTGGTGGCTTTGAAATTCTGGGAAATGTAGTATACAGCAGAAGGCAGCTAATGAAGTAGTTCCAGGCATTGAGGAGCTAAGTGCTTCAGACTTGTTAAGTGATAGGGGAGGTTGAACTCGCATGAGAGGTGTCAGAGTTATGGGGAATTGTCCTCTAGTCTTTACAGCTCAAGTGCTTAAGGATCAGGTGGTGGTCACACAAGAATGAAGAGGTTGTGGATATGAGTCAAAGTGATAGGAAATAGGCAGGAAGAGCC
Source organism: Marmota marmota marmota (assembly GCF_001458135.2). Taxonomy (NCBI): domain Eukaryota; kingdom Metazoa; phylum Chordata; class Mammalia; order Rodentia; family Sciuridae; genus Marmota; species Marmota marmota. The sequence goes on from NW_026000240.1 coordinate 2,694,271, forward strand.
AATAGAGGGGCTTCAGAGCTTGTCGTGAAGGAGGGGGTAGTTCAGGTGTGAGATGGGTATGCAACAAGAACCAGAGCTTACTTTCAAGTACCAGGAAGGGGAGGGGGAGGAACATGAAGATCCTGGCCTATCGTGTCCTCAGTATTGGGAGGCTGGGTGTCCAAGTGCCACTCAGGCCAAGTCAGTGCAGTTCTGTTGACCACATGACCATTGAGTGGACAATTCATATAACTTATAACATTGCACCAAGGTTGGAAGCTGATTTTTTTAAAAGCATAAATTGACCTTATTACCATAGCCGTTCAGTAACCACAGAAATCAAGAGGGGGAAGGAACCAAACTTTAAACCCCTCTAGACCATAGTTTTTCCCCGCAACCAGGACCCAGAAATACCAGTGGCAGGTTTTTCTGTCCTCATGATGTCGGTTCTGGGGCATGCCCCTTCAGCATCCCCAGTTGCACTCAGAGATTCATGTTTCACTAATCAGATTATCATGATGGAACATTCCCCAACTGAGCTGCTTTTTCCATTCTTTATTCTAAGTTCAAAGACACTGAGCATTCCAAAACCGTGATTATTGTTCTAGTTCCCAGAACAAACCTTTGTCCTCAGTATTGAAGGGCACCCATCCTTTTCCTTTTCTCTTCTTTCCTTTCTCCCATTCCCCGCCACCTTTAATGGAAGTGAGGTCACTTGTTGAGCTGTTGCTGCTCTGCACAGGACAAACATGAGGGATGCCAAGCTGTCCTTGCTCAGAACCTTTGATTTGTATAGTCTGTAGAACATACCATTAAATAAAAACTAGCCTCCATTTGGGAAAATAAAATTGAAATGATTATTTAAGACACAGTGATAAACTATGAAACTCTTCTTTTTAATGTACACTGTGTGTGTGTGTGTGTGTGTGTATAATAATATTATATGTATTTTTAGTGAAGGTGAGAAGGCTTTGACCTGAAGAGTAACTTCAGATTTTTTTTCTTAACTGAAGTAAGCATTGCTTTCAGTGTTAGTAAATTCCCTCTGAATATTTACCCAGCCCACAGTGCCTATAATAGATTTCAAACACTAGAATTTTTGTAAGCTGTGTATAGGTTGGGGAGGGAATTTTGACCTTGTTTCTGGGAAAGAAGACCTAAATTAGAAAGACTTGCAGGGTTTGTGTGTGCGCGTGCGTGTGTGCACGCACGCTGCTCAGGAGTGTTCCTCTGAACCATTTTGAGGGTTTTCTCAAACTGCTAGAATTGAGAGACCATTAAGGTGGTCTGAGGTGTGGTGAGAACCAACAAGGGGAGTTGGGATTTAATGTTTTTGGATAAAGACAAAGGTAGTGAAGTCCTGTGTTATTTTCTTGGCCCTTGTTGTAAGCTAATGGTGTTTGACAGCTTGAAATCCAAGAAGAAGTCAACTGAGGTATGGAGGGCTCATACGTGGTGCGTGCCAAAGGCCTTTACTCATTCCACACTTGTTTTCTAGAAGGTGTTATCTGAAAAATTGTACAATTTTGTGACAGTCTGTACAGTCTGTCATTGCAAAAATGAGGAAATTGATAAACTTGTGTGTTGTTTCTTTGCGCTGAACCAACACAGGGCTCTGCATAGGTGGTCTTAAGGGAGTATCCTTTGTGCATTCTGCTTTGCTGATTGCCTTTGTTCCTAGTGATCTCATAGGTCAACAATGGAGAAGAAATGAATTTATGTGGATTGGAAAGTGTTGCACATAAGTTTTTTCTATTTTCTTTTTCTCTCTTTCCTAGATTATAAATCTAGCCTGTCTTTTAATGTTAGGATATTATCCAGAATCTAATCTGGTGTTTTGCTCCCCAAATAAGGTGCCTCACTGTGCCTAGGTCCACCAAGTGGATCACAATGCCCTTTAACTGTGGAACATCTTGGGTCTTCAAGTGTTTTCTGGCCATCTACCCCTCACACTAGTTCCCTTCAAGTCATGGGGTTTTGAGAGGTAGAGTCTGAGCTGGTCCCAAATTTCCCCTTTCGTAGGAACCAGGGTAGGTAACAGTTATGTTCTGAGTCTTTTGGTAATTTCTTCATATTTGTACCCATAGCTAAGTTTTTTGTTGGTTTGTTTGTTTTTTGTTTTGCTAACCAGGGACTGAATCCATGGCCACTTGTTGCCACTGAGCTACATTCCCAGCCCTTTTAAATTTTTATTTTGAGATGGGCTCTCACTAAGTTGCAGAGGCTGGCCTTGAACTTTCGATCCTTCTACCTTAGCTTCCCAAGTTGCTGGGATTATAGGTGTGCATCACTTCACCTGGTTCTGAGCTTTCATCCCAGTTTGGAGGAACTTGAGTCACCTGAATCCTGTAAACTACCTGACTACTTTGGGTTCCTCCAACTGGGCCTTCTTGCTGTAGCCACAATAGGTAGAAGCCATTTTTCAGGGAGCCCAAGAGTGGATCAACCTTAGCCTCAGTACCAAGAATTTAGTGGGAAACACAGTAAGTGGAACAAGATGATTGATTTATAGTCCCAAACCTGAACCTAGCTTTACCAATAACTGGATGTGAGAACTCCATCATTTATTTATTCTGTCTGAGCTTTAGTTTCTTGATTTGTAAAATGGGTATAATAATATGTACCTCACAGTGTTTTATAGAAAAAGAAGCAGATGAAGTAGAGAAAACATGATATAAACTATAGTAACATGATTAATTTTTTCTTTTATAGATTTTGAATTTTTTTCTATCCTTGGTATACACTTTAGCACACCAAAAGACCCTTACTAAATAAATCTGAGTCCAGGGCGTTGTTTGGCAGTCCCACTCTAGAGATTTTAATTCTGACCTTTTATGGGGAGCTAATTGTTGTTATTGTCAAAAATAGTTGTTGTCTAAAGAAACAAATTTCACATAAAGAAATGAAAAATATAAGGTCTTTTATTGTTCTTTTGTTTAAATTTCCTTCCTTTCACCAGTGACTCTTTGGAGTAAGCTCTTCTCTCTCCTGATGGGAAAAGCAGACCTTGGCTTCTTGCTGGGTTTCCAGGAGTGGGGAGGAGGGTGAAGAGAGGTAGGAAGTTTCTTCCTCTGCAGGGCTGTTTATAAGCTGTTGGCATGGGGGTGACACACCATGCTTTCCTGGGATCTGGCTCTGTGGCCCTGAGACTTGCCCACTTGATTTATTTGGAGAATGGTTTGAGACTTAGAACATTTAGAATGGAAATGCTACATCCCAGTGTTTGTAATAGCATGTTTTGTTGGATCTTGAGGAACCAGGGCTCTTAAGAGCAATACTAAAGCACTTTAAGACCTAGTCTCAGAATTTAGCCTGAGAGCTTAACTTTTGTCTTTGAGTAAATGAGGTGATTTGTGCATCTTCCCTGCCCATCTCCATGGCTGTGTGGTTGAGGGTGCGAGTGGTGGGGGGCACTCCAACTGGTTCAAACTCTGCTCTGTCAGGTATCACAGTGGGTGCTTACCCTCTGGCCCTAGCCTTCTTTCCCAAAATGAGGGTGATAATAACACAAGGGAGAGCTTAAGTAGCCCTGCTATGTGGGAGGAGGTGTTCACTGAAATAACCCAAAATTAAACAAATGAGCAGACTGTGGCCTAGGGTTAAATAGATCAGAGAATAGGTCTGGTGGAAAAGACAATAAAGGTATGCACAGGAGCAAAAGACACACTTTTGCCCCATAGCCATCATCATTATTTACTTGGCCCAATTAGTAGAGGAAGCACTCAGTCCTCAGGAGAAGCAAAACTTTCCCTATGTGTGCTTCCAAAATAAATCAACACCTTATTTCTCATTTATTGGAGAAAGTGGGCTCTCATTCCAGACCCCTGACCTGCATGTAGATAGTGCTGTCATGTGGCGATGTCTTTAGAATCTTGCGCCTTGTGCTCCACCCTTAACTCTTTTGTCCAAACTGGCTTCTTTGAAATCATTTGGGCATTTCATATTTTGGTTTAGTCCACCCTCATAAGCTGAGTAGGGATGAGCTCCGTCACTTCTTTTGTATAGCTGAAGGTCTTTAGTTTGAAATGTCTCAGAAACAAACTCCTGAGAAAGAAGTAATCGGGGTCTGTTTCTCCCAAGGAGTACCTGTGTGACTAAGGAGTACCTGTCGCTCCTGCTAAGCAGAGGTGAGTTGCAGGGCTGGGGTAGTAATGCAGGACTTTCCAGTCTGCTTTTGGTGTGTAGAGCTGTGGGTTCATGAGTCTGGTCACGTTTGCAGTGGCACTGTGTGTTCTGATCACTGCCACCGCTCTTGGCCAGACAGGCCTTGCTCTGTGAGGGCTGGGAAGGGCCATGAGAGCCTCCGAGGCTGACCCTTATCTGTTTGTTTGCTTATCTCCAGGGCCTACAGAGTCAGGAAGAGGAGTGCAGCCCCATAGAAAGAAAAAGGAACAGGAAATTATTCAAAAGGGATTGATGAGATGACGAGAGCAACAGGAAAGAGCTCTGGACTCAGGGGAGGCTGCATGGAATTCATCTCAAGGACCAGGCAGGCCAGAGGGGCAGTTCATCCTCAAACCTTGGTGACCATTTATTTCTTGGCCCTCCTATGAGCCAGGCCTCCAGGGCAGAAGTGACCTCTCCTGCCAGCGAGGGACTGTTGGTGCCCCTCCTGTCCCTGGTTTCAGTGCAGATATCAGGAGCTGGAGTTAGCAACAGAGTTGTGCAGCTCATCAAGGTTGTGCTGCCTCCCCTCCCTGCACCTCTTCTCTGCTCCTCTTCTTCCATGGAGTGTGGTTGGGATGCTGTCTCAGGGCTCCTGCTGCTTAGTGTTAATGAAAGATTCTCCTGTCCATCAGCAGGGGCTCCATCACCCAGTTCACCCAGCCCTGCCTATATATAGGGGAGACAGAATGGGAGGGGAAAGGAGCAAATGAAGGCCCTGAAGAGCCATGCTGATGGGGAGTGGCAGGAGGCATCCTCAGGGTCCCCCCACAAGCCACACAGCACGTGGGTGCAGATGCAGGGTTCCTGAGGCAGAAGGCCACTCCTAGGAAATAATTGGTAACCTTGACTTGCTTTTAAATTTGTGCCATGTCTTTACTACTCTAAGTGAAATTTGGGAAATCGCCATTTTCCAGTTCCCTCAGAGGAACAATGAAATTGAGTTTCCAGTGGGAAACGGCTTACTGGGTTGTTCCTATTTCTATCCCTGTGGGGATGGATTATGAGTTTATGTCCTGGCAGTATCCATCCTGGGGTTTATTTCTAGTCACTGTGCCTCCAGCCCTCCTGGCCGTAACCTGTATGCTCACACGCATGTGCACACAGGAAACTAGGGTTTGATTGGTTTGAACCTCTTGTGCCCATGAGGAGCTCTAAGAGAACTGACTGGCCAGGATTCAGGTTGAGTTCACATAGGACGTGACTGAAGACCAGTCCTTAACTCTCATATTCCTTTCTGTTCAGGCTGTTGAGCACTGCAGTTTTTAGCAGAGATGAGGGAGTTGTTGAATTGGTCAGGGAGTTTCAAGACTGGGAAAACTCCAAGGCACCATCCCATCATCACTTCTCAAGTCTCTCCCACAGGATCCCAGAGAGCAGCTTGTCCAGTGACAGCGAGCTGCCACCACCAGAGGCAGCTTTCTTTCATCTTCAGGCATGTTTTGATTTTAGATAATTCTTTCTTATGTTGTCTAAAACCTGCTTTTATCTGTCGATGCTTATTCCAAGTCTTGACCTCAGTGAAGAAGGCTTGTTCTTTTGTTTCTGGAATTCAAAGGCAGCTTTCAGTCACAGGAAACAACCCCAGTTTCTTGTGTGTTCTTTCCTGGAAATATTTTAAGACTATGCAATAATCCAGATTCCTGCTTTTAGACCTACTGTGGGTACCTCTGTTTCGCCTAAATATAAGGCCTGGCTTATGTTAGTGGTGGACATAGTGAGAGAGACAGATGCACACGGGAGTACAGGGATGGGGATGTTCTCACCTCTATAATGAGAATACTCCACCCGTCCATGTAGCTGGTTCCAGCTAGAGAAGCAGTACGTGTGTTACCCTTGGTTTTGGCCATTTCACATACAAGCAGAGACCCCATCCAAGATTTGTTTTGAATTTTGACACCACATGATGGGGATTTCTGGGGAGAGCAGGGCAGCCTCTCAAACTGTCTGAAAATGAGGAAGAACGGAAAGGCGAAATGAGGGTGGCTTGAGGGTTTGATGGTGATTAGGGGAAGGTTGGGGTGAGGGCTCCATGGGAGCTGGGGTTTGATTGGTTTGAACCTCCTGCTGGAACCAAAGGAAGGAGCATCTAGGTTTCCTTCCCAGCTTGCCCACATGTGGGCAGAAGGGGAAGAGAGAGGGAGAGGGCTTAAATGCTGTTAACAGTTAATTATCCAGAAAATGGAGTCAGACTTACACCCCTTTTATTTTCTATTGAGATAAAATTTTTACATGCAGAGAAATGCACAGATCTTAAGTGTATGGGTCAGTTAGTTTTGACAAATGTATAGACTCCTGTAACCAGTTCCCAAGTCAAGGTAGACACCATTTCTATCTCCTCATTTTTGAAGCTACCACTGAGGCCAGTCTCTTGACCATGAACCTGAGTGATCAGGTAGCATGCTGTCATGGCAGGGCTTCAGGCTCACCCCCTGTTGAAGATCACCAATTTTGGATTGGCCCCTGGATCCTGCTTCCCAGGTTGTTAGAGGCTGATTCCTCACATTCCTTGTTTACTGTCCTGTGTCTCTGCTCATGACCTTGGCAGGCCTAGTAGGTCTGTTTCTTCTAACAAGTCCTTGATGAACAGTACAAGGCTCAAGATAGAGTCCTGAATTCGTTCAAGGTCATCTTAAAATAGTTCCTGGAATGAAAGATGGGCAAGACTAGCACATGGCTTTGTGGAGCTCACTGTCCCCGGAGTGGAGTATGAGGGTCAAATAATTCTATGTGGAAAATCTACAGAGGGTGAGAAGAAGTCTGGCTGGCGGGAGAGCATGAGCTGTAGCCTGAGGTAGGGACAGAACCTGTGACAGAGGAACCCTGGCTGAGCATGCTGGTGTATAAGTGGCATTCTGGACATGCTGGAGAGGGACATCAGCTGTCCTCAGGCCTAGAAATTGGCCCCCCAGGCAGGGACTTGAGAGTCCCTTCCATTGGTTTTGTCCTCACCTCCCATCCCATTCCCAGCAGCCCCTGGAGGCGTGATCTCTGTGAGGTCAGGAGTGTTGCTGTGGAAACAGTGACTTTTGCATCTCCTTATTGAGCTATTCCTATTGTCAGTTCTAAAACCAAACTTGTTGGGGGTTGTCAGGTAGGCATAAGGGAGAGAGCTGCCTGTGTTATGAGATACAAATTAAAGTCATGCTCTGCCCCAGCCCTGCTGCCTCATTAACATTGGAAGAAATGGGGGTGACAGGGGGCTTAATAAACAGGAGAAATTAATCAGATAATACCAGCGTGTCAGAAGTCAGGGAGGGGCATACTGCTGGTGCACACTGTGGGTTGTGTTTGAGTCTGAGTAATAGATTTGGGGTTTGTGGTCAGGATCTGCTTCTTCTCTGATTTCTTACCAGTTATTTTCAGATAAGGATGAGCATACAGATATCAGAATTTCCTGGAGAGGCAATTTTAAACATTCTATATAGCCCTCTTCCATCCAAGATTATGGTATGCACCCTAGAGTCGGCAAGGGTGCCTCTTCCCCCTTTACAGGTCATTACTGAAGGGTGGCTCTTATTTAAAAAACTCATTAAAATTATTCCAACTTTAAGGTGCGTGCTCTCTGTATCCATCTTAGACTTCAGCGGTTCCCCATACACTGATGACCTCTGTAATAGGAATCTAGGCTAGGCTGGGCTCTAACAATAGATCTACTCTGAAATCCCAGCGGCTTAATGTGTATTTTTTTCCCAAGCAAATTTCATTCTGGTGGAGTGACTCTGTAGGCACCTTTTAAGCAATGACCCAGGGAGACAGGCCACTTCCATCTGTGGTCATGCCATCTGGAGCACATGGTCCAGGAAAAGAATGCTTGAACTTCTGCAGTGGATTCTTACTGACAAGATGCAGAAGTTACACCCATCACGTCTGCTTCCAGTCCCCTTGCCAGGAACTAATCGTATGGTCACCTAACTGCAAGGACCAGGAGAAAGGGGTGTCAGTGAACACTAGTAACATCTGCTACTACCATGTCTACCTGAACCCTGATTATAATAAGTCCACACCCATATCCTCACTGTCCCTGGGCATCTCCATCTGAGTATCAGATAGGTGTGTCAAAGCCAACTTGTGTGTGTCTTCCCTCCCCAACTTGCCCTTTCCAAATCTTGGCAAATGGTGGGTGGTCTGAGCTGGAAATAAAGGAATAGTCAGAGACTTCCCTTCATCCTCATTCCCCCCCACAGATTGTCACTGTCTACTATCTCACTTGTTCTGCCTTATGCATGTCTCTTGGTGGCTCCTTCTCTCTGTTCCTGTCTAGAGGGCTGGAGCTCAACTGTGCATTACTACCCTGCTTATAAAAAGTTAAAATGCTTTCAATTCTGGTCGGCAGGCTGGCACCCCCATCCCCCAGTGACCCTGGCCAGGGGTCTCCAGGACCTTGCTGCCGTGCCAGGCAGCTTCCTTTTCCACTGGATGGCTTCACATTGTGCTGCCACCTGCAGGCTCTCTTAGTACTGGAATGGCTTTGTCCCTTATGTTCCCAGGACTCAGGCTGAGCATTGCACCCTGCGTGTGCTTCTCTGGAACCCCTTCCCTGGCGGTGTGTGATACTCCACCTCCGAGGCCCCCAAGAACACAGTCTGATTGCCTTAAAGCATTTTTTTAATAGTTGCCCCATAACATACTACATTTCTTAAGTGGGGTAGCTCCTTACCATGTAGATCTGGTTCTGAAAGAGTCTCATATTTCCTCCATTTAAAAAATAATAGTTGTTGAATGTGCCCGGCACTGGGCTAAGTACAGTCTTGTGTTGCTTGGTGTTGGGGGTATATTCTGAGAAATACATCATCAGGCAATTTTGCCAGGCAAACATCAGGTGCACCTATACAAACTTCTGTGGTGTAGCCGACCACATACCTAGGCTGTGAGTTGCTCTAGGCCACAACCCTGTGCAGCAGGGTACTGCACTGAGTACTGTAGGTGATTGTAGCAGTGTCGTAAGTATTTGTGTATCTAAACATACCAAACATGGAAAACACAATACTAGGGGTTAGGAATTTTTTGGCTCATTATAGTCATTTGAGACCACCATTTGTCCTCCCTTGTTAACGAAACATTGTTACTTGGCATATTCCAAGCCCTGATGGAGTTTACAGTTTCATGGGAAAGGCCAACCATAAATAAACAAGCAAATCACTGTCTATATCGGCATTTGTGAAAAGTCCTAAAAGAATAAGAATGGAATGGTCTCACAGAAGTCAGGACCAAAGTGCAGGAAGATGCAGTCCACTAAACAGGAGAGCTCTGTGTCATCTCTCAAGTTGAGCACCAACATCCTGGGGAGCAGAGCCTAGAGAGCCAGAGTGCCCAGTGGGGTCTCCCAGTTGTTCACCTAGTTTGGGAGAAAGGCCCGGAGAGGTGCCAAATCACCAAAGTGGGGGCATCAATCAGCCCGGAAGGCCACCAAACCACTCTTCCTTGCCCCCAGAACCCCTCATTGGGTTGGGTGCTGCTCGCTCTCCAGCCACAGCTTCACTCCTCTGTTCATGGCTCACCCCTGTGCCTCTCTTGCTGTTACCCTCCTTATTTTTTTACTTGAATATGCTAAATGCACATTTTTCACTAGCAGTGCCCTTTGTGCTCTCTTTCCCCAGATCTTTGCTCTTGTGTCCCCATCATTCAGGTCTCAGCTCAGGTGTCACCTTTGGGAAAGCCCTTCCTTCCCTGTCTGCCCAACTTCCCTGTCAGCAGCCCTCACAGTATCGCCCTGCATTCTATTTCATTTTCTCCATAGCACTTGCTGTTCTCTAAAGTCATCTTGTCTAGTCTCTAAGTTGCAGGAAAGCAAGGCCCTCACCTGTCTCATCCCTGCTTATCTGCAGGGGCATGAACAGTTGCCTGTTGCGCAGGAGGATGATAAACATCTGATTGAAAGCATGCAAAGACAGTCATGAGCAGGAAAGGCATTTAGTGTCTTAGAACCATGCAGGCTGTCACTGGCCCTGTGCCCTGTTGTTAAAATGCTCACTCAGAGGATCTGGCTTGGAACTTCCTATGGATCAGTAGAAAATTTGGGGTTGTAGTGCCCAGCTGTCAGCTTCTTGGTTTCCTTCTGAACAGAATGTTTCTAGCATCTTCTCCTTCTGGGGATGGTGGTGGGGTATTTCCTTCTGAATAGAACCCTTCTAGCAACTTCTCCTTTCTGTTTTTGTGGCCGCATTGCACACCTGTCATGAGATGCAGAAGTATACAGTTCCAGAGTAGAAAATCACAGCTTGGCCAGAGCTAGGAGTGCTTTTGACAGGCTTTGTTTATATTACAAGAATGGAAGTTACCAAGCATCAATCACAACTGGACTCAGGACTTGAACAGAGGTGACAGTTTTAAACAGAAAACCAAATTCAAACCAGTTTTCACAAAAAAGGAGCACTGCTTTTTCTTTTAATGTATGTCCAGTGTTTATGACAACATGGTCAGTCCGATCTTACCATTGAAATAATTTGGAAATCCTTTTAAGATTTGTTCAGCTCTTCTAGCTGCTGTGGTAGAGGAGAGAAGACGTGGGTCTTGGCACCCCTGTTGCTCAGAGCAGTGTAAGTTTAGAGACAGTCAAGATACCAATACTCAGGACTCCAGCCTGCCAAGAACTGTCATTTATTTCCATAGAAATGGGAGGTTTTTCCTTCATACAGGAATGCAGGATATTAAACCACAAGAAAGGCCAAGTCAGATTTCTTAATCCATCCAAAACAATGAAATTTGAAGTGTGGGTTTATGGTTGGAAAGTAACTGGGTAAAAATAGCAGACTGACTCCACAGATGTGCCTCCCTGGGCTCCCAGAGCATGCGTGCCTGAGAACTCTGCAAATGGAGCTGGTGCCTGGCTATCAGAATCTGCCCTCCTTTGGGAAGACAGGCATTAGCAGGTGAATTCAGGCCCACCTGTGGCATTTCCTTCCCAGATCCTCTGTTCTTCCAGAAGGCTCACCTGTGTCCTTTGGTAGTTACTTTTGGTGTTAGGTTTAGCTGGTCTCTGTATTTTTAGTAATCTTCCTTGTCTGTGGTGAGGTTGACAGTCATTGAAATCTGATGGGAGGAGATTACTTGCCTGGACCACCTCCAGGGACACAGAGGATGACAGAACTTCTTGGGGTCTTTATCTCTCCTCACCTGTCTTTGTGGCTGCCCTCTCTTTGTTAGGTTCCCTTGAACCTTGTGCTATGCATCTATAAAGCGGCCTCTGGGAGAAACACTCGTTCCAGTAGACTTGAGGGTTTTCTCAATCTGCTCAGAGCCTCAATGTGTCTGTCATTGCCGCAGACTTGGCTGGAGGAGAGAGGGCAAAATGGAGCACAAGCACAATTAATGACAGAAATAAATGATAGGAAAAAGAAATCAGGTGGAAGGAACTCTCAGTGTGCTGTTTTTGTTTTCTTTGAAAAATGCATTTGGAAGCCCATTAAACTATTTTGGGTTGAAGCAGGAAGGAGACAGAAGTTTTTAGATGGTCTTGACTGAGGAAAATGATTATAAAAGTGGGTAACTCTGGAAACCTGGAGAAGGAATCCTACAGAAAGTTGAGGTCCTGGTAATATGCCTTAAATCTGATATATGTGGCTTAAAAATAGGCATTTTCTATGTGGTAATTAACTAATTCCTTTTAAAATATTTTATATTTAAAAGTAGCACATAGCCATTTTGGAAAAAAGAAAAATATTAAACAATAATTGCACATTTATCACAGTGATGTAGCATATTTTCTTCTAGTCTTATGTGTGTTTATATAGATACACATAAACATGTACATTAATATATTTGACACACTGTTAATCATATATATTACAATATTATAAAGTTTCGGGTATTAATTTATTTCTATGCATTAATTTATTTCTAGGCACCGGGCTCTATTCCCAGAATCCATATGTACAGGTTTATTTCTGTGATTATAAAAATGTGTGTGTGTGGTAGAAAACTTGGACAAGTACAAAGAAAAAACTTAAAATAATCTATAATTCCATTATGGGGCAAGGATAGTCTACAAAGATGACTTCCTAATGAACAATGCCTCCCAGTATTCCACCTTTGTATAGTTCCCTCTCCCTGAATTTGGTCTGGCTCTGTGGCTTGTTTTTGACAAATAAGATATAGTAGAAGTGACACTGTAGGACTTCAGGGCTTTCAGCCTGGGTCTCTTGGAACACTTGTTCTTGGCAAACTCCCTCTGGAACCCAGCTGCCGTGATGGAGGAAGCCCAAACCCCAGGGAGTGCCCACATGAAAGCACTTGGTTGGCAGTGCAGCTGAGCCCCTCCCTGACACCCAGCATCAACTGCTAGTGATGTGCATTGTCATCTTAGATGCCCAGCCTGGATGAGTCTTTCAGTGACTCTAGCCTCAGCTGCATCCACATGAGACTCCACCAGTTAAGCCTGGTGATCTGTAGAACCATCAGGGGGACCATGGCTGCTCAGTCATAAGGCAGGCACAGACCCCTGATGGCCATGGGCCACCTCCCACGGCCATGGTCCTCTCTATGCAGCTCTATCGCTCGCCCCATGAGAAGACTCTCCCCATGTTTGCTGGGTGACCTGTGGACAGGCATGCCACCATCTGGGCCAGAAAAGATTGAAACAGTGTCAGAGAATAGATGATGAAAGTCCTGCTGCATTTGCATTTTGAGACTAGGCAGGATGTCATTCATTCTGAAACTTTGCACTTGGTGTGGTGCTTATACACAGTAGGGGCTTCATGGCCCACTTGGCTGTGGAGAAGTCTGGGCACAGGTGAGGTCAGTACAGTGCTGTCTGCTGTGCCAGATATGATCAGTGCTGTTCTGAGAACAGGCAGAGGTTGTTGTGAGCATGGGGGAAAGGCCACCTCTGTTCAGAATTATAGGATGGTGGGCCTGGGAAGGGTTGCCAAGAGCATCTGTTTTGTCTTACTGGTCTGGGACAGTTGCTGCCCAGGGGAAGTGGCTTATCCATAGGTGGACGTAAAGCCAGGCCTGTGAGCCAGGGCTCTAACCGTACTCTCACTTGCCTAAATTACCAAAGGCCATTTCATTAAATAAGATAGAGCCCCTTGGGTAACTTGTTTAAAAAAATAAGAACGGGGAAAGGAAGGGTTCTGCCTTCTAAGAAGTGGCCCTGATGGACAGTTCTGCCCCACTTAATTATTAGTTGACGTAAGAATAGCCTGGGGTAGCTGGAGACTTTCTAAGAGGGTCATTGGCACCCTGACAACTCAAATGATGGGCACGAGGCCCCGGCATCAGCAACCCAATGCTCCCTCCTTGCCCAATTCCCCTTCAGGCAGCACCAGAACCTCCCAGTCAGGGAATCTTTTGCTTGGTGCAGCCCACCATAAGGGAGGATCCCTGAAAGCTTTGCTTTACAGTAGGATGCCAGCTCATAAACTTTGGTAGGAACAAAAGCATCAGAAAGTCACCAATAGGCAACCATCCTAGTAATATTTTATTTTGACAAGAATCATCAATGGACATCAAGGAAGCAGGTAACTTTGTTGAGGAATAGGCTATTGTCATAGTCTCAAAGCATTTGCCCACAAAATACTATTGTTGCAAAGAGAAAAATAGTAACAGGAATCAACACTAACATCCCCAGTGTTGTGGCACACTGACAAGGGTATGCCTCCTGAGAAGTAAGGTAGGGTACAGAGAACACTGCATGGCTCCTGTGTCTGTCGCCTTTGCGTCTCTGTGACCAAAACACCCATCAAGAACAGCTTAGAGGAGGAAAGGTTTATTTTGGGACTCATGGTTTCAGAGGTCTCAGTCCACAACTTATTTGCTCTGGGTCCGAGGAAGCAGAGAAGGAGAGAGAGAAAGAGAGGCGGGTGGGTGGGGAGAGATGTATGTGCACCATAGGGCAGCCCCCAGGGACCCACCTCCTCTAGCCATGCCTCACCTCCTCACAGTTACCACCAGCCAGTCCATTCAAACCAGGATGGTCTCATTATATCAAGCTCCCACAATTCAGTCATTTCACTTCTGAACCTGCTTGATCATAGGACTTTTGGGGGACACCTCACATCCAAACCACAACAGCTTCTGTAGTTTCCTGATAGATGCCTGACCCACAGCCAGTCATAAGGACACTTTAGGTGAACCCAAATCAAGGGAGCTTTTACTTAGTAATTGGCCCTAATTACTTAAATTGTCCCAGTTGGCAGAACACTAGGAAAGATTGAGGACTTATTTAGATGTAACAACTATTTGCAATCCTGGACCAGAAATTTTGTTTTTGTTTTTGGACAATTGGCAAAATTTGAATAGGACTAGTGATGAGATACTGATGTGCATCAGTTTTGGTGTTGTGCTACTGTCACGGAAGGAAGTGTCCTCATTTCTTAGGAAGTGTGTGCTGAAATACTTAGGAGTTAAAAGCTTGCTTACTTTCTCTCTTCTGGGGATTGAATCCGGGAGGATTCTACCTCTGAGCTACATCCCCAGCCCTTTCTTTTAAAGTTTTATTTTGAGACTGCAAGTTCAAGGCCAGCTTTGGCAACTTAGCTCACTAAGCTTGCAGTCCTCCTGTCTCAGCCTCACTAGTTGCTGGGATGACAGGCATGTGCCACTGCACCAGGCTTTTTTCCCCTTTGGTTTTCAGCTGCAGTTTTGTCACTTTGACATTATACTTTTAAGTCTTTAATTAAAATCAAAGCAAGTAAGCTTTATTTGATTAAAATAAAAGAAAAACTAAATAAACTTTAAAAGTTTAATTAAAATAAGGAAATGAATTAACTAGTGCTCAAATGCAATCTGGTAGACAGAATCTTTTCAATTGTGGACTGTTATGGGGAAAAGCTGGAAGGGGGCTTCTTGGTGGAAATGAATGGGGAGCATACTTCATAGGAAAGCAACTCATATGTTGAGTGAAGATGGGAAACTGGGTGCCCAGCACAGGGGCCAGGTCCTTGATTTCCTCAATCCTTGTGTTGTTCTCTTCAGACTCCTAACAGGAGGGGCTGCTCAGACCTCAGTAGACAGGGAGGCTAGCAGGGAAGTGTTGGTGTATCTCCCGGAGAGGAAACTGTGAAATGGGGACATTAAACCCTACCTGGGAAGATTATTTGAGGTAAGATGTAAAAGCATAATGCCTGGCATTTTATTAATAATGGTAAATAGTTCATCCTTTTTTGAAAATTCACATAAAAATTAATATTATAGCATGATATTTTGGCAAAAGACACGGAAACCTGAAGAACTCTTTGACCCCTGACTAGTCAGTTTGCAAACCAACTCACAGGGATAGGTATTGCCACTGAATAGATGATCATTGTATTTTTCCTCTTGCTACAAAAGATCTGTGAATGGGTAGTTCTTTGCATTTGAGGTGCAGAGAGGCATGTCCAGGTTAATGAAGTGGAAACTCTGGGTTTTCTCCTTGAAAGTTGCTGATGTGGGTTTTTGAGCAGCAGGAATGGTGTGGAGCCCCACTTTTCTGCTGCTGCCATGTGGTCCCAGTCCTTGACAGTGGTTAGGGACTGCCGGAAGGCAGCTCTCGTCACTGAAAGGATGTCAGTGCTATACACCACTCTCTTGCCTATAGGTCCTGCAACTGTTCTCAGCTGGAGGAGGCAGAAGAGACCTTAACCTTGAGTGTGAAGGTTGTGGTGGACTGCAAGACACTTTGGAGGAGGGTGTGTCTGCTGGGTGGAAGGAACAGGCAGCTCAATACTGGAATAAAATGGCAAATTCATAGTTTACACCAAGAATAACTGCTGCCAAAATACAGAAATATTGGAGATGTAAAAGAGGTCATCAAGGTGCTAGAACATTGAAAGGCAACTGTGAGTACTTGCTGAGGTATTTGTAGTTAGAGGACTACAGATGAGCTTCCATGCACACAACCAGGCAGCTGCAGGAAATGTGTTTTCAGAGTCAGCATGGAACAAGTCTGCCATCAGAACAGTTTCAGGAGATAGCAGCCATCTTTGAGTGGATTCCCCAAACAAGGCATCCTGCTCACAGAACTCCTGTAGGCATTGCAGAAACAGTTTGGGGGTTGTGACACTACTGAGGGTCTGCCCAGTTGCTGCTCTGTGTCAACTTTTTTCTTTTTTATTTATCAGTGAGTCCCATTTATTTGGGGGCAGTTTTATGCCATAAAATGTCCTTCACGTTTCCCTTGCAGCTAGGTATGACCATGTGACTAAATTTTGTGCAGCCAGATACAAGAAGACATGTTGAAGAGTTGCAGAAAGGCGGCTTACAGGGCCTGCCTCATTGCAGGGAGCAGGCGGAGGTGTCCTTCCTCCTTCCTCCTTTCTGTTCCCTGGAATTCAGCCAAGTCTACAGGAGCCCCATGAGGTGACCCAAAGGATGGAAACTGGATCTAGGACAGCCGAAAGGGAAGGCAGAAGGAGCCTGGACCCTTGATACCTGTGGAGCAGCCAGTCTTTCCCTGAATGGCTTGGCCATAGTCTTACGTGTGTTCAAACCATTGTTACTTTACATGTTGTTCTGTTAAATGCAGTTGAATCCTATCTACATGGATACTTCTGTCCCTGGGGTTGTTTTAAGGATTAAATGAGCTGACACTCATTTCCTGAGCTGGGAGTGCACACTGACCAGTGTGGGTGAGGACCTGCGAGCACAAGGAGGAAACCTTTGCTAGCTTTCTTAATTTCACACAAATCCATAATGTAGGTGGGCCAGTGATGGGGAGGGAGTGTTTAGAATGGAAAGAGAGCAGGCCCAGGAGGTTAGAAATGGGAGTCCCATGACTCCAGAGAGAGCCTCAAATGGGGAGTTGGGAATTTGACCACTCACAGTTTGGGCAGGTCAGTGGTATAATCATCTTTAGAGAACATCTGTTAATTCCACCCAAAGAAGATTGGGTTCTATGGCTTCCATCTCCAGAAGTCTGAAAGAAAGCTGGCTCCTGAAGACTAACAGCCTACCTCAGGCTAACTGTCCCAAACAGGAAGGGGAACTCCAGGTTTGGGAGACCAAAAAGAAAAAAGTCTCTGGCAGATACCAGAGAGACATGTGGAAAGGCCACCAGGGACCATGGACATCTATAGCATAGAAATGGAAGATTTTCAGATGTAAAATCCCACTTCCCTTGCACATTGAACTTCATAAATAGGTGTAAGAGCTGTAATTTCATTCAGTCAATAGAAGTGGAGAGGAAAATTTAGACTGGATGTTACGTGTTGTATGTATATATCCCTTGTTTTCCAGCCAAGATCATAATAAATGAATAAATGAGTTTCATCCTATCCTAAAGCAGATGATTGCACCTAGTCACTGAAGTTGTCAAGACTGACAAAGGAGACCCACCTTACTCTGCAGCAAAAACTACATCTTTTCATAATAATTTGTTTTATCCACAAAACAGGAGCTGAGAGTTAGCAACAACACTATGGCTGAGCTATCGCTGACAGTTTCCATGATTTATTCTGAGAGGAGGTGAGCAGGGCTGCAAGAAAGATTTTGTTGTATAGCTAATATATAAAACTGCCTGTGGTCATTAATATCAACCTCCTGGCCCCAAACCTCTTACCAGAACTGCTAACAGGTTGCATAAATCATTCTTATGAGCTTCATTTCCTTTTGCATTCCCCCTCCCTCAGAGGTGTGGGCCAGCTGCTAATGTGGAAAACATAGATTAGCACACTGGAGGCAGGGACTTCCGGGCTGAGTGGAGCCTGTAGAGCTGACTGTTGGCCCGATCCTGGCATCCAGGGACCCGGAAGGCGGGAGAGCATGGGGTGAAGAGCAAGCACAGGGCTTTGGAACTTTGAGTATGCGTTCTGCTTACCAGCTGTGTCCTTGATTACCACACTTAATTTCTCTGTTTTCTCATTTGGCAAATAGAAATAATAATTCTAATCTCGCATTGCATTTGGATGATTCTGTGAGTGTGATATATTTATACATGTTGACAGTTGTCATTAAAGATTTCCTTTCAGCTTACATTTGTGGCATTACACTTTCTTTTCCAGAAGTTTGGTTTTGGCTTCTGTTCAATGAAGGGGAATCTCAGTAGTCTTCAAAATCCTTGAGAATGAGGGTCTTGGGGGAGGTGATGGTGGGAATGGGGAACCCTTCTCTGTCCATAGAAGTCTTAGGTAATGCATATTGATGACATGAAGTTTTCTGCTATTTCCACCTTTGATGCAGAAACTTTTCTTGTTTTTAAAAATAATGGGATTTAAAAGAAAATATATAAACAGCTTATTTACTCTAAACAGCAACACAGACAAATGCCATATAAACACAAAGGAAGGGGTGCAGGTCAAGATGCTGCTGACTTTGGATCAGAGGCGCATTAGCAACAGCCAGGTTCTGAGAGAAGGGTGTGGGAGGGAGGGACAGGGACTTCCACACAGCCCGCTGGAAGCTAGGACAGCTCTGAATGGTGAAGCATGCCTGCATTCAAGCAAAGGAACTAGCTCCTAGGGGCTTACCCAAGTATAAAAGTTTATAATTTTATCTTTTTTAATTTTTTTATTGTTGGTTGTTCAAAACATTACATAGTTCTTGATATATCACATTTCACACTTTGATTCAAGTGGGTTATGAACTCCCATTTTTACCCCGTATACAAATTGCAGAATCACATCAGTTACACATCCATTGATTTACATATTGCCATACTAGTGTCTGTTGTATTCTGCTGCCTTTCCTATCCTCTACTATCCCCCCTCCCCTCCCCTCCCTAAAAGTTTATAATTTTAAAGCAGTTGAAATACTGACATCAATATTAAAATAAAAGCAAATTTTACATAATAATCAAAAATACAAAAGACTGAAGGAAGAGACCCTGTATGAAAAACTGGGGCAATTCAGCAAATTGAGAACTGCATGCCAGTGGCGGAAATGGAAGATGGTGCCCGCCCAACCCTCCCAGGCAATCCGTAACTGCACAAGCAACTTGAGATTTGCAAAAGGTGTTCTTGCCAAACCAATCCCTTCTTTTTGTGATGCCACAGGGTCTCTGTCTATGAGGGTGCAAACTTCTTGGGTTGTGCTCGAACCCTTTTCTCATATTCTACTCTGTTTTGGCAGTAAATCGTGTAGGCCTCTGCTTGAGCAGGGTCTTGGATGTTTGATTCACTTAGAAGTTCCTGTATTCCTGATAAAATCTGCTTCATCCTGATGGCTGGCCTGCAGTCCTTGTCCTCCTCCAGGATGGACAGATAAACTGTACCAGAAGGGTACACATTCAGGTGAAATAGCAATAGCTCAAATTTACATTTTGGTGGTGAGGATGGATAGTCATCTTTGAAGAGCATCTGCAGCTTGAACAAGCCTCCTTCCCACCGAGTCCCCTTCTTTCCTGGGATGGCACATTCCCAGTTCATCAGGTTCCTCATGCCATCTGGCTTCTTAATTGGGACAGCCACAAAGCCAAAGGGATAGTCCTTCCTCCAAGCTTTTCTCTCCTGGGCAAGTCTGCTGAGGGCGATCCTCGACATGTTCAAAGTGCCTGGGCGGCCACGGCCTGGCGCATTGCAGGGGCAGAGGCTGCGGTGTTCCCTTTGTCTCAGATAATGGGATTTAAATAGGGAGCTTCAGACATGTCTGAGGACTTTTCTCAAAAATTTGTATGTGATGGGTCAAACAGTTGAGTAAGGCACTTTTATGATTGATTTCTTACTGGACCTTCTTAGATAAGATGCCAAACCTCTCTGAGCCCCAAGTTTCTCCTTTGGAAGTAGGAGGTACTCATATTCCCTAGCATAAGTGCAGGGGAGACTCATTAGCTGAGTCAGTAAACAAGGAGCCCTCAGCAGAGCCCTGGCATACAGACACCCTCTCCCTGCTCCTGGAGAGGAAGTGCTTTTCTGGCCAGGCTGGAGGAGCCCCAGGAATCTGTGCCCACAGCCTTGGACTCTTGGTGTCTCTTGCTGTGTTCCTTCAGAGCCGATATTCCCATAGTTCACCAGCTGCCCTGCAGCTGGGCCTTCCATTTCGAGTGAATAGAGAAGGGCACTTTGAGGGCCAGGGCCAGGACCAGGACCAGTTGGGAAATCACCCAAGTTTCCTGTTGGATGTGAGAACCACCACAGCCAATTCCAAGCACAGATCCCCTTGCAGACACAGCCCAGCCTGTGATCACAGTGGCAGGCCATCCATCCGTCATGTGCTCGGAGCCCCTTGAGGGGTGGGGCCGTCCTGGTGTAGCTGGTGGGGCACACAGGGACTGTGGTTCTCAAAACAGCCTCTCTCGGGTCATGAGCCTCTCAGGGGAAGTCTCCGCCTCGTCCACTTGCCCTTTGGCTCCTGCAGGCCAGAGGTGTTGCCAAACAGCAATAAAAAAACTCCAGAGTACGATAAAGCAGGTGGCAAATGGCTGCAGTATTTCAAAGTGGACACTGAGAAAACAGGCCCCCTCTCCCGGCAGCTGCTTCCAGGTCTGCTGTATCAGGACGCCAGAGTCACATAGCTCAGTGTTGTCATCGTTCCCCCTTCTTCTCAAACCCTTTCCCTGCCCATGGAAGCTTGGGCTGCTGTTCTCCAGTGAAAACCCTCTGATGGGTTATGTAGTTATCCCTGGGAAGCTCTGAAGCGCTTTCAAAATAGAAAGGGAGCAAGCTGCCTGCCTGGGGAACCTGCCTGTTTCCCAGGGTGGCCTTCCCACTCGCTCTTCTTCCTTTTCTTCCTGAACATGTTGTTCTGTGTGTGTTAAGACGTGTCTGCCAGGGATTGTTTCTGGGGAGGGAGGAGAGGGAAAGGAAAGGCGTCTTTTTTCTTTGGGGTTTTTTCCCTTGTGCTGCTCATATTCCGGTGTCATTGATTACTCACCCTGGGCTATAGTTCCACGCATGGTCAGATGACATGCCTTGTGGCTGATTTAATTGAAAGCTGATGAGTTGTCCCAGCCTGTTTCTGGACAGGAATGTCGATTGGGACTCTCCCTGCTTTTATGAATGCCATGAACGTGGCCTTCTGCAGTTCAGTGCCCCCCAGTATGGCCTGGCGTTACAGGGCCTCAGACACATCCCCTTGTGAAGAAAGGACAACATTTTCTTATTGATTCTTTTTAGTCATACATGACAGTAGAGGGTATTTTGTCATATCATACATACATGGAGTATAACT
This sequence comes from Marmota marmota marmota, assembly GCF_001458135.2. NCBI lineage: Eukaryota > Metazoa > Chordata > Mammalia > Rodentia > Sciuridae > Marmota > Marmota marmota. The sequence goes on from NW_026000240.1 coordinate 2,715,436, forward strand.
TGGAGTTCTTGTGGTTGTGCATGATGTGGAGTTATGCTGATCGTGTATCATATATGAACATGGGGAAATTATGTCTGGTTCGTTCCACTGTCTTTCCTACTCCCATCCCCCCTCCCTTCCCTTTATTCCCCTTTGTCTAATCCAGTGAATTCTTCCCTCCTCCACCTTATTGTGAGGACCACATTTTCTACTCTGTCCTTTGGAGCTGAAGCACAAGTGGAATTATGTGTCAGACCAGAGAGCCCTGGATCCTTTTCCCCCTTTCGGGTGGCATACTTCAGTGGGTTGCCAGACTGTCATCTAGGGAGCTCATGTGGTTCTGTCCTCTCCAGAGCAGGCAGCCAGTGGTAGGCAGCGGAGTTCACCCAAGGAGAATGCTCAGCACAAGTGTGCACCTCCGATGCCAGGGGCCCATGCAGCACTGACCCTGCACGTGGAAAGTTTTCCTCTGGCATGTATTGATGCTTCACTCTTATTGATATGATTTAAGCAAATGCATAAGAAAATTTCTAACCATGAGGGGCTGGTTAGAAGGTGTAACTAATTGGACGTTGCAGCAAACACTTTTCCAGAAACGAACAGGTCTGACTAGAACAGGGAACCGGGAGGTGGATGACAAGCATCTTTCTCTTGGTGGCTGAGTGTCTCTCGCCAGGCACTGAGCCTGTGACTCTTGGGGCCACTTAGTATCTGCAGCGTCGGATCTGGCTCCTGTCTTCCTTTGAGTTTAACACAACTCAAGGTATGTTCTTAGAGGAGTGTAAAGATTGATCATTTCATAGCATCTCTGCCTGAGGTTGAATGGGGAGAACAACATTCTCTTTCCAGAGAACTGGCTGTTAGATGTGAGCCATGTGGTCGTCTCACTTCTTTTCTTTTACACTCCTTATTTATCTTCAGGTTGACATTTGTGTGGGCTGATAATGTGGATACCTCATGAGCTGGTTGTGCTGGGCACCTTTGGGCCACAATATTATGTTTTCTGCTGTCCAGGAGTTTATGGCCCATGTTGAAAGGATGGGCTGTAGTCTAATGAGCACAAGAGCATCAGCTGGGGAGTCAGAGACCTGAGTTCTCAGCTCAGCTTTGCCTCTTAATTTGATTGTATGACCCCTGACAAGCCCCTCTTTTTCTTTGTTCCTCAGTTCCCCACCTGTAAAATGGGTAGATTGCCTTAGTTATTACCAGGCTGTCTGTTCAGATCTGTCATTCTTGATTATTCTGTTTGTACACATCCATGTCCATCCATGTCCTTCCTGGATGCTGGCCATTATTTTGAGTTTTGTAGATGTCTTGTCTGCCTTTCTCAGACATTCTTCCCCGTGCATGATAGATATCATTCCCACTTGGCTTTGGGAACAACTATCACATTCATTTATTCCTTAAATTTCAGTGGTCCTGCTGCCATTGTACCAGCTGTCTTTCAACCAGCATCTCCTCTGGGCCATCACTATGACTGTCCCTTCGCTGCAGCAATCTCAATTTGACCTCAGAGCACCTTCATCATTATGAATAAAACTGCCCAGGTATAGTCCTCATGGAGATGGCTTCACCATGGCCAGAGACCAGAGGACAAGTCCCTTTAAACAGTCTCATGCTAATGAATTGCAGTGTTCCTGGTAAGCATTGCACTCCTTTCAGCAGTCGACAGTTACAACTTGGCATCTTATTTCATAGTTTCATAAAAGGATACCTTCTGGACAGATGCCTATGTGACAATACAGGCTCTGTGGGAGGCTTCCAGCCTCCCTGAATAAAAGGGAACGATCTCTGTCCCCTGCCTGGGCCTGTCCTTTCACATCAGGGTGAAGGGGTCTCTTTGTGTTGAGCTGTGGCTGCTTTCCTTCCTAGTCAGTTACTCATTGGGTGAAGCACCCCCCCCCCCTCGCCATCAGTGCTGACAGCTGCAGAGGCTCCTGGATGGTGCTTTAGGAATGAGGATCTGTAAGTACGGTTAACGCACCTCCGAGTCCTGGGTCCTGAGGCTGCCTGGGACCTTTCAGGATTCGCTTCTAGCCAGTGTGCACAGGGCAGGGAAAGTGCTTGGATTATGGAGAGGTTCATTAAGACATGACAGGAATCTGCCGAGATGAGGGAGCAGGGTCTCTTTAGGAAGCATCTAATGTCTCTAGCTCTGCCCTCCTGGCACATTCCCCTCCCCTGTGCAAGAGTGGTGAGCAGGTGCAGAGGGAGCAACGGCTAGGGACAGCAGTCATTCAGGGGCACAAAGAAGAGGTCGCAATATGTGACCAGTGCCAACCCAGACAACCCAGGGAAGGAGTCATTCAGGCTGCTGCTTGCAGAATAAATAGGACTCAGGTGGTCTTAAAGGCCCAGAGGGTACACATGGTGTGTGGGAGACTTCCCATGAAGAACTTCATTAGGATTAAGTGGACGGAGTCTTCTCCTACCACCAGAGGTTTCTTTAAGTGCAGCAACATTACTATAAAGTCCTTGTGTACTTTCCTGAAAATCCACACTTGACCAGCTTGCTGCCCGGAATTATTTTTTTCTCTCAACATCCCTGGCTCTTTCTGGTAGCCCTGGACCCCTGTGTGGGGTAGCAGAGCCAAAGTGTGCCTCCCTAGCACCTCTCTGAAGGGGAACTGGGATGCACTAGAAGGAGTGTGCTGACTTTCAAGTCATGCAGACCGAAGCTGCGGCCCCACTCCAACATGGATTTCTTGTGTGTGATCTTGGGCCAATGTTTTTTTTCATCTCTGAAAAGGAATAACTGTGCTTAATGTATTGGGCAATTATAGGAAATAAACTGTTTTGCTGGGGTGATGCTGGCCCCCGAGAAACTCCTTGAGAAAAGGATTCTTCTGGGTGGCCATCGCGGCTGTTGCTGGAAGCACTCCCTGGGTCAGGAGGCTGAGGTTCCCCAGCTCTCATAACCCTGTCAACACCACAGAACTGCCACTGTGATCCTCAAAGCTGCCCCATCTCCTGGCCCAAGGCCCTGATTCCTCACCCTTCTTATCTGTGGAACTGGGACCATGGGATTTCTCTGCGGGGAGGGTGTACTCTCCTGTCCCCGTTGTTAGGACTTTCTGTGGCCTGGCTTTTCCATGTGTAAGAGCTTCCTGAAACCTGGGTGTGGGAGCCTGGCACATGGCACATGGGATGGACCCAAAGAAAGAAGATAAATGGCTGGAGATGTGTGTGCCACGCGGTGTCCCCAGCCCCAGATGGCTGGCCCTTGATGGTCCACCAGTCTACATGACTTCTTGGTGATTGCAGCTTTCACTCCTGGCCATTCTTTCCCATCTTTTCCTCATGTCACCACTGGGGTCCTTCCCTCTCTGTGCAGGGCCTCCTCCCCGAGGCTCTGGCCAAGGCTTGTCTCTCCTCCTCCCCCTGTTCAGGGTGGCGTCTCCAAGGCCAGCAGTCACTGCACAGGCTTCCAGACCTACAGACTCCCAGGCTCTCCCCTGACTCTTGGTTGTCGCTCTTGTTATTGTTTTTAGGTCCAGGAAGGAAAACAGCCCTTTCACTCCTCTCCTGTGGGGGCTGCAGTGTGCAGGCAGCAGGATCCACATCTGTCTGCCTGGCGGGCTCCGGCTCCCCTCCCCTGCCCTCTTGTGTGAGGGCCAGAGCAGCCCAGCAGCCTCTTGCTTTCCTCTGGCCTGAGCAACTGGATTCTCATCTGCTATAATGTTTTTCTTTTTTCTTTTCTAACAATGTCATGTAGAATGTCAACTAAGGTTTTGTTTCTGCGTCACAAAGGAAAATAGAACAAGGAACAAATGAATCAGTTTTTCTTGAATTATAAGCTGTGATTTTTTTTTTGTGTGTGTGTGAATAATTTAGAGATTGGCTATTGAATTCCAAAAACATCTCTGAGTGTTTTCTGAATACCAAACCCTGAACAATGGATGGAGGCCAGGATGCCAAAGATGTGGTCCCAATCCTCAGAGGGTAGCCTGTCCTCAGAGAGTCGTAATGCTATGACTGGCCAGGCAAGAAAAGGTGGTAGGGAGCAAAAGGGCAAACCCTGATGTTCTAGAGTGGGTGTGGGTGTCACTTAACCTCTTCTTTCCCATGCTTAGGACCCAGCCTAAGTCCTCCTCCAGGAAGTCTTCCTTGAATGCTTCAAGCCTTAGTGAGTCTCCTGCTGTCCAGACTCTGGATTCCTAGAGCCTGTAAGATTTCCCACACCCAACCTCATCCTCCAGCCTCCCCGTCTCAATGAGATGAGTACTATCCTCCCTATTTTAATAGATGAAGCAACTGAGGTTCAGAGAGTAAAACAGCCTTCCAAGGGTCACAGGTTTAATCAGCAGCAAAAGTGGAACTTGAGCTCATGTGTTCTGACCCAGGGCCAGTCCTTCTCCTTGGTACAAGTACTTGCTCTCCTGTATCATTCAGCATCAGGCACCCCTCTAGGGAATCTGCATGGCCCTTCTAGTCCATGCTTCAGCTCTAGCTCCTCCTCTGCTTGCAGGAACCTGACCATCTCCCCTGGAGGCCAGGGCCCTTGCCCGCCTAGTGTCTGGCCCCCTCCTGGCACCAACGCCACGAACTCCATCAGGCTTGGCTGGTGAAGGACAAGAGAGTGAACTGGCCATGCCTCTCTGCTTCTACCTGGGATCAGCTCTGCTGCCCTCCTTCTCTTCTCACTGTGGAAGTTAACAGCTCTTACATGTCAGATAATTGCAAGACTGAATAATTTTGGCTCCTTTTGTTTTGTAGACAGTGGATTGAAAGCATGGCTGTGTCCAAGGTCTTCCAGCTCTTTCTCTCTGGTTTAGCATCTTAACACAGATCTGGGTTTGCAGAATGAACTAGTGAGGGGCCTAAGCAGAAGATGTCTTTTTTTCTCTCTTCTGGGGAGTGTTAACACCCCATGCTCCAAAGAGAAAGCACTGAACACTTTTGAGTTGTATATGGAGTGTCCACATAGTGTATTATCCATTGAGAGTGAAATGAGCAACTTAACACTGGACAGCTTGTGAGACAAGTGCCCTACCACTGAGCTAAATCTAAGCTCTCTCTTTTTTATTTTGAGATAAGCTCTCACTAAATTGCTGAGGCTGGCCTCAAACTTGTGACCCTCCTGTCTCAGCCTCCTGAGTTTCTAGACTTACAGGTGTGCACCACCACACCTGGCCTTATTTTCTTTCTTTTTTTCTTCTTCCTCCAGAGATACAGCAGATCATTCAACTGGACCTCGATCTAAAGTACAAGACCAACATCCGGGAGTTGTTTGAAGAGTTTGATAATTTCCTGCCAGGTGCCATCATTGGCATAGCCAGAGAGATGCAGCCAGTGTACAGGTCGGTAGAGCTGAGACCCCTCCCCACCCTGTCCTCTCTTCTTCCACCCACAGAGATGGGGTTTGCGGTGTGCACTCTTCCCACACTTGTGGCCTTGGGAACACATTCCTACTTCCTGAGGATAGCCTGGGCAGGCAGTTCGGCCCCAAGGCTGAGATGCTACCCCAATACTTTGGGTGGCATTGTGACATTTTTCATCTGGAAAGCCCAGTTGTTTTAATTGTTGGTTCTGGTTAAGCTCAGAAGTTTAAAATCTTGAACTTTGTTGGCAGAGGAGGTGTCAGGTTTTAACCTACATTCTGGTGACCAACTGGGCTTTCTTTGCCTTGGAATCGCCATGATCCCTCTCATACATGACAGGGGGAGGGGGGCGGGGCTGATGGGTGGCATTATGAGGAGGGAAAGGCAGTACCCCCTGGGAACATTGATTGCATGAGCCTGCCTAGGTGAAAGCGCCTTCTGCATGAGGCAGAGTTTGGTTGTCAAGTGCATGTCACAGAAAAACTCCACATCTGGGAGCCAGATGTGTTCAAGAATATTCTCTGTATAGCCCCAAACTAAAAACAGCTTATATGTTTTAGACAACATAATGGTTAAATAAAATGTGTTCATTTACTTGAATACTAGATAGCAACAAAATGAGCCAGTGGTGGCTACGGGCGATGATAGCCAGAACTAAGTGGTAGGCTTTGGGGGTGCATAACACAAGTGCTCAAAATTATAAGGAAAACCAAGGAGAGATCCCCAAAGCCAGGGTGGTTGGGGGAGGATAAGAGGGATTGTGCTTTATTTGTCCACCAGGGTAGGTATGTACATGTGGCACCTACCCTTTTGTGTACTGTGTGTGCTTATATACTATAGTTACGGGTGGGAGGGAGGAAGAGCAGAGCAGGCTTTGTTGAAAACTAAGTCCCATGGCCTTGGTTCCATGTTGCTGACTCATCCTCCAACAGGTAGAGTGACACCTCACCCAGCACCAGAGCTGCCCAAGTTTTCTCAGAAAGAGCTGGGATTCCTCTGTCCCCTGGGCTTGCAGGCCACTTGTTCTCTGGGTAGCCTCCAATGACGGCTCCCTGTGGACATCGTTCCTAGAGAGAGGCCCAGTCACTAGAGAGCTTCAGGCCCAGGCATCTAGTGACTCAAAGCTCCAGTGTCCCCGGAGGAGAGATAGGAGAAGGAGAGACAATGGAATGAATCTGACATAATTTTCCCATGTGCATATATGAAAACAACACAATGAATCCCACCATCAGGTACATCCTTAAGAATGGGATCCTAACTAGAATAAGATATATTCCTTGCTTTTATAATTAATCAAAATATATTCTGCTTTCATGTATAACTAAAAAGAACCAATAACTAAATTAAAAAAAGTGGGGGGGGGGGAAAGAGAGACAGCCTTCACTTGGTGGTGGCTATTTGCAAGTCTCAAATCACATAACAGGAAATTCCTGCAAGGCCTCTGAATGAGCTGATAATTCCTGGGGCCTTGTGGGCTGTTCTCCCTTACATAACCCTTTTCCAAGTGCTCCACAGTCACTGGGGGGAGGGGACTCTTATTCTGCAGTGGAGGGTCAAAGATGGAGTTTAGGCAAATTGCTGCCATCTTAATTTACCTTCAGGTAAGTAGTGTCTTGTGCTGGGGTTCTAGATTCCATGTAGGGAGGTGATAGGGGCATTAGACATAAAGTCCTAGGTGCTAGTTGCAGCTCTGCCACTGCATGAGGAGCCTGGGTTCCCCCTCGGAGCAGAGGAACAGATGAGCTCCAGGACCTCCCTTGTCCAGCTCTGGCATTGGTGGTCTCAGTCCTTCTGACCCTCCTGTCTTCCCCTATATCCAGAGGCTGCTTATCTGCAGATGAGCTCCCAGGGCTCGCTCTGGACCTCCTGGTCCCCTGGCATGTTTAGACTGGGCTGACTGAAGTGCCATAGAGCAGGGAAGCCTGCGAGCTCCTGCTGGGAATCTTCTCATGTAATCCAAGAGAACACCTAGAAACCTCATCACACTTAATTTAGATAATGTTGGCCAGAATTTCTATTTTAGATTTTAGAAACAGTGCAACTTAAATCAACTTAATTATTTGGCCTTCCCAAAAGAAATATCTGAAAGATTTTGGATTTAAAATGAAATTGATCCAGATACTATTATGGTAATATCATGAGAACTGCGAGCCCTCCACCATGCAGCGTCCAAGAATGTTGTGTATGGGACACAGGCTTGTAGAAGGAACAGAAATTCAAACTCCTTTATGTGACCCTTCCTTTGCCCCTCCAAATCGTTTCTAAAGTCCTCTACTAATTAAGGCTGGGAATGACTGTCCTAGACTACTGTCACCTACTGGCTCTGTGGAATTATCTTTTAAAGTATGCATTGTTACTCTTTGCTGAGGCTGGCAGCAGACAAGGAATGGAGTATTTTTGCCTTTTTTCCACAAGAAAACTGGAGTCTCCTGTGTCCTGGAAGGCTGGTATCAGTATTTGCAGCTTTGGGATTTTCACCTGGCAGGGGTGGGAGGGAGGATTAGAGGAGAAAGAGGGTGGAAAATGGGGAGAGTAAGCCATGCCCACGCAAGTACAGGTAGAGCAGGGCCCCTCTCTTGCACAGGCAGCCTCAGCCCCACCTCCTGGTCTTGGTTGTTACAGTCTGTGGGACCCGTGCCCTTCTTCTTTCCTGATGGGTTCCTGCAGAGGTGGCCACTCACCCCACACCTATATTCTTTGCCCTCCAATGACGCAGGGGTCTCCCTAAGTGGCAAGTGTGGTGTGGACAAGTTATTTATTGTACGTGGGATCTGCTAGCATCCATGAGGGGAAAGGGAAATTAAAAACAAAACAAACAGCACTGAAGCTCCAGTTGACTGGCTCAGGCCACGGGCTCTGGTCTGGAAACCCACTGGGCAGGAGCAGATGTGGATCTTGCCAACTATGCCATTTTTATAGTCACTTGTCCCACAGCTACTGTACTTCAAAAGGACACATGTCCAGTCATTTTTATGACTTCTTCCTCTCTATTGTGTGCCATAAGTGTTCAAAGCTTGGAGGAAGGTGGGGAGAAGTATTTCCCACTGTCCTTTTGACAAATAGCTTTTTTACAAGTTTTTCCCCAATTGTACATCTAGCTGACTGTTTTCTGGACAATGGAGATTCTAGTCTGTTAGAATAGTGATGGAGGCCAGGCATGGTGGTGTATACCTGTAATCCCGGCAGCTCTGGAGGCTGAGGCAGGAGGATCACAGGTTCAAAGCCAGCCCCAGCAACTTAGCAAGACCTTGTCTCAAAATAAAAAATAAAAAGGTCTGGAGATGTGACTCAATGGGTAAGCGCTCCTGTGTTCAATCTCCTCTACAAGGGGGAAAAAAAGTGATGGAGGGTGCTTTCTCTCTTAGGATCTTTTATGGGGTCACACATCCCTTGTCCTTTGTCATCTGAAAACTGGGGTACGTGATCATCTTCAATGGAATGCTGCACTTCCTGACTATTACTCTTTCTTTGCCTCTTCTTCAAGAGCTAGACCCTGGACGGGTCCTTTGGGGGTGATGTGCTTGATTGGGATAAGTACCCAAAAGGAGAGAAGACTCCAGTGCTTTCTCTGTAATAGAAAAATTATATTTTGCAGATATATGCCATGTGAAGTTGCTTCCTTATGAATGAATTAGAAAAGTCAGGACCCCTTTTTTTGCAGCCTATAGAAATTATGCAATTGCACCAGTAGGAAAGCAGCTTGATACAGCAGAGATGGTGTGGGGTGTGTGCAGAAGCAAGTTAGACTTTAGTCACTGGATTCTCTGATCTTCTGTTTCTTCATGTGTAAGTGAGGGTAAACGTATCTAATGCACACAATTATTGGAAAACTCAAATGAAATAATGCACTGAGGAGTTTGTGGTGTGAGAGCTCCTCAGCAAAGGTGCTTCCTCCCTCCTGCCTTGACCCTCACAGCTCCATTCTGAGTTTTCTTTACCAGATGATTTGTGCTTCTAGACTCCTGCTACTTCCACCCTCCCCCACCACACAGGGCTGCCTGTTAGGTGTAGGATACCAGTTGCACTGAACTTCAGATAAAACAGACGTAGTGTTTTGTGTCATAAGTCTGTTCCAAATGTTGTGTGGGCATCTTTATACTAAACAATCATTACGGTTTGTCTGAAATCTAACTTTAATGGGGTATCCTGTTTGTTTGAGTTTCCCTAAATCTGGCAGCCCTACCCCTCTCCAAGTTTTAAAACCTTCCCTTTTTAGCAGGAGCGAGGGATCTGGCTTTCCTACAAGATCCTTGAGTGAGCAGGAACAAAGCGTGCGGAAGTGAAGCTGGTGAGGGAAAACAGGGCCAGAGAAAGAAGGGCAGGAGGCGGCCCTCAGAGTCGCCATGAGGCCAGGCCTGAGCTGCCTGGCCTGCAGGACCCAGGAGCCAACTGGCCCAGGTCACTGGGGAGACCTCTGGGGCCAGGAGGGCTGGCATGGCTTAGCTTCAGGTCACAGAATTCCTTGTGACCCTGGAGAGGGGGAGAGAGGAGGAGCCTGGGTTTTTGTCACTCTGTCCTGGAGCTGGCCAGAGGAGCTTCTGAGTGGCAGCTTTGATGAGGGGTGTTGGCTTTGGGGGGTGGCTTTTTGTGTGTGGGGAGGCTTCCGGTTGCTTTCTCCTGGCTCTGTATGCCCGCTGTGCACTGGAGTGAGCCCAGACCCTCACAGAGGGAGCAGCAGGCTAATCCTGTCAGCTGCTGCAAATACGCCACCAGGCAGGAATTTGCTTTTGTGTCAAGTATTTTAATAGTGTCCACTCTTTCATCTTTTAGGCCACATGGTTTTTAAATTGACAGAGCTATACCAGCCTAGCTTCCTTTCAGAAGCTTGGAATGAAAATGTTCATCCAGCTTCCACAGCTGCCTTATCCTACTCTGAGGACTGGTGCAGGGCTCTCAGAGAAGTAGAGGGGAGAAGGGAGGAAGGATGTGGACTGGCACCCACTGCTGCCTCTCCATCACTGTGTGACCTTGAGCAAGTCTTTGACCTCTCTGAACATTAGTTTCTTTAGTTGAAAAATGGAAATTAAAGCACCAAACAACACGAGATAGGGCAGAGTTAATGGGAGATTAAATTAGACGATGTGTTTTCAGTGCCTGATATGAACCAGCACTCGGCGGTGGTAGTGGCAGTGTTATCCAGAGTCCTAGGTTGGCTAAGAATTAACTCTAGGACTCCAGGAAATCGCGTCATCATTGAGCCTCAGTTTCTATGTATGTAAAACTACATACATAGAACATAATTGGTGCTAATCTTTTGGCTTCTAGGTGTCTGAACCCCCTTCTCAGTTTGAGGAAGTCCCTGCCCTATCACACTCCTCCTACCCTAGAAGACCAAAAGGCAGGATGCTGTCTTCCCTAGATTCTTTGAAGTTAGCAAGGGTGTGGGTACTGTGTTCCCCTCCTTCTCTGCCTCCCCTAAGGAAATTACCTTCATAAATTGAAGGTACTTTTACTATATGCCTTAAACAATATAAGGCATTTGCAAAACAGAAACTGACAGTGTTACAAGGAGAAAATAACTATAGTCTACAAAAGCAGGGAAATTTTAATATCCCAAGAGAATATTGAAAACCAAGAGATCAAAGGGGGGGGGAGGTGTGCAATACAGTCACAGCAGAGGAGGAAGGAAAGGGAGGAGGGGAGAGGCCGAGAGGGCCAGGGCTGGCAGCCTGCTTCTGCCACCCCTGTGCCGGGGGTGTCTCTGGGTCCTGCTCCCCTGTGCAGAGGGTGAGCTGATGGCCACTGTCCTTGCTTTCTGACTCCAGTCTGTGGCCATGGCCATGTTCATCTCATTTTTAAGCCCTACTGTGACCTTTCCCCCTCTCTCCTTGAATTAAAAAAAATATATAAAAGGAATTATTAAAAAATCCTCTAACAGCATATGAGGATTGTTGCTTTTTGAGAAATTTTCTACAAGTTTATCGGTGTGTGTATGTAAATCAGTTTCTGTTTTATATGCCCTGTGCATTTGTTTTTGGTTCTTTTACTGTGTATCTTTTTTTAAAAAAATATTTTGTTGGTGGTGCTGAATATGGACCCCAGGACTTGTGCATGCTGGCAAGCACTCTGTCTCTGCGCTAGTTCCAGCCCTTCACAGCTGTCTTGACCATTCTTATACCTAACTAAAATTCAACATTGCTAGATTCTTGAGATCACTCATTTCCTACTTTTTATTATGGAAAACTTTTTTTTTTTACTTGTAAATGGACACAGTATCTTTATTTATTGTTTTATGTGGTACCGAGAATCAAACCCAATGCCTCACTCATGCCAGGCAAGCGCTCTACCACTGAGCCACAGCCCCAGCCTGATATGGAAAACTTTTAACATGTACAAAAGTAGAGGGAATCATATGACACTCTGGTGCTCTGATGTTGTAATCTCCCTGCAGCCTTTATGATGACCAGCCTCAACCCAGTCTTATTTCATCTCTATCCCATTTACTTTTCCTCTTCCCCAGATTGTTTCAAAGCAGATCCCTAGTGTCACACCATTTCATCTGTGAATGTCATGTAAGTTTTTTTTAACAAACTTGCTGTTGCAGGGTGAGGAGCTGTGGGCATTGTGGGAACCCATGGAGTCATTGTGTCTGAAGGTTCCTTAGCATAGATTAGTTGGCATGAGAGAGGAAAATAGACGGGGGCTCCCTCGCCTAGCCAGCCAGCATTTTCCATCTCTCTCCAGATTGTCTCAAATCAGGATGTGCATGTAACTGGCACGTCTGGGAGGCTTTACAGCTGATATAAATTATTTATATCTATCAATCATTTAAGCAGTCGTGACTTTTTGTTTTAGAAAAATATTTTCTTTGTATGTACAAAAGTAAGTTTATTTTAATAAAAAAGTTCAGAAAATGTAGCTGAACAAAAAAGAAAGAAAACTTACCCATAACTCCCCCCGAATTCTCTTTCTCTTCCTCCTGTCTTCTTTATTTTAAAAGTTCTTGTACTGTATCATATCCATCCCTCTTTAACTGAAGAATTGATCTCCAATTTTTTTTTTTTTTTTGCAATGATAAACAATACAGCAACAACCAGTTGCGACTTCTCACATTTTCCATGATTTCTTAAGACAGGTTTCTAAAAGTGGAGTTTCTGGGTCATTTTCCAAACGTGGGAACATACTGCTCAACTGGCCTTCAGACCATGCTGAACCACCCGCCCTCTCTCCGGAAGTGCACTCACATGCTTTCCCAATGTCCTATCAAGCTTTGCACATCTGCATTCTTGTTTACTTTTGCCAATCTGATCGGGAGAAAAATGATGGCCCCCTTGGGAAAATAGCTACTTTTAAAAAAACAGTGAGATTTAAATGTGTCGAACATATTACCGATCATTTGTATTTCTCCTATTGGGGTATTCATATTTTTATATTGATGAACAGGAATTCGTTAAGTAGGAAGGACATAACACCTCATCTGAAATTTATGCTCATGAATTCCTTCTCCAATCTGCTATTTATGCTTATGGTGCCTTATATAGTTTGGATGTGGACTGGCTTCCAAAGGCCCATGTGGGCAGAGGCCAGGGTTGCCAGCCTGGTATGCTATGGGGAGAAGGTGGGGTATGGTGGGAGGAAGTTAGGTGGCCAATGGTTTCCTTGAGGGGGATATTAGGATGCCAGTCTCTTTCTCTACTTCCTGAGCGGCCTCCTCCTCCTGGCTCCTGCTCTGCCACAGGCCCAAAGCCAGAGGGCCCAGTGACCGTGGACTGAAACCTCTGAAACCATGAGTCAAAATAAAACTCTCCTCCTTTTAAGTTGATTATTTCAGGTATTTGTCACAGCAACAGGAAGCTCACTAACACTGTACCTTAGGGGCAGAGTTTAAAAATGTTGAATACTCAAGTCTGTCCATTGGTCATTGGCTTCTGCTTTTGGAGTCACATTTGCAGGGTGTCAAGACTTGGTAAGAGATGCAATTTTATAAGTTCTTCTTGAATTTGATTATTCAATAAACCACTTACTGAATGCTTCCTACATTCCAAGCACAAGAGTCTTACCCACAGCACGAGTTGAACTCAGCCTGAAACCGACCATCCTTGGAGGATCTGTGAATTGAATCAAGTGTGAACCTCAAACACATTCCACTTGGTGGGAAGACCAGATGGGCAGGGCTAGTTCTGGTACTGAGCAGGGGTTACAGAGAGGCCCTTCAGAACTTAGATCCCCGGATCTCAGGGCATTTATAAGGAGTCAAATCTTAAATATAATGATGCCAAGAAAATAGTAATATAAAATCTGTGAGAAGGTTCATGATGGTACTAAAGAAACTGACAGCATTTCATTCCCGTTATCAGCCAAAGAGGAGCAATCATCAATGATGCAGCTTCCTTTGCATTTCATTAGGAAGCTAATGTGGATTTTATCTATCCCCTAGGACTCTTTACAACCCCTCTGAATCAAAGAACCCAGCAAGGATGCGCCACCCTCCCTTGGAGGGTGTCTATCAAGAAAGCCTACAGATGATGAGATAGCATCTCTGAGCTACTGACCCTGGGCTGGACACCTGTCACCTCTGTAGGGGCTACAATGCCCTCAGTTTGCTGCCTCAGGCTTGACAAGCCCCTGATTAGTGATTTACTATACTTCTTTGTATTCTATACTTTTTTGAAGTAAAACATAATAAATTTCCAGAAAATTCACCTCAAAAAAAAAAATAAAAATAAATAAATAAATTCATTGTTCACTAGGTTTCTTCAGAGAGCCCTGCCACCATGCCTTAGGATGCGTAAACTAGGACTTGAAGATAAAAGGTGTTAGATTCTCTTCTATCCTCTAACACCTGAAGATGGATTTCTTGGTCCTGTTCTTGTGTTTGGTTTTTTAAAAAATTATCCAAAATTGAGCCTGTCAGTTTCTGTTAGAGTTGAAACTGAGTAAAGAGGGAAAGCATGCCATCTTTTTCTTTCTTTCTTTTTTATTTGTTTTAATTAGTTATGACAGTAGGATGCATTTATGCACTTTGATATATCATACATAGATGGGATATAATTTCTCATTTTTCTGAGTGTACATGTTGCAGAATTATATTGGTCATGTGGTCACATATAAACATACAGTAATAATGTCTGTTTCCTTCCATATCCCCTCCCTTCCCATCAACTCCCTCTACCTAATCTAAGGTAATGTTATTCTTCCCTAGGGCCCCCCTGCCTTATTATAAAATAGTATCTGCATATTAGAGAAAACATTCGGCCTTTGGTTTTGTGGGATTGGCTTATTTCACTTAGCATAATATTCTCCAAACATTTACTGGCAAATGCCATAATTTTACTCTTCTTTAAAGCTGAGTAATAGTCCATTGAGTATATATACCACATTTTTTTATCCATTCATCTATTGAGCGATACCAAAGTTGGTTCCATATTCTAGCTATTGTGAGTTGAGCTGCTATAAACATTTGATGTGGCTGCATCACTATAGTATGCTGATTTTAAGTCCTTTGGGTATAAACTAAGGAGTGGGATATCTGGGTCAAATGGTGGTTCCATTCCCAATTTTCTGAGGAATCTCCATACTGCTTTCCAGAGTGGTTGCACCAATTTGCAGTGCCACCAACAATGTATGAGTATACCTTTTTCACCACATCCTTGCCAACATTTATTGTTGCCTGTATTCTTGATGATTGCCATTTTGACAGGAATGAGATGAAATCTTAGAGTATTTTTGATTTACATTTCTCTAATTGCTAGAGATGTTGAACACTTTTTTATATATATTTGTTGATCGTTGTGTTTCTTCTTCTGTGAAGTGTCTGTTCAGTTCCTTAACCCATTTATTGATTGGGTTATTTGTGTTTTTTTGGTGTTAAGTTTTTTGAGTTCCTTATATATCCTTGAGATTAATGCTTTATTGGAGGTGCTTGTGGTAAAGATTTTCTCGCAATCTGTAGGCTCGTTCCTCAGTTTGTTAATTGTTTCCTTTGCTGAGAAGAAGCTTTATAATTTGGATCCATCCCATTTATTAATTCTTGATTTTACTTCTTGAGCTTTAGGAGTCTTGTTAAGAAGTCAGATCCTAGGTTTATATGGTGAAGATTTGGGCCTATTATATCTAGAAGATCCAAAAAATTTCACCAGAAAACTTCTAGAACTAATAAATGTATTCAGCAAAGTAGCAGGATATAAAATCAACACCCATAAGTCAAAAATATTCCTATACATCAGTGATGAATCCACTGAAAGAGAAATTAGGAAAACTACTCCATTCACAATAGCCTAAAAAACAAACAAACAAACAAACAAAAACCTTGGAATCAATCTAACAAAAGAGGTGGAAGACCTCTACAATGAAAACTACAGAACACTAAAGAAAGAAATTGAAGAAAACCTCAGAAGATGGAAAGATCTCCCATGCTCCTAGATAGGCAGAATTAATATTGTCAAAATGGCCATACTACCAAAAGCATTATTCAGATTTAAAGCAATTCCTATTAAAATCCCAGTGACATTCTTCATAGAAATAGAAAAAACAATCATGAAATTTATTTGGAAAAATAAGAGACCCAGAATAGCTAAAGCAATCCTTAGCAAGAAAAGTGAAGCAGGAGGCATCATAATACCAGACCTTAAACTATACTACAGAGTTATAGTAATAAAAATAGCATGGTATTGGCACCAAATGTAGATGATGGTACAGAATAGAGGACACAGAGACAAACCCACATAAATATGGTTATGTCATACTAGACAAAGGTGCAAAAACATTCACTGGAGAAAAGGTAGCCTATTCAATAAATGGTGCTGGCAAAACTGGAAATCCATATGTAGCAAAATGAAATTAAACCTCTGTCTCTCACCCTGCACAAAAATCAACTCAAAGTGGATCAAAGACTTAAGCACTAGAACAGAGACCCTGCGCCTAATAGAAGAAAAAATAGGTCCAAATCTGCTCCATCTTTTTCAATAGTGCTTTCTTTAAAAACTGGGATGGTTTAACATAGCCTGCGTGACCTGGAGGCAGTGCTGTGGCCCTGGGGAACCACTCATAAAGGGGCAGGTCTTCCCTGTAAGACATGAAAGTCTATTGTGGGTTGTTATTTTCTAATGACATCCATGAAAATGCATTTTAAAGAGAGAGGAAAAAAGCTATATATGGAAGAATCCAAGTGGGACTTTGACACCGGTGATGTGGTTGCTGTCTGATGGCTGTCCCCCACCGCCCCCACCCTGGCTGTTGCCATCTGAAGACATGTGGGGTGTTAGGAGGGCAGCTGCTGAAGATGTGCATGTATGGCTGAGATGAGGACCGGGTTAAACATGCAAGAGCTTCCCATGTCTGAAAACCCAACTCCTTTCCCGCCCTCTGCCTGCCTGCACATGATGAGTGTGTCAGCGCTACTGGTTCAGCGAAAAAAGATTCACCACATTGCACCGACACAGGCGTCTCCTGAAAGAATGAGCAAGGGTTTGAATGAGGGGGCTAGGCTGTGTGTCCTGCCCCTGCTGTGCAGACTGAGCTCCAGGCATATATGAGATGTTTGTTGAGTAAATGAGAACAGATGTTTAATCAGAGGGAGCTCCCTCGGTGGTGGGTTGGCTGGCCATTAAGTGATTCTCTATAGTCCCATCAGTGGTCTCCTTATAGAAATTGCTTTCACCTTAGGGTTTTTTTTTATGATTTTTATATTTTTTTAAAGACAATCCATGGGAAACATTGTTGTTCTCATTTTTATTGGGCTCATTGTATGTGTGAGCCACAGGGTTCAGTGCTTTGAGGAATTATGAAGTAGAAAACATTGCTCTTGCTTTCAAGGAGATTTTACTGGAGGGATAGGGGAGAGAGGGCAGATAAAATGTAGTAAAGACACAAAGCTCAAGTGCTGCAATTGTTTGGATGAGGTTTGTCCCCCAAGGGTTGGTCTTGGGTGTGGCAGTGTAATAGGTGGTATGGACCTTTAAGAGGTGGAGCCTACTGGGAGTCCTTAGGTCATTGGGAATGCTGACTTCAGAAGGAGCTAAGGTAGTTCTTGCAGGAACATAGTGAGTTCTCAGGAGAGGGGTATAAAAAGGAACATGCCTAGTCCCCTCATTCTCTCTAGCTTCCTTTTTTTAAAGATGTGATCTCTTCTTCCCACGCCTGTTCTCAGTATTGTGTTGCGATTTACCATGAGGCCCTTAGAGACAAACCAATGCTACACATGTTCTTGAGTCTCCAGAATTGTTAACTAAATAAACTTTTTTCTTTATATATATATATATATATATATATATATATATATATATATAGAGAGAGAGAGAGAGAGAGAGAGAGAGAGAGAGGTTGATGAACTGGANGAGAGAGAGAGAGAGAGAGAGAGGTTGATGAACCTTTATTTTTAAAATTCATTTATTTATATGCAGTGCTGAGAATCGAACCCAGTGCCTCACACATACTAGGCAAGCGCCCTGCCACTGAGCCACAACCCCAGCCCTAAACTTTTTTTCTTTATAACATTACTCTACCTCAGACATTTCATGATAGCCATGAAAAGTGGATTAATCTAGACGCCAATACCAGGTCAGCACTACTGTTTAGAGATACCCTTTGGACAGGCCACAAAGACACTCTGCTGTAGGACCTGCAAACTCTGCTGACCACTGTGCCCTCAGTTTTATATTCTGCCTTCAAAAAAATGCTAAGAAGTGGGTGACCTTTCCTTTCTCTAAACAATCTCTTGAAAGGGGTGTTTGCATTTGCTTTATGAGTGGAGCCTCTAAGATGTACACTGAGAGTGGGTCGAGCTCAGTGTGCAGTAGGAAACCCAGTGGGCATTTGGAGAGGGCTTGGCTGTGCAGTAGAGAAAACCTGAATCCTGACCTCCAGAAGCTTGCAGCCTAGCTGTTGGGACCACCTCTCCAGGTCACCTGTCTGGGAAGCCAGCCTGGGCAAGTGCTATAGCTGAGGTACAGCAAGTGACAGTGGGGCCCAAGAGGACCGTCCTTTTTCACATTAGTGCAACCTTTTTTTTTTTTTTTTAATTAAATAAATATCTCCCTGAAAGAACCTCATCTGAAATCTAAGCAGCAAAAATGACTTATCTGTAAGCATCTTTCCAGAAAAACTGCATTATTGAATCACAGTGGCATGTGTATAAGGGGACCTTCTGTATAAGGAGACTGAGTTAAACAAGACCAGCTGCATGTGAGGGTAATTTCAAAATGCTCTACGGTCATCCCAGGTCATGTTTCAGTTGCATGCCTGCATTTCTACAAGTGAAAAAATGAAATGGATATTCACTTCCCAGCCCTTTGCCTCCAGGTTGGCAACAGAATTGGTTATTGTGGAAATAACAAGCTTTTAAACTAAGCTTGGGTTTGAATTGAACCCCTTATCTGCTGCTCCTGCACCAGGTGACTTCTTTAAATCAGTCATTTACTATTTATCTTGTGAACCCTTGTGATCCTCTGTTTTAGGGTGGCAGAATTGCCCCCTACATCAAGGAGTGTTCATAGGAACCTTTTGATCCAGAACCTGGCCTTCCCTGGTGTCCCTGTCATTGAGATTTTTATATCACTGTTTATAGAAGAGGAAGCTTATTTAAAAACCAGAATTGCTTAGTATGTAATGATTTGCCTGGATGTTTGCTGCGTCCCTGCCTCTGCATATAAGCACTCATTGCCAGACTGGCCAATCCTGATGGACTTTCGGAAATGTAAAGTTGTGGAGAACTACTCACAGGGCCGTATTAACGTCAGTCACTGTGGAGTGAGGTGCTGGTGCATTTGACTGCTTCTCTGCCTCCACGTGGTTCCCCTTGGCCC
Organism: Marmota marmota marmota; assembly: GCF_001458135.2. NCBI lineage: Eukaryota > Metazoa > Chordata > Mammalia > Rodentia > Sciuridae > Marmota > Marmota marmota. The sequence continues at coordinate 2,734,478 of NW_026000240.1, forward strand.
TGTAAATGAAATGAAGCCCAGTGTCTGCATGGAGAACCTTTCCCTGACTGCCAGGACCATCCTATCCTGATGGGCCCAAGGATCATGAACTTGGAACTATAGAGAAGGCAATATAATCCCAGCACTGTACTAGGGCTAGCAGGGAACAAGACCTTCATGTTCATAATAATGTAATTGCTTCAGAGTGGAAGATAGGGTCTAAGTGAGGTAAAGACATAAAGATGAATCACAGTATTTAGGAGGAACAGTGGAGAGGTGCCCCATTTCTCGTGCCTGTTCTCTCCTGCCAGGTTGTTGGCAGGGTTTGGGAGGAATATAGAGTGGGACCTTGGTCCTATAGGCCACCTCTCTACACATACTTCACTGATGGCTACTGTCCAAAGTGAAGGGCATTGTACAAGGATCAAGCGATATGCTTTTGCGGACAAGGAGGAGTAGAGTCCTTGAGTCCTTCGGTTGTAGAGGTGACTGAAATGGTCCGGGAGGAGGAACAACATGCTGGTTTTTCTTTGTCAGCTAGATCTGTGGAGCAAATGGGTTGCATGGGATTAGCTCTAAGTGCAGGTGCCTGCCAGCCACCTGCTCAGACCGGAAAAGAGCCCCAGGCCCCAGTCCACTTAGTGCATCCCATTAAAGGTAGGATGGAGTGGGTGACTGTGTTTTTTTTTTTTTTAATTATGAAATGAGAGAACATCTGATTAGCTCTCGGCAGAAAAAGTGATCATCTAGTGAGTGTAACATGTAACAGGTCCAAGAAGGAAATCATCTGTGATTCAGAGCTCAGGCTACAGCTTGTGGCAGTGTAATTTCAGAATTCCTAGTGCCCCTAGGAAGTAATATAAGTTTTCAAATATTTTTAAATGGACTGCTGAAGAGAGGGGAAAGAAATTGAACCCATCTATACCCCGTCTCTTGCCTAATATTTCTAGATTTGTTTTGAATATGTGCCCAGAGATGTCACATCTGATCATTTTTCTTTAAAACAGGGTTGGCAGGGTTTGGGAGGAATATAGAGTGGGACCTTGGTCCTGTAGGCCACCTCTCTACTCATACTTTAAAACAGGAATCAGAGCATTGTTAATGTAAAAGCTCTGATTTTTAAATATTGACAATTACACGATCTGCTGACTAATGAAGCACATTGGTGCCCCAGAATCAGTCTAAGAATCTGGTTTAAAGGTTCATTGAGACAAAAACTTGGCCAAACCTTTCTTGCTGTTGGCCTGGAACCTCAGACGTCATCCGTGGGTCAGTACTCTCACCGACAGTTTTCAGGTCCTCTCAGACTCTGCTTTTTCCAAATGTTTTCTCCCATTCCTTGAAGTAGATGACTTTTTTTTTTTTTGATGATTTAAAATTCTATCAAATGCTTTTCTAATTAACTTCAGACTTACCTAATAACAAAACATTAAGCCCCAAGCAAAATTCTTTTCTGGATGCGTAATTTAGGAAGAAAATAAAAAGCTCTCCATACTCATCTTTTATTGGAGCTGGCTCTTGGGTTGGCTTTAATGTGTTTAAGAGCATCTGTGAACTGCTGTCAATGTCCAGAGATGCTTTGGGGGGTTGAGGCCTGGAGGGGAGGGGAGGGGAGGGGCAAAGGAATTCAAAGGGAAGGCTGGGGAGAGAGAGGCTGGAAGTGATACAGGGGCTTCATGTCACTGTGTCTCTGTCACCATCCTGTACAATCAAGTGTTGTCTCACAGAGCCCACAAGGACACAGGCCCCAGACCTTCCTGCCTGCCTAGCAGTGGTATTGAGGATGACCTTAGTGTCATCACAGGTTGTTCTCTCCTATGACCCATCTGGAGACTCTTCCCCAGTCTTGGAGTAAGGCATAGTGGCATTTCTCCTTGGTAACTAATTCTTCCTCCTTTTGTACCAGTAACTAGATGTTCTGATTTTCATTTAGTATAGAAGACTTAGAGCAAGCTGGGATTCTCATAGGGTACATTTCGTATCAATGATCACAGTGGAACGTTTTGAACAACCCACAATAAAAAATTTAAAAAAAAAAAAATGATCACAGTGGGACAACAAGTTTAAACCAGGGCTGTCCTGGGCCACCTAAGCCTGATGTGGCAGAGCCAGGGGTGGGAAAAAAAAAAAAAGGAAGAAAGAAAGACTGGGGGGGAAGATGAGGCAGGGGAGGGGCCGTGGAGGGCTGAGGGGTAGAGATGCTGCTGAGGTTGGTGGTGTGTGTTTAAAATAAGGAAATGATCAGCATGTGGCTTCACGGATCACATGGCTTATTGCTTTTCCAAGAGATTTCTTTTCTTCTTCTTTTTTTTGTCTTTCTTTGTGGTTAGAATAATGAGAATGAATCTCCCAGGAATTACACTAACCACATAATAAGTTTCAGAATTATTAAAAGTCTAGTTGCTCAGCCAGGATGGAGTGGTCCTCTGGGAAAGTGAAGTCTAGTTAAAGTGTGCTGTGTGGCTCTGTGTGAGCAGCTCTCGAGAGGGATGGCTTTCACCCCCAGGACATCCCTGAGAGCAAGTAAGGCCCCTGAACACCTGAGGGCTATGCTGGCATTGGCAGGGAGGTTTCTTAGATTAGCTGGAAGGCTGGGAGGGCTTGGCCCATCTCAACCTAAATTCTGTATCTTTAAGAAGTGGCTTACAATGTAGCTTTGTCCCAGTATAAGCTCTGGATTGACACAGGGTAGCCCTGCCAGAGTCCAGGCTCTCTAAGTGTCTGTCAAACTCTTAGGCATAAGGTACAGGTGCTGTTAAATTTACAATGGGGGTATGCCTGATAAGCTCATAAATTGAACATGTCGTAAGTTGAAAATGCACTGAAGGCACCTGATGGAACCTGCTAGCTTAGCACCATGGTCCACTGTAGAGTTGTTTGCTTCATAATGGGAAAGTGGGACTGGCTGGAAGCTGCAGCTCACTGCCACTGCCCAGCATAACAAGAGAACAGAGTATTGCCTGCCTGGGACATGCAAATTTCAAAGCATGGTTTCTGCTGAATGTATATTGCTTTTGCACTGTTGTAAAATCGAAAAATTTTAAATTGAACTGTTGTAAGTTGGGACCATCTGTGTTTTGCAGTCTAGTAATTGAGATCAGTCGCTCACATATGGGGGTCTGTAAGATGTGACCTTCTTGAGGGGAGGGGAAAGTTTGCTCCATGTTCTTACCATAGTAAAATATGTCACTCACATAGCCAACTATGTGAGTGTTTGGAATAACTGAAGAGCTCCATAACACCATGTATGGGGACTGATCATCTGTTGGAACCACTGGGATGGTCCAACACCATTGGCTGGAATTGGGCATTTACCTGGACTTGCAAGGTGAAAAGTAGAAGTCTCTATTAATGAATTTTTTTTTTTTTTTTTGCAAGACTGGGGATTGAACCCAGGGGCATTCTACCACTGAGCTATATTCCCAGACCTTTTTATTTTATTTTATTTTATTTTTTTTTTTGAGACAGGATTTCACTAAGTTGCTGAGGCTGGCCTTGAACTTGTGATTCTCCTGTCTCAATCTCCCGAGTTACTGGGAGTATAGGTATATGCCACTGCCCTCTGCTATAGATGAATCTTACTTACCCAGTTTCTTAATTCAGACTAATATAATGAATGACAGAGACTGTGTGACTTATGAACACCAAAAATTTGTTTCTCAGTTCCAGAGACTGAGAAATCCAAGATCAAGAGGCTGAGAGATCAGATGCCTAGGGAGGGCCTGCTGCCTGGTTTGCATGGGTCTTCTTGTAGCCTCCTATGGTGGCAGGCAAGCTGTCTCATCTCTTCATCAGAGTACTAGCCTTTCATGAGGTCTGCACCCTCCTGACCATATTATCTCCCCAAAGTCCCTCCTAACACCATCCCATTGGAGGTTAGGATGTCAGCATATGAATTTGGGGAGACGTACATGCAGTCTGTAACACCAGGCCTGTCCCCACATCTCATGGTGGTCCATATCAACTCCTGAGCTCATGAACTTGAATTTGGTACTGGGCTGAATAGAAAGAATAACTTTATTAGGGGTGCTAACTAACTCTATAGACTAATTTTCTTATCTTGGGAACTAACCACTGGGATTTGGCCACAGTTCCATGCAGAGGAAGTCAAGGGGAAAGGTGGAGGCAGGCAACTGCCTCACAAAGGCGTAAATGCTTTGTTGTCACCATTGATTTTTGGCCAGTCTAAAAATTTCCAAGAATCGCTTTTAGGGCACATTAACTACCCATCAGAATCTCTCTGGGGCTGCACCTCGCAGCCTGTGACTGTGACTGTAAAAGGGTGACTTGCCTGCTTCCCTGTGCTCCAGAGAGCCTGAAGCCACCTTGCAGAGAGGGCATCACTTCCATCCAGAGTGTAGGGTTCAGAAAATGTCACTGTCTGCCTCCTGGATGGGCTGAATCACATTCAGAGCAGACTCTAGAAGCTGGGAGGATCCTCTCCTGGGGCAAGTCAGCAGGGGATGGAGGGGAGAACCAAGCCCTCCCATTCCAGCATTGGAAGGGAATGGAGTAGAAAGACTCCCATTGTGGAGCTCACTGATATGGCCTGGTCCCAGCACCACCAAGAGAAGCTTGGGAAATTCATGTGAGCCTGACCTCAGTGCCAGGAGCATCCCAATACATCAGTTTATCCAGGCTCACTTGGTGACTGACAGCTTAGCTGTGATGAATGACAGATATTGTCCAGGGACTACTATGGTGGCCACAGCCCCTGCCCTCAAACAAGTATAGATGACTTTCAACCTATGATGGAGTTTCATCCTGATAAACCCATTTTAAGTTGAAGATATCTTAAGGGAAACATGCATGTAATACACCTAACTTATCAACTATCATGGTTGATCAGTCCACTGTAGAGTGTTGGCCTAACCTTACAAGTGCATGGCTGACTGGCACCTGTAGCCTGCTGCCTTTACCCAGTACATGGAGAGAGTATCAAATTGCACGTCACTATCCAGGGGAAAGATCAAAATTCAAAGCATTGTCTCTATTGAATGTCGAGTGGACTGTCTTCACACTATTGTGGAATCAGTCTCCCTAAATTGAAACATTAGAATTTGGAGGCTGTTTGTAGTCTAGAGGGCCGGCCCCACACCCACAGCCAAGGGTCTGGGCCTTCTCTAGAGTGTTTGTGTTCCCCTGGGACTTAAGAGATACCTCTAGACCTTCCTTATTGTCTACTCTGACTCTGGGCCCTGGCTTGCTCTCTTAGATGCTTCCTGGACAGACTGTATACTTGGCTTTCATTTATATTCATGCTGGACATGGTCTCTTGGATCAGCGAGAGCTCTGTGCTCTGCAGTCATGAGTCAGCCTGTGCCTTCTGTGTTCCCAAACTAACTGATGACTCCCTCTCACCAACTTTGTTGAGCACCTGCTGTTTGCTAGGCAAGCTCCTTAGCCTCACATTTGGGGACCTCCACAGTTCTGCCCTACCCCGCTCCCTACCTCCTTCCACCAATGTGGTTTGTGCTCTTGGTTTCAGCAGTACTGAATGACTGTTGTTTTCCAAACAGGGGCTCATCCATGTCTGTGGCCTTTGCATGGGTGTCCCTCTGCCTGGATTGCTGTTCTTCCATCTTACCTTTCCATTACATTCTACTCATTCTTTGAGGTTCAGGTGAGATGCCACCAACTCTGTAAAACCTTCCTGAGGGCCAGCATGCCAGCTGTAACCTCCATTCCTCAACACTTAATACCAATGTTAGGTCATTCAACAGTCATGGCTTGGAGGACAGATGCCTCCTGTGAAGGTGCATCTCCCCTTACAAGGCGAAGAACACTTTGAGGTCTGGGTTCTGGACTGACTAATAAAACACTGCCCCACCTCTCTGTTCCCTGTCTCTCAAATCTAGTCTGGGATGACTGAAACTGATCCCTTCAGTCATTGTCTAGTGCTAAACACATCTAGAGTTTTAAGGCTTAGTTATTATTTTCAATAATGGCATGAAGGGCAGGGAACTAAACTCTAACCATAAGTCACTTAAGTTTTCTGGGAAGCCATATGCTCTTATTGCCCTTGTAGAGATAGACTGGAATGTTGGTAGTTTCTGACCTTGAAGTCAGACAGGACTGGTTTGACTGCTGATTCCACCACTTCCTGGCCATACTACTCTGCATATCATACTTAAACCTTTTAAAGCCTCAGTGTCCCTGTAAAATGGGAATACACCCAGAGTATTGGTTGTAAAATGATATCTCCTTTTCTCTGTTTGGCATACTTGGAGATATGTGATTCTCATGTTGCAATGCAGGTAGAGAAGATGTGTTTGAAAACACCCTCCTGCCGATACTGATGTGCTGGAGTGTGTGCCCTTTCTTTCTTCCTTGTTTGAGATTCACTGGTCCAGATCCTTATGAGTGTTCATGAACAGTTGAGAATGAACTGATGCCATGGACATGTTATACAGCCCGGGCATAGATTAGCCGAATCAGATCCCTCTCCTTTCTCCCTGTCCTGCACAACCCATGACTTACTTCAGCATTGTCAGTAGTAGGTGGTATTTACAGAACAGAGAGCAGTTCCTGTAGAGGTAGGGCTAGCTTTAAAGCCAGAAGGAATGTATGCTGGATTAGAAAGGGAGCAGGCCGGGCAGGAATGAACCACATCCTGCGTTGGGTCAAGCTACTCCTGGCCTTTTCTATTCATGGTCTTTGAGGTTACAGGCTAGTTGCAAGCCCTTGGCCATAATCGAAAACATGGTTTTGATTTCTTTGTCCATGGTGCAGAAGATCAATGTGGAAAGTCCAAACGTAAAGATACAGAAACTGTGGCCAGATTGGAGCTGACCGTGAGTAGCCACCTGCATTGTTTTATAAATTACAATTGGAAAATAGCTTGTAACAATATGGTGTTAAAGATTTTTGAAGCTCCAGTATTCAATTGTCTTAAGCTTCTCCTTGGAATGTGCCCTTTCTGGATTGTAGCCTGTCTCTGGGCCCCAAAAGGGTCACTCAGCCACTTGGTCAGGATGAGAACCTAGATCTCTGGCCTCAGTGCCCTGCTTGTTCTCTGTGCATCTGAGGTCTAGGGCGGGACTAGACCCTGTCCTGTATTTCCTGAATGAGGAAGCAGCAGATTTTGAAGGCTCTGGCAGCCACCTACAGCCTGGGTCACTGAGTTCCCTCTTTGGGGATTTGTAATATGTACTTGCACATTAAAGATAATCACAGTCTCTGCATTGAACTATTTAAGAGCACTCCAGCTCCTACCTTGATGTTTGAGCCATGTACATGGTCCTCCTGCCACTGTCCACGGTCATATTTGGAGGAGGCTGGATTTCTCTCTAACCTTTGTGGATCTCTCCACCAGAACACTTTTTATCAGTTTTCTTCACAGCATACTGATGTCCCTGGTGGTGCTGTGATCAGTGTGCAATTAAACAGAGCTGTGCATGGCTGGTCTCAGCCTGTTTCATGGGGTTTTGGATCATTGGAGAATCTTAGTGTGCATTTTTCCTAGTCAGGCCATGCATAGCTTCTTTATCAGAGGGGAAATGTGCTTAGTTATTAGGGGGCATGGGCTTCATTTTTTTATGTCAGCAGTCTAGCTTGGATTAAAATTTCTCTTATCATTATGGAGGCATTAGAATATGCCTGCTTGTCTTTCTTCCTTCCATTCTTCTACCCACCCATTTATCCATCCACGAACCCATCCATCCATCCATCCATCCATCCATCCATCCAGAGTTAAGAAAGACACTTCAGCTTACCTTTCTCATTTTGTAGAGAAGAAATCAAAGCAGAGAGGAGTTAACTTGATCTATGGCACCCAAATCTATCTTTCCCTCCCCTAATCAACCAAAGTCCATCCATTTATCCATCTATCTATGCATCTATCCTTCCATCCATTCAAGGTAATAGGAAGGATTTGCTATGGGTAGAAGCCTCTTTAGTCTGAGTCTTAGATTCCCTTAATTTCTAGAAACCTCATTCTGTTATTTATTGCAAAGCAGCTTATTGCTACTGTCATGTCTTTTCTGTGGGTGTCAACCTCCTGGTGCTCAGGCCTGGGAGCTGTGTTCAGAGCCAGCCTGGATTCTCCGGGGAGGCGTGGAGGTGCTCAGTGTTACTAGTCTTGGCAATTAAAACCACTGGTATTTTGCTTCGCTCTCTTTCAACTCTCTCTGCCACCTCTTTGTTCTTACTGAAATGCCTACTGTTCCTCCTCTTGCTGAATGACTTAGTTTGGTGAAGGAAGGGAAATATAGATTTGGGTAGCATGAGTCTCGTCACTTCCTCTTTGCCTTGATTTCAAAACCCTTTGCAAAATGAGAAGAGTGAGCTGAGGTATCTTTCTTACTTGTAACAGACAATGATAGATTTTAAAAAATATGATTATAGAATCTCAGGAATGGGAGATAAATCTGAGGGCATCTGATTTATCTGATCTCAGCTCAGTCACCTCCCACAGTGAGGGACCTGCCCACCTCCAAAGAAGCCCATAATTTTATTATTGGACAAGTTTATGGGAATTCATTTCTGAATATTAAATTTGAAAATTTGCTTCCTGAGGTTCTTACCTATTGCCCCCTTTTCTGCACTGTGAGGCCACACAGATCATATCTGCACGCTCTTCCTCCCAGAAGTGGTTCAGGTGTTCGGGTTTGCAGAGAAGGCCTCAGTCCCTCTGAGTTGTCTTCTGTCAGGGATAGTAGCCTTTTCCATGCGCCTCTTCAGACTGCATTTTCTCAGCACCAGCTAGTTGAGAATGTGCACATCCTCTTGGGTGGTCTTCCAGAGCAGGAAGGAGGCCCCTCTGGAACAGGCTATGCAGACACACGTTTCTTACCCAGGAAGCCAGATCCAAGTTTGAAGCTTCCCTTGCATGAGCACCCCGTGTGTGCACATGGTGCACATGCACAGTGTCCACTCCCCAGCCTTGCCTGGGCCCTGCCCTGGGCTGATGTCCCTCAGAGTCATGATGGTCAGCAAGGATCATGCTCTTGTTCTGGACACAGGAAAAGCAAGGTTTTCAGGATGTCTGGGGCTATCAGGAGGAGAAAGGGACAGAAGAAGGAAGCTTAGAGAGAGGCAGTATGTAGAAGAGACCTTGCGTTAGTTTGGGGTTGGCTAAGATGAGGCCGCTCAGACCACACATTCCCTTGCTTTCCCTTCCTTGCTTGTATTCCTTCTTGTCCATTTGAAGAAAAATCAGAGATATTCTGTGATTCTGTAATTTTTCCTGGTGGGTAGGCTCGGGGGCTTGGCCCTCTCAAGCCACAGAACCACAATGAGATGGATATCAGAAGCTTGAAGAAGGGTGCCCCAACTTCTGTGAGCCTTTTCCAAGCCGTCCTGCCCCAAAGAGCTGCCTTTTCTTCTTCCTGCCACCTGGCAGGGACTAGGTGTCTTCTGAGTTTCCTGCCAGGTGTGGGCTATACATTTGAATAGCTGTAGCTCTAAGGCCTCTGCACTCTGGAACTTCATGGCAGCTGGATTTGTGGTCATGGGACATTTATCTTAGCTTCATACGATTTCTCTATGGCTGCTCTGAGACCACACTGCCTCTATTGTCACTTAAAATGTTAGCTGAAATTTTATATTGGAATAAAAATGAACTAAAACCCTAGATGTCTCTGGTATGTATCTGGACTAATCTCCAGGGATTTTAAAAGCCTTGAGCTTTGCATGTGTGGAGTTCTGCCACAGAGTTGTTATTCTGCAGTGATTTTCAGGGCCCTTGGAGAACCTGGCCTGCCAGAGGTTCTGGTAGTAGGGTCCCAGCATTTGCCCAGGGGAAGGGCCCAGGTGCCAAATTGGAAAGCTGGGCCTCTGCCTTTCTCTTGCCTTAAACTGGACTGAGGGTGAATTTCTGAGCATAGTCAAAAGATCATAGGCAAAAGTGGGAGTCAGATTGCCTGGGTTTGAATTCCAGCTCTGCCATTCACCTACATGGTTCTGTCCTGGCCATTTAGCATCACTATGCCTTGGGTCATTGTCTTGGGTCACTCCTCATGAGGGCAGTAGGCTGTGTAGATTATTAGATGAATTAATACTCATCAAATGCTTAGGGCAATACCTATTTGCATATTAGTAAAATAAGGAAGGGAGCTCTGCCCAAGTAACCAGTACAGCATGGTAAGCAGTCGCATAATGTGCACCCGAGAGCCTTTGAAACCCCAGAGCGCCTGCCCACAGTTGTTATTTATAGCAGAGGTGATTAAAATTTGAAATGCTTGTCATGATAGACTGAAGATCTGATTTTCTTGGTGGAAACACTTTCTTTTAAATTCAGTAGATATCTGTCACTTATGGGACAATCTCTCCTGAGAGTCTTGATCACGTGTTTGCCTACTGTACTTCCAGAACTCTGGAGGCACCCGTGAGATTCTCCACTTTCTTTTCTTCTTATTTGGAAGACAGAGCCCTCCCCTCTTTTTCCTCCACAGGGATGGCAGAGCCCTTCACCTGCAGATGATGGCAGCTGTGACGCCAGTGCCATTCAGGAAAAATTAATTTTCCCCTTCTCGTCAGGGCTTTAGGGCGCCACAGCCATTTGCTTGCTCAGCAGGAGGGGCACCTCGAGCTTCTGCTACCTTCTAGATCACAGTTCCCCTCCCTGCTCTGCCTGATTTCTGTCTGCACCGTCCTCCTCCTGCCAGCCTCCTAGCACCTTGTTAGGCCACCACCCGCCTACTGCCTCCACCTGGGCAGGGCTTTGGGGATGAAATCTTTCAAAATTTGGTTCACTAGAATTCAATTACCTGGAAGATTTGGTTTATAGAATGTAGCTACTTCTGAACTCGCTAATCAGAAAATCTAGTTTTGATGGAAAGAATTATGCATGGCATTAAATAAATCAAATTAAAGTCTTTCTTCCCTTTTTTCATTGGGAAACTGAGAATCATATTGTGTGCCTCAGGTGTTTAGAGATCTGTATGTCTTAAAATGCTACATACCTCTGTGAGGGATCATTACTGTTGTTATTATTAATCTTTACACATTCTTCTCCCTGGGGTTTCTGGGATTGTAGGTATCAGTTCCAAATCTCTAAGTAAAGAAAGTGAAAACATAGCATTGCTCCTGGGCTCTTCAGCTCTGACTTGCTGCATGCAGAAGGCTCACATTGTCATTTCCACAGTGAAGGCTGATGTTATTAGTGCCTCAAGAACTTTGTTTTCTTCTGGTATAACTTAAATTAATGGTGACCAGAAATATACTTTGGAGTAATATCCACTCATTTAATAAATGTGCATTGTGTGCCAACACTATCCTAGGCACTTAGGTATTAAATTTCCCCAACTTCATGAGGCCAGTACTATTCCTGTCCCCATTTTCCAGGTGAAGAAGTAGAGGAAGAGGAAGGCAAAACATGCCAGGCTGTAATAACCTGTAAATTTAGAGTCTTGCTTTCCCCACCTCACCCCCAGTAATGGGAATTGAACCCAGGGCCTCAAGCATGATAGGTAGCCACTCTACCCCTGGGCCACGTCCCCATCCCAAGCCCTGCTCTTGGTCATTGTGCTCCCCTGTCCTCTGGATATGGAAGGTTGGTCCTAATGGGCCCCATTGGGTTCTTTAGTTCCTTACGAGTGAGATTGTCTTGCCTGGCTCGCCTAAGTCTGACTGGCTTCCAGAACTTTTGCCTTGGCCCTGATCCTTGCTGACCACCTGCCTGGACTTCTTCCTTCATTGCTGCATCTATTCACTGAAGCCCTTAGGGGTTAGACAGGAGAGAAGTGTGCCCATTCTAGAATAGTCCCAAAGTTACAGAACTGGAAAATAGAGGGTCCAATCCTCAGGCATAATCCATTGTTCTTGTTACTTGTTACTATGACATCCTTTGTGGTGAAAGTAGCCTGGATATGCTGGGGTCATTGTTAGTATTCACTGGAGGGATTTGCCACTTCCTTTTGCTCTGTCTTTCCAGCCCTGTCCTGGCTCTTGGGCAGTCTTCTCAGAAGGAGGTTTCTGATTCTCAGGTTGAGCTGTCTTTGGCAGCATGGACTTGTGGCTACAGTGGAGGGCAGAGTGGGGAAGGTGTATAACCCCCAGAGTGGGGCTTTCTGGGAAAAGCTCCTTGCAGTTTCCTGCTGCAGCAGATTCCAAGCCATTCTTTGTTGCTGTATTGCCATGCTGGGGATGGCCAAGTGCAGTTTCTGGTTTGCTTGGGACAGTCAGATGCAAAGCCCGTGCCTGCCCTTGCTTGCCAGTGCCGATGAGATCATGGAGCCAGGACTGAAGAGTCTACCTGCCTGCAGACAACTGAGTGAGACCATGCATCCCTTCTCCTTCCTTGTAGCTTGCAGAACAAATCCTCACCTATTTACAGCATGAAGGACCCTTTTGATTTGGCTTCAGCATCTTCTCCATCCACTCGCCTCTCTCTTCACACCCTGAAATTATGTGCACAGAGAGCTGTATGTGGGCATGGGCTCATTTGTTCACTCACATGATTGCTGACTCACATCAGGTCCCTTCAGATTGCCTGATGTGCCCCTTCTCTTCCTGCCTGCAAGACCTGGCTCCTGTGGATTCCATAACATGGCATCCCCTGAGTTCTGATAAAGCTGATTATACTCCATCCCTAAGTTGGAATCACCTCTCTTCCTAAAGCACTTTGCTTATTACTCTGCTAAAGCATTTTTAAAATTTGATTCCACCTGGAGTCTCTGCTGCGTGATCATGAAGTCCTTGAGGGCCAGCAAGTTTCACCCTCATCTCTGAACTTTTGCCCCATGCCCAGCCCTACACAGCAGTTTCTGAAAGTCCACAGGCTATGTAGTCTCTTTTGAAAAGAAGCACCATTCCTTCAAAAGTGACTCTAGAGTTGCCTCCACAGGTGCTGATGGGTGATATTGGAACTGTACCCAGCAGTCTTCAGAGAGGGACCACAGGTTTACTGGGAAACCCTGGAGATTGAGTGCATTACACTGAGTAGTTACTGAGCCTGAAGAATGGTAGGAGGGATATACAGATGGCCCCAAAAGCTCATGAAAAGTTGTGCATGTAGTCATCGGGAAATGTGAACCAAAACCACGCTGAGATACCAATTCACACCCAGTAGGATGGCTGTAATAGAAAAAAGCAAGAGAGTAACAAGCATTGGTGACAATGTGGAGAAATTGGAACCCTCACTCACTGCAGGTAGGAATACAAAGTGAGATAGTTACAGTCTGGCAGCTCCTCGGAACTAAACATAGAGTCACCATATTACTGTCCCTTCCGCTCCTGGGCACAGTGCCAAGACAACTACAAGTAGATGCCCACACGAAAACTTGCAAGTGAATGTTCACATCAGCATTATTCAATAGTCAAAAGGTGAAAACAACCCAAATGCCTCTCAGCTGACAAACAGATGAACAGAATGTAGTTGATCCGTATAATAGAGTTATTTGGCTATAAAGAGTGAAGAATTGATACATTCAATATGGATGAATGTGGGAAGCATTATAATGTGTGGAAGAAGAAAACCACAAAAGACCTTATTCTATGCTTCCATGTATGTGAAATATCCAGAACGGGCTAAAGTGGTTACATGGTACTGGGTAGGTGACTGAGGAGGTTTGGGGGAGTGATAGCTGCAGGGTAAGAGGCTTCTCCTGGAGGTGATGAAAATGCCCTAAGATTGATGGTGTGGTAGGTGCACAACTCTGAATATAATAAAATCCACTGGATTTTATATTTTAAAAGGATGAATTACACAGTAGGTGAATTATATGTCAATAAAGCTGTTACCAAAACAGTAATAATAATGGCAGGAGAAGGTATATAGCTTCAGTGTAAATAGAAATGCCAATGAATATCCTAACCCAGCTTTTCCCAGTAGGAAACATCTTTCAATGGCGCCTCTTTCTGTCTAAGCACACCACCTTTCCCACATACAGTATTTTTTTCAGGATTGAACAAGTTCTTAAGTGCAGTCAGAGCTGTATAAAGTAATTTTTTAAAGATGAAAAAATTTTTATGACTTAGCTGCCTTTTACTTTCCAAGAGAATTAAAATGACTCTGCTGGCATTTGGATTACTTTGTTGGCCTCTGGGACCAGACACTTGTACTGGCCCTTCAGTGGCAGTGGATGCATTCACTCATGCGGTCAGGCACTGTGTCACTGCCAGGATTTATTGTGTGCCAAAGTTTTAGGATCTGAAGAGACAGAAATAAAAGTCTCCACCATCAAGGAACTTGGAGAACAAGGGAGAAGGCATTCAAGGAAGAAGTAACACCAGTGCTGAGATGAGGGGGGCCCTAAACATAAGGGAGAGGACCTGAACCCCACTAGAGGGAGTCGGGGAGACATCAGGGAGAGGTGACTTCCTAGAAGGCAAGTAAAAGTGGATCAGGAAGAAAGGACATTCTAGGTAAAGGCAACCTTGCGAGTACAATGACCTGAATGCTTTGGGGAACCCAGAGTCCAGTCCAGGCACAGGTGCGCAGGTCAGAGCCTGGTGGGAGAGTTGGGCATGGAGGACCAGACACCCTGGCTCCTCAGTGGAGATTAGATCAAAAGGGAGTGAATGCTGCCTGCCTGGAGCCCTGGTAAGATTTAAGGAGGAGGTATGCAGAGGAGGAGGAGTGCACTCTGGGGTCAAGGATGTACCCTAGCTCCTGGCTTGGACTTCCTGGTGGGGTGTGATACCTGCTTGTGAGATAAGACACCCTAGGGCACAGGCAGGCATTTGTTACTCATTTGCTTCCTGGGAGTCAGCACCTGGCTGATTATCTATAAGCAGACCTGGATTATGCACTAGAAAGTGACAGCAGAGGAGTGTTTCTGAATCCGCTGGCCACCTGGAGAGGCCATGTGTTGTTAGCCCTCCCTAGCCCCATCATGGCTTAGAGTCCTCAAGTGCCCAGGCATGCCTGGCTCTTCCACTTGTCCCAACTTTGGGTTTCCTAGACAGGAATGAAGGGATGGATGAATAATACCAAAGCTCCCCTACAGATCTGATAGTCTGTCATTCTGTGTGATGGGAAGTCACACATTTGCACAATTAATTCTTTTTGATGATTTACATAATCATTCAGAGACATTTCAGAATTCCCTTTGGATAGCTTTTTACTGTTAAATAATTGCAAAAGCTTACACTTCAGCTGTGCTGTCCCTCCCTTCCCAAGGCCTCTCTTTCCAAACTTCTGAACATTCAGATTTACTGGGATGCTATATTGGGGAAGGCTTTTCCTAAAGCAAAGACTTAGGGAATGTGGATGCTCTCCCAGGCCCCTCATATTCCTCCCACCTCTGCCTCTCAGGACCTCTTCTTTTAATTTCCTAGCCTTGTTCTGAAAATTCACAAAAAGAACATTTTGCAAAATGGACCCAGGTGTTGGTTGCTGCGATTGAGTTAAGGGAGAGAACACATGGAGATGGAAGGATTAGTTCTTCCTGCTTCCCTGGGAGGGTTTTGGTTCCTCTGCTTTGTAAAGTCATCATTGCATCAGAGCAGGTGGAACAATCACATCACCTCTCCTCAGATTTGCAGTGTTTCCTTGAAACAGCTAGGGTGGGATTCAGGGCTTCTGAGAGCCTGAGCCTTGGCTCCCACTAGCTGCATGGTGATGACAGGCGTTGTTGTTGAACATTTTCTCCAGGGAGGGGATGATGGGGTCAGACTGAGGGGGAAAAGGAGGAATCCTCTAGACTGTTTTTCTGTAGCTCCCTTTTTTCAAAAGTGAACGTTCTGTTCCTGCATGCTTCCATCCCCTGGATGATTTTAAATCATTTTGCCCTGTTGGCTCTTTGCCAAGAATGTCACAGAACTGAGGAATGTCAAAGTTGGAAGGTCTCATCCAAATCCATGGGCTCCTTCTTAGAGAACAGGGATTGAGTCTCCATGACTTTCTTGTCTCCAGCACTGGGCACAGGCTCAGGCGCACAGCCTCTGTGAACACTTGCTAAGTGAATGAATGAATGGATGAACCATATTTGTACAATTACCTTTTTCATGATTTCTGTAATAATTTCAGACATTTGAGAATTCCCTTTGGATAGCTCTTCACTGTTAGATAATTGCAAAAGCTTACACGTCAGCTTTGCGGTGTCTCAGTCACCAACAAGTAGTAACCTCTGACCTACCCTTGCCCAGGGGACCCTGAGTTCCTCAAGGCACAGAAGGTGTGCCTTTCCAAACCTCTGGAGACCTGTACACCACCCAGAGCCTGAGGTTGGAGGGAATGAGCCCATGCCTGACCCTCTGTCTACCTTGCGTGGCATCTTCAGGCTTGGGTCTGGCAGCCTTTCGTCAAGGCCTTGCCTGGCCTCGGGTCGCACAGGGTGTATGGGTTAGGAGTGGAAATCAACTCACTAAAGAAAAAGAAAACTGCTTCAGCTTGCTCAAGAGAAAGTTTAAATAACCTTATAGTATGTGTGTGATGTGGTCATTTGTCACCGTTGACATTTTTCATTTGTTGACTACAAAGCAGGAATTTTTAGATGTGGTTTTGTGGTACTCACAATCTCTTCCTCATTTACTCCAAGGGCTTTCATGAACTTGCTAGAAAGTTGCTTGAATCAAAATTTTAATTCATATGTTTTTATTGATTTACATTTTGTATCTCAGGGCCCATCTACTTGCAAAAATTTTAAGGTGGCATTTAATAAGGGAGATAGAAGCAATTGTTTTCTGGGGATTGAACCTAGGGCCTTGTACCTGCTAGGTAAGTGCTGTTTCATTGAGCTATACCCCCAAACCTGTAAGCAAACAGCAAAAACATGTTGAAAGGGAAAGCAAAAAATAGGTATTTTAATTTCTTTGAGAATTCACTTTTACCTTTAGCATCTTGGGAGACCAAGAAAAAAAGTGTCGACCCTGAGGGACAAAAAAGAGTTGATAGGGAAGAAAAGTCCTGAAAGAAACAGAGAAGGAATGTTTGAGTTTCTCTTTTTGGGCTTCCTTTCTTTCAGTAGATATGATAAACATGTGATATGTTTTGGACAGAAGCTTGGCCCTCATCAGATGCCGTCAGCCCACCTCCGAGTTCAGCTACAGCAGGGAGCAGTCCCATGAGAGTCCAAAGCGGC
Source organism: Marmota marmota marmota (assembly GCF_001458135.2). Taxonomy (NCBI): domain Eukaryota; kingdom Metazoa; phylum Chordata; class Mammalia; order Rodentia; family Sciuridae; genus Marmota; species Marmota marmota. The sequence continues at coordinate 2,751,424 of NW_026000240.1, forward strand.
CCCCAAGGACTTCTCCCATCTGGGAGAGTCCACTTGTGCACAGGTGCCCTGGAAATGGGACTGGGAGTGAGCTGTCTCTGAACAGCCTTGAGCTGTTGTCTGGGTATGGTGGTCAGCACTCTGGCCTGGGTCAGTTGGAGGGCACTTCTGGAGCCTGGCTGGACACAACGCCCATGACTACAGCACTAGTCTGGATAACATATTCATGTACTGGCCTTTCCCTTTTTTTTTTTTTTTTTTTTTTTTTATTTCTTTCTCCCTTTCCCCTCACAGTTAAACTGTCCACATCTAAGCTCTCATCTCAGGCTCCATCCCCTCCAGGTCCTCCCAGTACTTTGATCAGGAACAGGCAGAAGCCAAACAACAGAAGACGGTAAATCCCTCAACCTATGAACCAGCCTGGGCAAGACCATGGCTGCCCACTCCTTAAGAACGCTGTTTTATGCTACTCAACCTGAGGTTGCAGACTGGTCTGAAGGTGTGCAGGTGCCCTCTGTGCCTATCCAGCAGTTCCCTACTGAAGACTGGAGTGCCCAGCCAGCCACTGAAGACTGGTCTGCAGCTCCCACTGCTCAGGCCACTGAGTGGGTAGGAACAACAACCGAGTGGTCTTGAGTTGTTCTGCAGTCACACATTAATAAGCAAGGTGGAAATAAGGAGAATAAGCACCAATTTACGGAGAATAAACAACCAATTTCTAAAAAAAAAAAAAAAAAGAACGCTGTTTTAGAAGGAGCCCTTCTTTCTTGTGCAGAACCTCGTGTTCCCTGGCCCCAAAACTGGATTTAGTTCTCAAAAACCAATATCATGGTGTCCCTTGCCCACCTGGCCCCTCTTAGATCTTTGTTATCCAGGTTCCTGGGAAGATAGCTGTTTTCCTCTGTCTACCCTGTTCCTGGCTCTTAGTGTATAAATGCATGGTGTGCACCACCCTTGGTTTAGCCAGAGGGCTCCAATGTTGGCATTAAACCCTCAAGAAACAGCGGCCTAGCCAGGCACAGTGGCACACAATTATAATCCCAGCAACTTGGGATGCTGAGGCAGGAAGATTGCAAGTTCAAGGTCAGCCTCCACAACTTAGTAAGACCTTGTATCAGAAAGAACTGGGGATGTAGCTCAGTGGTAGAGCACTCCTGGGTCCAATCCCTAGTACCAAAAAAGAAAAAGGAAAGAAAAGAAAAAAAACACCCAGAAAGAGCAGCCTGCTTGCATATTTCCATCTGCAGGCCTCTTTCCAAGCAGGAGCACACAACTCTATTTTCCCTGTCACTTTCAAGGGGAAGAGTCTGAGCTGTGATGCAGATTAAAGGACTGGGCTCTTTTGTCTTCTTGCCCACAGTTGCCACCTGCCAGCCTCTTCCCTTGTCAGAGAAGATGATTGCTTGGTCAGGCTCCCAGCTGTCCTGGGAGGCGGGTGTGTGAGAAGGCAGCTCCAGTAGCTTCCTAGGGCTGTCCTAACACAGGGGCTCCCAAACTCTTTTCCTAGATGGTGCCAGCAGGGCCGTTAGTCTGTTCCTGTGTCCTGGCCTGCAGATGGAAATATGCATGGACCTTTCAACTTAGTTCAAGCAAGACTTCAGTTGAAAATCATTGTGGTCTTTGCAGGTGCTGCCAGGGACTGATGGAGCTTAGATTCTGATTGGGTGTCCCTTCCCCCAGGTGGCCAGGAGGATGGTTGTCACAGCTCTCTGCTGCTTATCCTTGGTTAGTACTGTTGTCCTCCCTGCTCCTCAGGCTTATGTGCTCATTTCCAGGCCTCAACTCCCTCCTTCACCCCTCCTGTGAACAGTCCTGGTTAGGAGGTTCCTACAGGTTCCTGGTCCTTCCTAAGGTTAGGAGGGTCAGCCACGGGCTGCTTTTCTAACTCCTGAGCCCTCTGTCTCCAAGAGGAAGGAATGGGGAAAAAGAACCCAGGCCCAGGCCCTCCCTACCTCGTATTTTCAGGACTAAGGCTGGTGAGTGGGAAAGGAAGCATCACTGTCAGGCCCCTGACTCAATGTCAGTGCAGCCTTCTATCAGAATCAGGTTTGCTCAGCTATCCTTGGGGAAGCGTTTGGCCTGGACATCTTTAATGTCTGCTCAAGTCATCTTATGCATACCTCTTTTCTTTCATTCTGGGCTGTCAACTTATTGAGGGGGGAATCCAGCTTTTCACTTGGTCTTTTTCCTTGTGAGTAACTGCTTAGTAAATGTGCAATAAATGAGTTGGTTTTCAATAAATCAGATGCCGTTTATACCTATCATTCTTTCCCTCTGTACTTCAGATAACCTTGGCCGTCTTGCACACCCTGAATTCTTGATAGAGAATCAAGTGTGTCCTGCATCCATGAACAGTGGCCCAAATGCTGGCCTAGCCTCCAGTCTCTCTGGAGCCAGCCCCTTTCTACACTATGGGAGTTCTAGTGGGAGCTGAGGTCCCAGGAGCCTGACTGTTTATATCCCCACAGGGAGAGTGGCCTCACTGTGCCAAGGGATGCATTGGTGTCTTAGCTCCATAAGATGCTTGCATATGGAAAAAAGAGGGCTCATTTTCAAGATGTCTTAGGTCCTTGGAAGTAGACATTAAAGCACTACCTCATTAATCTGTCAGCAAATATTTCTGGATCATGTCTGCCAGCCGGCACTGGGCCTGACACTGAAGTACTCATGAACAAGACAGGCATGGTCCTTGCTCCAGGGAGTGCAGTCTAGCAGGGAAAGCATAGATATATTAAGCAAATTATTATCTTGGACAAACATTGCTATTTGGTGCCAGGCTTAAAAGTCTCGGGGATCACTATGCTGTTATTGCAACCCATTTCCCCTCCAGGGGAGTCCTGTGGCTTGGATTGATATCCATAGTTTTCTTGGAGGCTTTCTGGTCCAGATCATCTTGTTAGTACCTGGAGAAAGCTTTGGAATTTGCTTTAAAGCAGGTACCAAGTTCCTGAAACATTGCCATTTAACATTAGGGACACCACTTGAGATCTGGTTACTGTGTGACCAACCACTCACACCCTCTATATCTTCATCTATATATGAGGTCAGTGGTCTAAGAGCCACACTTAGATAAATTCCATGGAAGGCCAATCCCAGAACATGGCCTGGAGAAGAGTTTCCTGATCACATAAGCTTGGGAAACAGTTATCCCCCATCCCATTAAAACTATAGATGTTCAAGTCCCTTATGTAAAATGTCATAGTGTTTGCATATAACCTGTGCGTATACCCCGGGTACTTTATTTATTTTTTTAATACCTTTATTTTATTTTTATGTGGTGCTGAGGATTGAACCCAGTGCCCCGCACATGCTAGGCGAGCACTCTACTGCTGAGCCATAACCCCAGCGCCCCCCACCATGTACTTTAAATCAGTTCTAGATTACTTATGATCACAATGTAAATGCTGTGTAAGTAGTTGTTATACTATATTGTTTAAGGAAGAATGAGAAGAAAAAAATGTGCATGTTCAGTACAAACACAATATTTTCCCTCCACTGTTTTCAGTCTGGTTGGTTGAATTCTTGGACACAGAACCTATGACTATGGAAGTCTGATTATATATTTCCCCTCTTCTAGATACATGGAATGCAGTAAAGAGCCTGGGAATCCCTGATGCACACAGTCTTGTCTAGCTTTGTTGAAATTACCTTTTCTTAAATTTCTGGACTGGCTCCCTCTTGTCACATCACACTATTTTCCTAAGGCTTAAGACCCCGAGGAGCCCAAAGACCAGAGACCTCTGAAGGCCCAGACCTCTGCTGTAATTAGCATCCTGGTTGGTGATGCCTTGGGCTGGGGGACAGTGGCCCTGGGCCTTGCAGCTTCTGGCATCCCTTCTTCTTTGCTGGATCCTGCTGGTGTCCCAGGAGACAGCTGGCTGTGAATTTCCTTGGTATCTTCTGGAGACATTTTAAGACTCTCGTGGATGTGGTGCTGCCTCAGAATCCACACTCATTCTTAATTGGTCTCAGAACCATCAGCTCGCCAAGCCATCTGTCAAAGGAAACTTGAGCAGTACTCAGAGTCCCATTAATAATTCAGCTGACGAGCTTCTTCAGACGCAGCCCTCAGCCGCAGGACTACTTGTCTTCTGCCTCCAGAGATGTCCCAGGGAGAGTTCTCTGTTATAGCACAGAAGTTAATGACTCAGGCAGTAGGACCCCGCACTCTCCCAGAATCCCCAAAGCCTCCTTAGTGGGAAGAGGGACAATTGATCCAGATTTATCCCGCTCTAATTACCTCAGCCATCTTGGAAAGGGTGGGCTGGCAAGGCTGCGTTGGCGAGCTCTGGGGAGTGCATTGCCCCTGGTGAGCTTCAAGCAAGACCCTTGTGCTGGGAAGGGAGGCTTGTCCACTGTGATGAGTGAATGGACTCCTCCACTCCTTTCTCACCTGTAACCTTCACAGCCATTCGGGAAAAAAAAAAAAAGACAAGATTTATTTATTTATTTATTTAAAGTTAGAGCTTGCACTTTGAAGATGCCTAAAAATACTGGTTGAATTAGTTCTAGCTGATTAGATCTGGTCCTCATTTAGTGGAATGATAGGATGTCACAGCTGAATGGGAACAGAAATCATTTCATGGAGCTCCTTCATTTTTCAGTGCAGGAGAAAGAGACCAGAGAAGAGTGACTCTCTCAAGGTCACTCAGCTGCTCATTACAGAGCCAGGAGGATGCCCAGGTCCCTTCCACCTGGTCACAGCTGCCTCTGAACCCCCCAAGTGCAGCATCACTGCTGGGCTGCACACAGCCCCAGGCACAGCGATATTGGCTACCAGCTGCTCTTCCTTCCCCAGCCCTATGATGCCAGGAGAGGCATGTGTCCCCCACTGTCATGTTGATGGGGTGATGTTGTATGCTATCAGTGATGTGAAAATAAAAGATTCCTCCCTCCTTCTGGAAGCTTCCCTGCTAATTTGTGGTGCTCAGGGCCACCAGTGGCTTCCTAGGTCCTCTGCCCCTTGCCGTGGAGTTAGTTGAGCCTGGCTGTTTAGCAGAAGGTCCTTGGGAACCAGCCCTTTATGGCCCATTGTAGGCTCCTGGGGCCTAGCTGCAGAGTCTCAGGCACAGAGTGCTTTCTGTTAGACCCTGGGCTCTCAGTCTGTCTCCCTTGCCTGGAGCCCAGAGGGTGGAGATGGGTTGGGGGAGACCAGAGCCTTACCAAGTCCCCATCTGCATTTTAACCTCAGCCCTTTTAAACAGCTGAGGTGTAATAGTCTTGAGTTTATATGTCCTCCCACCCCAAATTCATATGTTGAAATCCTAACTCCCAAGGTGATGGTGTTAGGAGGTGGGGCCCTTGGAGATGATGGGGTCAGAGGATGGAACTAGACAGCCCCTCCCGAGCTCCCTGACCTTTCCACCTTGGGAGGACACAGCAAGAAGATAGCTGGCTGTGAACTAGGAAGTGGCGCTCACCAAACATGCAGGCTTCCAGTGCCTTGATCTTGGACTTCCCGGCCTCCAGGACTGTGAGCGATAAACATCTGTTACTTATAAGCCACCCTGTCTCTGGAGCTTTGCTGTAATATCCTGAACTAAGACAAGGGGTGGGGGATGACAGCCTCGGGCCCTGGAGGCTAGAGTTTCTCGAGGTGCTAGAAGACACCTGTGGAGGTGACTGGGCCAGCACCCACCGTTTGTAGATGAGGATGCCGAGGCCTGGAGAGGGGAGCCCCTGTCCAGGGTCTTGGGGCCAGTTGCTGGCAGAGCCGAGGTGAGCACAGGCTGCCGACTCCCCTCACTTTTTCCTGCCCAGCCGCAGCTATAGGTCCTTGGCCTTTCTAGTTTTGGGTGCCCTTCTTCAGGATAGGACCAGTGTGTCCAGGAGACCCAAATTCCAGGGGCTAGAAAGTACAGGGGAGGTTTGGGGAACAGGGCACTTCAGTGTGGCAGCTGGGCTTCACAGTGGGGTGCAGGGACAGGTGAGTCAGGGCCATGCAGCAAAGGAGCCCTCAGCGGCTTTTCAGCAGAACAAGCTGCCCAGAGCAACTGTCTGCAGAGCTCAGCTGCAGGGTTTGAGTAGACGGAAAGGAGCAGGTGAGTCAGGGTCATGGCGCAGTCTCCACCGGTCCCGGACACAGGACCCAGGCTTCTTCAGTTCTTCTGCATTAGGCGGACCCACTTCTTTCATGACCTTTCTTTGAACTTCAAGCTGGGGCAGCATTCAGCCACATTTCTGTGCAGAAGCCTTAGGGAGATGTAGCCACACAGGGCCAGGCAGGCCTGAGTGGAGGGAAGACCATACCTTGGGGTGAAAAGAGATATTGGGTGGCTTGGTGGCCTGGGAGAACAAGACCCTCGGTGGCTCAATGAGTCTTCGTGTAAGTGCTGTATTTCTAAGCACAGGTGGCCGGGTGAAGGTGTTCTGGTTCCCAGGCATTTGATTCCAGGAAAAGGGCTCAAGGCAGGCCAAGTGCCACTCGGAGGCCATGTAGCTGAGGCCTTGACCAACACGTGCCAGACATCCTCACAGACCCATGTTGGGGATTACACAGGCTTGACTGCAGCTGAGGGTTCAGGGAAGTCCTGGGACTCCTGACTCCAGGAGGGACAGGCTGGGGGTGGCATGCAGGAGCCGTGGCAGGCGGCCCTCCTCCTTCTCCAAGTTCCCAGTGCTACAATTGCCTGGAGCTTGCCTTGTCCTCCCCTCCAGGACTCAGAGCCTAGAAACTGAGCACAGGTCAGGGGATCTGGAATGAAGTGAGAAGATTGCAGCAGGAACCAGGGTCACTTTCGCAACTGTTGAGCCAAGCTTTTCTCAGAAAAACGCAGAAGGGACAATGGCATGCTAAAGGAACCGCGGCAATTCGGGAATGCTTGTACTTGTAGAATATTATTTTTAGTTAGTTAACATTGGAGTGCACCCTGTGTGCCAGGAACTGTGCTCAGCCTTCATAAGGTGTATCCCTTAATCCTCATGATGACTCTATAAATATCACCTCCACTTTCCAGATGAGAAAACAGAGGCACAGATTGGTGACACTCAGGCCCAAGGCTCAGAGCCAAGCTTTCCGCTCTTTGGCTGTGCGGGGTGAGCAGAGCAGCAGAGGGGCAGAAAGCATCCCGGGAGGATGGGGCAGCCACTGTGCCAGAGGGGGGAAGGCAAGGGTCCTCTGAAGGACATTAGGCTCTGCCCCCCTTTGAACAGATCCTCCTGTCCTTGGGGCCTTTGACATAAGCCTTAGAAGATGGGAGAAATCTAAGCTTTTCGTTTTCAGAGAAAAGAGACCATGTGAGTTTTGAGTGGAACCTGATCCTGGAGAAGTGCAGCCAGTGCCCCAGTCACCCAGCAGGAACCCTGCAGGCCCAGCGGGAACTTCCCACCCCGGAGAGCCTGGACAGAGCCTGCCCCCACTGCCCAGCCCCTGGTCCCCCCTCCTGCCTGGCCTCTTCCAACCAGGAACCCCTGGCCCTGTTGTTTCAACTGCTCAGGGCAGGCTTACTGGCTATTGTTCTTGGATGGATTTCTGTGATCTTAAGACCTTTGAGAAAAGAGCCAACAGCTAGGAAAACACAGGGTAGTTAAAAAATGTTTGTGATTTTTGTGCTGCATGAAACAAAAGAGGCATTTGGGAGACTCAGCATTGTTCTGGGGCACAAGGAAGAAACAGGCCTTTGAGGCCTCCTCGCCTTGGTGGGATCCAGCTGCTTGTCAGGGGATGTGGTTAGGGCTGCCTCCCCAGTGCCAGGCACCTCCTCTGCATGGGGGGCTGGGAGCAGATTTATACTTAATCGCCTTTTGTCCTCACATGGTTTCCAGCCCCTTCCAGCCCCAATGGTTTCATGCCATCCACCCAACCCTTACTGGACACCTTTGACTGCCTATCCTCAGAATAAATATTAAAGCCATACTTATAAAGCAGTCTGTGGTCCGCATGATAATCATGTGATATCTCTCACAGAATCTTTCTGTCAATTTCTTTATATAGATGTTATCTCCATTTTTTCAAACACCAAACTGAGGCTTAAAGCAGGGAAGGGTTCACCTGGTGTCACGTGGCTAATAATGGACCCTGGACGGAGCATGATTCTTTTAAGACTCCTAAAGAGTCCCCCTCCTAGGAGCTCAATCTTGAAAGCTTGTTTCCTCAACTTCTTAGGAATTCTGAAACATTGTGGACACACTATTGTTTTTATCCATGACAGTGAGTTCTGAGATTGGGGCTGTCAAACTGCAAGCCCAGCCCCTCTCCTTTGGACTTGGCAGGGTTTGCACTGACGGAATTGAACTCACTGCAGCTCCTTTCTACCTTTAGCCCCCAGAGCGTGGCCCCAGAGGCCCAGGTCCACGGGGCCTTGGTAAATCTGTAAAGGCACCATCCCCAGCCTCATTCCCCAGATGGCCCTGTGCCCTGCCACAGCCCAGTGTTGGTGAGGAAGCCATGATGCTCCTGAGGGTGCAGTCTAGTTGTATCTCCCTGTTCCTCCCCTCACGCCATGTCTCATTTAATTGGCACAGCCTTTCCTGCACACCGTGGTGAAGTGACTGGGGAGGGCCTGTGGCTTTCTGTGTTGTAATGCCAGTGATGGCCAGGAGCTCTCTTCCCTCAGGGGACGTATCTGTTCTGGAGGAGATTGGAAGGGACTTTAGAAATGCCCCTCTCCACCACTGCTTCTCATAAAAGCATGTGTGTTCCTTTGGGGACAGGGGCCTCTGCCTGCATCTGGTCAAAATGGCCATGTTTCCCTGAGGAACTGAGGCTTGACCTGGCATCAGGAAGTGCCTGGGTGAACGCTGGCTCCAGGGATGGGACTGGGGCTGTTTAGTTAAGGAGGAGAAAGCTCCTGGGACATACAGTATCTGACTCATTGCTGGTAGCCACCATATAGGACATGGAGCCCACAGCAGAAACCTTCAGCAAGCTCTGTGTAGGGAGAACTCACTAAACTATAGTTCTCAGGAAATAGAGATGTTATCCTGAGCTGGGTAAATTTGTTCGCCCTGGAAATTCTCCAGTGTTACTCTGAATGGAGGCTGTGGTGCAGGGGCTGGGGAATGGCTCCTCAAGTGCTGGGTGGGCACAGGATGGTCACCCCCTGGGACACCTGTTGGCCTGTGATTAACATCCTCATCTGTTGCCTTTAGTGACAATTGCCCACAGGAACTGAGCCGGGAAGGAGCCTCACAGGAGAGAGAGGGCAGGGGCCCCTATTCTTCCTCGTGTGGGCCCTGCTTTTGGCCTCAGCCTTCACTTCTCCACGTGACCCTGCTGCCGATGGTAGTGGCAGGGCCTGTCTGTGAGTTCTGTAGATGGGAAGAGCAGGGTGAGGGCAGCTGGGCTGTCAGGGCTGTGGAGAAGACACATGACATCTCATTTCTAGATCCACACCTTGCAGGCAGTGGGAGGAGCTGGCTGAGAACAGCAGCCTGGTGCAGGAGGTCTCCCTCCCAGCAGCACTGAGGTGGCAGCATGGACTGGGGGGAGGCAGGGACTCGAACCATGACCTTTCCATTTTCACCATCCACCATGCAGCAGTGGTGTGTGTGTGTGTGTGTGTGTGTGTGTGTGTGACCCCGGGTGAGTCTGACCCTGGGGGAGTCTCGGTGACTCCCTGCTCTTTGAATTTCTCCTCCATGGATCACATGCTGTCCTCTGCCTGTTTTCCTTCCAGACTACCAAGTGTGAGAGAGAAAAGCCCTTCTGGGCCAGACGAGCAGGCAAGTGCGTCTCCAGCGTAGGCTTTACCTGGTCCTGGTGACAGAGCTTGATCACTTTTCCTTCCCTTTCCCTTTTGCTTTCCCTTTGGCGTAGTTTTAGGAGTCCACGGAAATGGGAAATTAAGTCATATTTTCCCAAGGGTTTCAGGAGGGAGTAGAACAGCAGAAAATGAAGTTGTGAGTGGATGTGAGGTAGGCCAGCGTTAGTTCTGCCGCTTCTCTGTCGCACACGGCAGGCGCCTTTACCTCTTGCTGCTGTGCATTCCGTCTGTGAACAGGGAACAGATGTTTGCAGTGCACCTGTAAATAGTTCACATCTTGACTGTTGTGTGTGGAGTCTTGTTGCTCAGTATGTGATCTGTGGACCAGAATCACTCTTGCATTTTAATGAGATCCCCGTGTGATTCATATGAACAATGCATTTTGAGAAGCACTGGCTTAAAGCACTCTGATAAGAGGTGTGAGGGAAAAATACATAGTAGAACTATTTGCCCAGAAATTTTGCTTACAATTGTGCATTTTTTTTAGATGTATCAATAGATTCAACTTGAATTGGATTATATAGTTTATAGTAACACATGTTCTTGGCCCTGGGTCTCAAAATCTCTTAGTACATGTCACCTGACAGAATACAGCACCCTCTCCTTGAGTGACAGGGAATCCTCAGCTTAAGAAAACTCAATATACCCAGATCCAGCTGGTTCTCCCCATGCCTGAGCCATACAGTCCCACCAAGCCTACACTAATAAATAACCTGCGTTCGCCATTCCAGCTGCACATGTGGTAAAGGCTTGATTCTCCGACTGCCTCAACTTGAAGCTCCCTGCTGTCTCCCAGGTGGCCCAGCTCCTCACCACTAGCACTGGCACTGGCACCTATCTTCACCCATTCTCTCTGGAGGCTGCAGACAGCTTCCCATCTTGTTTTCACACTGAGCTCCCCCATCAGACCTCTCACCCTCTGACCCAGCACTAGTAGTTACCTTCCTGGTAACTGAGCTCTGTCCTGGCATTCACCCACCCGGCCTGCACCTACACCTTCCCACCTCAACCTCAGACACAAACATCTCAGCTCTGGGGTGAGAACACATACAGAGGGCCATCCACAAGCTATGCCACGGAACTACTCACTCTGCACTTGACAAAGTGAGACCTCTGCAACTCCTTTAAATAGCATTGCTCCCAGCAACCTTTGCAACATGACTGCTGTAGCCTTTGAGCAGCTTGGTTTATCGGGCATGGTTTATCAGCCAGGGGCCAGTGTAGGAAACAGAAACCACTCCAGGTACAGTAAGCAGGAGGATTAATATTGGGGATTAGGTGCTTGAAGCTTGTTTGCAGTGTTGAAGGGACAGGTTCCAGGCTAGACATTTTGAATTAGCTTTGTACAGAGGCAGCTGCTGCCAGCCCCATAGCTGTTTCTAAACCCTCCAAGAAGCTAAATGAGGAACACCCTAAGTTGAGGTCCAGGGATTACAGAGTTTGAACAAGGAGCTAGCCCTACTTTTCTGATAACCAGGAAGCTGCCGCATGAGCTCTGGGTTCAGGGTGACTATGACCTTAACCAGCAGTGACAGCCAGAAGCTGCATTCCTACCTTACATATCTCATGCAGCACATCTGATTTCTGATTTGAAGAAACTTATCTCACACCTAGAGCTCTCTAGCTCCCCACTTTCTGGTCTCTCACTGGGAGGAACTGGGGGAACCAAGCACACATCTACCTCAGCTAGGTAGTATTTTGACAGGTGGAAATGGGTGGGTGAATTCTGCATCCACATTCCAAAATTCAACTTCCATTCAAGCCGAGAGAGTCCCCAGGGCAGACCCTGGTCTCTTCCCAAACTTGGCTTCCATGCCTGCTATAGTTGGCAACCCTCTCTGTGGAACAAGGTCCCCTTCTAAACAGACAGTGTTCTGCCTTTCTTCTCTGTTTTTACTTAATTTGACTTGATTCCCCAGTGACAGCCTAATAGATGTGCAGGGCATAGAGCTGTCCTAAATCATGCCAGCTTCAGCATCAGGTGCTGTTTGTTTGGGGTGATTAGGATTCATGTCCAATCCTGGTCTTCTTTATTAAACATGTAAAAGGATGTTTTCCCAGCACTATAATTAGCAGGAGCTTTTTCTTGCTTCTGACATGGTTGTATAACATGACTGCCTGTGGGCTTTGGGGGACAAATGCATCTCAAGTGCTAGGGAAATGACAATGATTTGAGTCTAGTGGGACCCATGGGAGGAGTTTCAGTTAGGTGGCCTGGGAGGCTGGATAACAGGTTAGTATGATTTGGCTTGTGGCTTCAGAACTGGGGTGGGTGGGGTGGGTGTTTGATATCTGGTGGCAGGGGGTTAATGGCTGATTTTGTAATAGGGAGAGAAGTGGAAATTAATAGGTACCCCATGCCTTGGGTGATGTACTTCTGGGTGCCCCATTCAGAGGTCTCTCTTTGTCCTTCTCAGATCCTGACTCAGTACCTTACACAGAGCAGTTGCTCAAAATGGCTTATACTTGGCAGAGCATGTAAAGAACTTAAATATGGTCCTAATTGTGACTGTCTGTCTCATTAGTCATTGGTCACTCTGGAAGCCCTAGGCCCTCTATCCATCGTGGGGACACCAGTGTGACTCTCCTTTTGGGAAAAGCAAATCCAGGCAGTTGAATTCAGGATTCCCTGAGACAGACAGAGAAGGTGGTGACCCATGAAGTTTTCCTGTAGAGCACTGGGATTGGGCGCAGTGTTTGCAGGATGGTAAGTTGCCACCATCACAGGGGCAGAATCCAGAGATGCTTCATCCTGCTTCTTTAATTGAATCTTGGAATGCGCTTGGAATTTTAATCCCTAGAACTTGGCACTCAAGGCCTTGGTGGCCTGGCACAGACTCAGCATGCTTCAGCCAAATTGGAAGCTCACTACTCCGGAGGCTGTGCCAAATGATGGCCTTCTTATCTTTGCTTGTGTTGTTCCTGTCCCTGGGGCTTCTCCTCACCCACCTCCTCCCTGTCATCCATGGCCAATTTGGGCATGTCCTGGTATTCCAGGGCCACAGCCTGGGAGCTCCCCTTGCCCTATATCACTGCCCTGAACACCTTCAAGTCCTTTCCTACAGGCCAACCCCTTTCTGCCTCACCCTGTGGTCCTGGAGGTACTGTGCAGGTTTCCCTCTCGGGCAAACTCTGTGTTCCAGGTCTCTGAGTAGGTGTTTCTGGAGTGAATGACTGAACAGCAAAGCAAAAGGAGGAGTGGGGCATCCCAAAGCAGTTAATAAGGGAGGATTCTGGCAAAGGCAGCATGGTAGTGTGGTCTAGGTCATGGGTGCTGGGTTCACACTGCCTGGGTGTGGGTTGTGGCTTTACCATTTAATGGCTCTGGGATCTTGGCAGGCCACCTAACTTTTGTGCCTTGGTTTCATCATCTGTTAAGTAGTAATGTGGATAATACCTAGTGACAGGACTGTTGTGAGAATTAAAATATTTAAAACTACATGATGTTCTTACAACAGTGCCTGGCACAAAAGTGTTAATGTCCCTTAGTACTCCATGCCCTCCCTCCCAAATAAACTGCCACAGCTTTCTTACTTGCCTGTCAGAAGGCAGAACCAAATGTTGAGGGTCTTCAGAGCTCCCACTGGATGCTCACCTCACTTTAAATCCCACATTTGTGGTCAAATCTGGTGGAAATTTTTCCCTGAGAAGATTCCATCCTTGCATGGAAGGGAAGAATGCCAGAAAATTCTGCTGGCTGAGAACAGACTTGGGCCAGGCTGTGTGAGGTTATGCTATAATTTGGATCTAGATTGTCTCCCAAGGCTCATGTGCTGAAGGCTTGGTTCCCCACCTGTTGGGAGGTGGGGCTTGGGGGCATGCATTTAAAGGTATATTTTGTCCCCAGCCCCTGTCTCTCTCTCTCCCCTTTCCTTACTGGCTTCCATGAAGGGAGCAGCTCGTATCCACCATGTCCTCCGCACTATGATGTTCTGCCTGGCCAAAGGCTTAAAGCAATGGGGCCAAGTGGCCATGGACTTGAATCTCTGAAACCATAAGCCAATATAAATCTTCTTCTTCTTTTAAGTTGTTTTTCTCAGGCATTTTGTCATAGTCACAGAGGGCTGACTTACACAGGCTACTCATAAAATGCTGTTTAATTGCAAAACTAAGCTCAAAGAGGAACAGCCTCTTGTCCCTGGTGACATAGCAATTAGCAGCATGACTGCAACTGAAACCCAGGTCAGACTCCAAAACCTGTGTTCACTTGACTGTGATTGGGACATGCATGTATGAGCTGTCCTGATGGGGTGGCTAGGCTTTGTGGCCCTGCCCTGTGTTGCCTCAGGAATGAGCAGCGTGGATGGGTGTGGCCTGATCATCCAGGGCTGGAAACCCCAAAGCATCCAGCATTTATCAAACCCCATGTTTTCCAGCATTTAGCTGTAATAGTTCACAGAACCCGGCCTGGATCCCAGTAGATGCTGAGAGCCACAGCCGAGTCGGAATGGCCCCTGGCATTTTACCAGAAGTATAGTTAAGAGGCGAGCCATTAAGATGATGTTGGATTGAAACAGGTTGTGTATTCAATTGTATATTAGACCTTTACTGTCCGGTAATAGGATGGCTCTTGCTGCCTCTGGTGCCCGCTACTTTGGAGTTCCCATTGAGTTCTCGTGGGTTCCAAGAGTGAGTGCGCGCCCAGCCTGGGGAAGGGAGTTCCGGTTGGTGTGTGGTGTGTTCCTGGAGGAGCTGCGTGGGTGGCATTCGGGAGAGTTCCCGGGGTGTGCGTGGAACGCTGTAGGAGTTCGGAAATAAAGTTTGTTCCTGCTTGAGTGGCTCGTGATTTGTGCCCAGCCAGACTGTGGCAAGTAGCCTTTGCCAAGACAGAGCTGAGCTGTCAGCAACCTTGCTTCTGTTTTCTAGTTCATGGATCTTCTTCATTAGCAATGGCCTTGTTGTTTTTAAGAATTGTCATTATTATCCTTTCCTCACTTTAACTGGTTTAGTATATGAATTTACTGATAGATATTGCATCCAAATCATTTGATCATTTGCATAACACTTACACAGCAACAGCGGTGCCAAGTAAACGGTAGAAGAAACGAGTTCCTAAGGCCCTTACAGCCAGTCTTAATGTACACTTTGCATACATAGCAGGCACACTCAAATAATCAAGATTGCACAGGGCGAGCAAATGGTGGCTTGTATTTACACCCCCCAACCCACCCCAGAAGCATATAGTGAGACTACTACTTTAAATCTTTAAATTTATATTTTTTAAAATTCTATTCTGTTGTAACTGAGGTAATACAGTCTCAATACTCAATGAGAATGGCATTATTAGAAGCCTTGCTTGTCAATTTTCCTAACTTAAAGGCAGCAGGACTCTCTGAAAAAAGTTCTGAAGTTGGTACCAATTGGTGGTCAATGTGTGGGCCAGGGATGGCACAGTAATGCTCATACCTGGTCACTGTTAGCACATCTCTGCACCTATTGCTTACATGTATTCACAATAACAGGTGCACCCCTTCACAAGAAATACTGGGTACCATTGCACATGTGCCCTAGAGAACCTTCCTAACCAAGTGGAACGCACACATGAGCCCTCCCCCACAAGCCAACCCCAATCCCCCACCAACACCTCTCTTAGTTATAGGTTGAGCTGTGTTTTCCCAAAATTCATGTGTTGAGATCCTACCTCCGAATCTTATTTAATTAGGGAACAAGGTCATTGCAGATACAATTAGTTGTGATGAGGTCATTAAGGTGGGCCCTGATCCAATATGGCTGGTTTCCTTATAAAAAGAGGCAGTTTGGACATAGGCACACACAGGGAGAACACCATGTGAAGATGAAGGCAGAGATCAGGTCTTTGCTTCTGCCATACAGGAAAGGGCAAAGATTGCTGCACACTACCAGATGCTAGGGGAGAGGCCTGTAAGACTGTCTCACAACATTCAGAAGGAACCAGTCCTTCTTCAGATGCCTTGATCTCCATCCTCTAGAACTATGGAGTGATAACTTTCAGTAGTCTGAATCATCCAGCTTGCATCCCTTTGTTCTGATAGTCCTAAGAAGAAAATTCATGCCTACCCCAGCTTGGGAGAACCAGACCTGGCATTCCCGCTTGCTCATTGCTAGTAGTGAGGTGCTCAGGTGGTTCTGAGCTGCACATTGATGGTAGCACTACACGCATGCCTTCCTTTCAAAATTATGCTCCTGATCAAAGAATGGAGATCTGCAAAATGGATAGAAGAAATCTAGTGTAATGCGGAGAGCAAGAGTTTTAGGGGGTAGCTTAGGGATAACTTAAAATCCCAGCTCTGCCTCTTTCAAGATTCCACTGCGTGGAACAGTAATAATTCTCTTGTCTTCTAGTGAGAACTAAAGACAATACAGGTAAAGCTCCGAGCATAGTGCTTGACTCACAAGATGATAGCTGCTTTCATTGTTGTTACCAATAAATGCTTTGTGGGAAGTGACTATCTGTAGCATGTTATAGAAAACAATGTTTGGATTTGCTTTCCTAGGCTGGAGTACTCTAAGTTTGTGTGTGTGTGTGTGTGTGTGTGTGTGTGTGTGTGTGTGTGAGAGAGAGAGAGAGAGAGAGAGAGAGAGAGATTTTGAAATGGAGGTTGAATTACATATAAGAGTTGTTTTTTTCTTTGTGGTTTGTGAGGTTTTTCATATTGGTGTGGTTCAGCTGTGAGAAGTGCTTGAACATGTGTTTTACAAACAGGAAGTAGATTTTGTTTTTTGTAAAAAAAGAGATATTTTACTAAGTCTCAAATGAGCAAAACAAGAATTAGATTCAGCAGTTTGATAGTAGTCAAATGTTCTTAAAGTTCCAATTATATGCAGGTCTTAGGATTTTTTCATATTTTGCTCAGATTAGATGTTTTCATAAATGTAGTCGTTTGTATTCTATTTACTATTTATGCAGAGAGCTGTTATCATTGTTATGGTTTGGATGTGAGCTGTGTCCCCAAAAGCTCATGAGCGAGACAATGCAAGAGGCTTTAGAGGTGAAATGATTGGGTCATGAGAGTATTAACCTAATCAGTGCATTAATCCTTCATTGGGGATTAACTAGGCAGGCAGGGTGTGGCTGGAGGAGGTGGATCATTGGGGTCATGCCTTTAGAGTATATAGTTTGTCTGGAGTGAGGGGAGTCTCTCTACTTTCTGGTGCCATATCCTGAGCTGTCTTCCTCCACCCTTCCACCATATGTTCTGCCTCACCTCAGGCCCTAAGGAATGGACTTGGCCGTATAATGGACTGAGACTTCTGAAACCATGAGCCCCCAAAAGAATGTTTTCCTACTGCAAAATTACTCTTATCTGGTCTTTTGGTCACAGAGGTTTTTTTTTTTTTTTTTTTAAACAGTCATATTTAGTAAAAAAATACAAGAATAGATAGAAGAGCCCTATATAACACTGGACTTGCAACCTGTCCACCCAGGGCTGCCTCTATGGTCACCAGAATCTTCCTTGGCTATAGCTGCAGGTCTGTGAGAGCAACCCAGACCCCATATAGGGAGTGGTGTGAGAAGGCCTGCAAGAGCTGGCCTAGTCAGGGGGAGTGTTTTCAGCCTTGTCTCGAGGTGGTGTGGTTCAGCTGTGAGAGGTGCATGGCACTGACACGTGTTGCCCATCTAGAAAGGTTATTTCTTGCATGCAGGGATCCTCCCCAGCACTGGCTGGCACCCACTGCATGCCAAACTCCATTTTCCTCATTTGAGAAAGGAGGTGGCATCTCCACTGAATGCCTCATGAGACCATGAGGATTACAGATCTTGACTGGGCTTGGAGCTCAGCTTGAAGTGGGAGGCCCAGAGGACTGGTGGGAATACTGATTGTCATTGTCAGTTCTGCCTGTGGCACTTGCAGCCCTTTAGTTTTGAAAGGCAAGTGGAGGCAGCTTATTCAGACTTGCTGAAGTGAAGCTGTAGAAGAAAGTTCATTCAAAAGCCAGGTGCCTGGGGTGGGGGGATTTATTTCCTACTCCTGTTACCAACAGAAGACACTGAGGAGCTCTGACTTTTATTATCATCTGGAAGCAGTTTATCTGTTGTCTATGGGATGCTTGGCCAGATGTCCAGGGCTCCAATGTCCTTGCCTTCCTGCTCCCCTCCCAGAGGATGGGTTGGAGAATACTTCCTTGGCCTGGGAGGAGGAAGTACTGAGGGTCCCAACTCCATCCTGGGGCTCAGGATGAAGGCTGTCCAGCTCCTTGGTCCCTTCACAAAGGGGCAGCCTGAGACAGTGGTGAAACAGATTCAAAGAATGTGTGGCTCCTGTTGCTGGGATTGGGTCCCTCCCTCCACTCCGCCCCAAGCTACTCTGCAGGGAGCCGCCAGACCTGCCCAGGGCTGAAGACCCTCCTCTTCAACAGAAGCGCTGCAGTTTCACGCCTTGCCAGCAGGGGTCTCACCTGGGTTGCACCAAGTCTTCATGCAAGTCCTAGAACCTTCTTCCTGCTCCTCCCCCACCACAACTGAGAGTCACTGAGCCTTGGAGCCCAGAATGTTCTAGTCTAATGAAACTTAGACACCACCTTGAGGCTCAGAGGGACGAAAAGGATAATCTCACGAGAGAAATGTGTGTAGGGCCAGAACCTTGGAGTGGGTGAGGATGGGAGTGCAGAATAAATCAAGAGCATTTCTCCTTCCTGAACATTATTAGTGAATGAGGAATGAAGATATATTTTGCTTTTACAAAGAGGTTTTATTGTTTTTCAGAGTGATAATATAAAGTGACTTTATTGATTATTTAATATTTTATTAATAATGACAAGTTGGGGAGTTGGACATATGGAGTCCATGTTTAATTTAAAGCATTCCTTCTCCATGAAAATCAATATTTGTGGCATTCAAATCAATACTTAAATGCTACACATCTGTGAAACCGAGTGGAATTAATCAGAAGTCTCACATTTAATAAAACTTAAGCATTCTGGGAAAAGGGAATGCTTTAACCTTAAGCACAAAGTGGACACTAGTAAGGGAAAATAGGGAAATCGGAAGCAAGCCATCACATGCTGAAGATAGGCATCACCAAAAAAGAAAGAGATAGGTCCTGCAAAGCTGGGAATGCCTTGGTTGCCTCACACTTCAGCCAGCATTGGCAGAATGGCCACAGGGACGCTGCTATGGCATAGACATCCCTGCTAATCCTCTGACCCCAGTTTATGGCTGCACAGCCTCTGGTTCATTGCTCTGTGGCCCGTGTGTGAATATGTAGGCATACCCTTGGAGCACTGTGATTTCAGGAGGAGTCAGAGCTACTCACTTGCAAAAAAGCACAATAGAGGAACCCTCCAAAGGTGGCCCTTGCTGCCCAGAGCAGACCTTAGAGCAATTCAGGAACTTAATTTTGTGTTGACTGCTTCTTTTATGAAAAATATAAATGAGCCACTCCTGAGCCAATAACCTTTTAAAGTTGTGTGTTGTTAAAGGATAATTTCTTGATATAATTTTCTTCCCATCTAACACATTTAGCTCCTCAAAGTTAACTCACATACCTTTGAATAGAAATTTAGATAAAAGCCTGTTGATTAATTTTGCACATGAGCCTTCCTGCCGTGAACTTTATGGGGCATTTTGCTATTAGGCTTCCATCAAATAAAATAATACTGTATAAAGATTTATAAGTTTGTGCCTCTTAAACTTTGGTGAATATTCTAGGGACGCTTGGACTTGGGGAGTACTTTGGTACTCTACATCACAGGCAAAAAGGCACTGCATTTTCCTGAAGTGTCAGTTTTACTCAAGATTGAATAGGGGAAATTGGTTTGTTAAAACTCGTGGATATATTATAGAGAAGAATATTAAAGTTTCATAAGCCTTTTGGATAAGACACAATTTCATACACTTGGCACCAGCGTTCACTAAAGTTTTGGAAGTCCTGGTCATAGTTTTTGTGGTATTATTATTTTATTATTCTTAAATTTTATTTTATCATTGTCAACTAGGGGTATAAGACAAAGTAAATGTTTGGTTACTCATGGGAAATACTAACTAGTCAGTGAAAAGCAGAAATGTAAATGAGCCAGGGCCAGGGGCTTCCACATGCAATGCAGCCACATCATGATCAGCGGGGAGCTCTCAAAATACAGGTCCCAGGCCTCTTCCCCAGAGATCCTGCTGCAGCTGGTCTGGGGCCTCTGGGTCTGCATTTTGAACATGTACCCAAGTGATTCTGTAGCTATACTTGGAAAACAAGGAACCAATCAACTTATTCTAATTGTAGAGATGAAAAAGAGTCTGCGAAGTGGTACCTCATGCACCATGCAAAAGAGTTTTGTTTTTTTTAATTGATTTTTAAAAAAATAAATGACAGCAGAATGCATTACAATTCTTATTATACATATACAATGCAATGTTTCATATCTCTGGTTGTATATAAAGTATGTTGACACCAATTCGTGTCTTCATACATGTACTTTGGATAATGATGTCTATCACATTCCACATCCTTGCTAATCCCTGCCCCCTCCCTTCCCTCCCACCCCTCTGCCCTTTGTTTTTTGTTTTTTAATCAACATTTACAATCAAGATATTTCATAACTATTCTTTAAAACTCAGAAGTCAGGACAATACTAGGCCTGCCTTCTCTCCAAAACCCACAGTGTCAGCTGAGCAGAGGCTGCTACTTTCAGATGGCCCAGGGTTTCTGGGTTTTTGACATCCCCCACCCTACCTCCCAGTACCTGGCCCTTTGGGAACCTTAGATTTTGATCCCTGCTCAGTGGACCTGTGAGCATGCACAAGGCTCTTTAAATGTAATGCTGAATACTGGCCCTCTTTTCAGCAGGGCAGTAGGAGCCTGCTGCCCCCGCACCCCCTCCCCTGCCCCCAAGGGAACGGCTCACCTTCATTCCTACCTGAAAAGAGAGTCATTCCAAGAGGACTTCATCAGAGGAGGAGACTGGGAGTGATGACTGGGACTCAGACTCAGCTTCTGCTTGTTACCTCTTATCATTGAATCCCTTCCCGCTACTAGTGTTTTCAGAGCCCCATTTTTCTGTCTTGATACCTACCTGTCATCCCCCCCACCCTGCCCCCCGCCCCCCGCCACAGACACACTTGTGTGCATGCACGTGTGAATCCCTCATGGCCACCACATTGAGAGTGCCTAAGCTCCCATGTTCCTCTCACTACAGGTCCCCTTCTGAACTCCAGGCACATGCAGATGTGATGTATAAGAAAGAGCCCAAACAGTGGTAGAAAATAGGTTTTATAGGAAGATAAGTTTGGAGTTGCAAAGAATAGATTTGAGCAGTGAACTTCTAAAGTATCAAATGCTTCCCTGGGTAGAGAGGCTGTGCATGAGCACATGGTTGAGCAGGACTATGGGGTTCAATTGGCTGGCTCTGGCTCTGCTCATAATCAGAAGCCAGGCCCCAGCTCCTGTCTTCTTCTAAGGTATGCCAGGGACACTCTTTTATTCTGTGCTGCCATCTGGATTGGTCACTGAACAGGATTGCATCATTTCTTTCACCTTTTTTCTAGTTGCCCAAGACCTGAACCACAGTTTTCCTACATGGCCACCTGCTTTCATAGATTCTAGCATACATGTTGGTGGGAAGGTAGACTGATATGGCAATTGTGGAAAACAGTAAGGAGTTCCTAAAGAAGTTAAAAATAGAGCTACTATATTACCAGTGACCCCTCTTCCGAAGCTGTACCCTAAGGAAATGAAATCACCCTGGAAAGAAGTCTGCACTCCCTGTTCATTATGACATCATTCACTGTAGCCAAGATAAGGAAGCAGCTTCAGCATCCATGGATGGATGAGTAGATACAGGAAATGTGATGTGTATAAATACCACATTTATATATGTAAAATGGGGTATTCTTCAACTTCTAAAAAGAAGGATATCCTGCCATTTGCTACAGTGTGGATGAATCTGGAGACATTACAAGTGAAATAAGCCAGACAGAAAGAAAAGTACTGCCTGATATTGCATATGTGTGGAATCTTTAAAAAACAAACAAAAGTTGAATACACAGGTAGCAAGGGAGGAGCTGGGGTGAGGAAATGGGGAGCTACAGATCAGAGAATAGAAAGTGGCAGCTATGTCAGATGAACAAGTCAAAGCTCTAACATATAACATGGGGACCAGAGTTAGCATTATACTGTGTTCAGGACTTTTGCTAAAAGTGTATATTTTAGGTGCTCTTACCTCATACATGGGTAACCATAAATGATGGACATTAATTTGCTTGACTGTATAACCGTTTCACTGCCTACATATACATGAAAGCATCATATTGTAGATTTTAAACATATATAATTAAAAAAAGAAGACATTCATTATAACCTAGCTATTGGAAAATGTAGAAGCAGACACACCAGTCATATGTTCCGACATATAAATTTTATATGTTTTATTAAGATAAAGAACCAGGTGTTCTCATTTTTATTCAGGAATATGTTGATCAGAGATACATATATAACCACCATGCTTTATCCAAGTCTCACCAAAATGTGTAGTTTATAAATGGAGTATTCCCAGATCTAATCAGCATTTAAAAATATTAACCTAAAGCAGTCAGAGTTATATACATGGGGTGGGAATGGTTTTGCAGTACAGGATGTTTTTAGCCATTTCACCATGGTGATGCCCTGAGAGATAAATACCAACCTGCCAGAGAGACTCTGCTTTTTCCTAGTGTGATTTGTGAGATTTGGTGAAGGCAGTGTTTATTTCTAGGCTGTAAATCAATTAAGTAGATTGTGTCCAATATGGTGACGCGCATTTGGTCCCTGGCAAGTGGCTGGCAGGCTCTGAAGAGATCACAGTATTTATTAGTCACAGCCTCACTGTCATGATGTGCTGAGAGATGTTCTGTGGGTTGTGGCAGGGCTGTGGTGTTACTAAGATTGTTCCAAAGCCCTTCACAGAGATTGGCAGAGGCCTGGGCCATTTGTCTGCCAGGTATAACCTGCATGTCTTGGAAATGGTGAGTCTTATCCTTGCTGTTTGCTAGAATAACTCATGTCAGTAGTTATGGATAGTGTCTCTGCCTTGAACCAGGCACTGGGCTAGGCAGCAGGGATTCAAGTATAAAAACACACAGTCTGTGTCTCCAAAGAACTCAATAGGACAGAGAGACACGTAGGATTATTGTAAACACTGCAAGGATGTGACCTCTGGGCTCAGTTTTAATGAAGAGATTTTTTGGTGGACAGAGGAGAGCAGGACTTGGCAGCCAAGAGGCCTTGGCCAGGGACTTGAGGAACTTTGGCCTGGGTGGAGCCCAGGGAGCAAGCCAGAGGCCTGAGGATGAGGGTAGACCAGGACCAAGCCAGATCAGACAAGTCTCCTGTGTTGAACTGAGGAGCTGGGGTTAATCTTAGAGAGTGAGGAGCAGGAGCGTGACTTCACTGTGATGACAGGGTAGAAGACTGCAAAGGCCCGCCTTGGGAAAGGGCTCAAACCCTGCCCCTGTTTTGGCCATCTGGTGTTCCTGGCAGGCAAAATGCTGCACTGTGACTCATTTCCATTCCCAACAGGTCACACTTTCTAGACAAGATCCTATCCATGCTAGATGTGTAAGTATATGAATAGGAAGCCAGAGGTGAGCCCTGTCTGTCAGGCCTTCAAAGGGCCACAGGTCGTTGCGGGCTGAGGAGAGGTGGGGACAGACCTGGCAGGAACACTCCTTGCCAGGAGCAGTCTCCTGTGTGTGCAGCTGTGAACAGCAGAGGTGGAGATTGGTTTCACAGCCACCATCTCCAAGGCTGAATGCAGGAGTGGGAATTCCAGATCCCCTAACTTCCACAACCTCTCTTCTTTAGATATTTATTGTACTTTATTTAGTCTGTCTTACTTTTTTTTTAAGACAGGAAGAATTTTTCTCTTCCCTCTTCTATTTATGCCCAGCAAGAAATAGATTCCAAATATTTACCAGAGCTACACACTTAAAATGTAACTTTTTCTTAAGTACCATTTTACTGAACAAATACAGCATTTAATCCTGCATCCGGTAGTTCTGTCTTTGAGATGTCACACAGGGAAAGGGGTTGTGAACAAGTTTATTTTAAATAACGAATTTCACTTCCAGCAGACTTGTCCATGTCTGGGCTGTCAGTGCAGGCCCCAGGTGGCCTTGCTGGGTCCCATGGTGCTATGGCGGTACCTGTTGGATGTGTCTCTTGGTTGTGATGCCTGGGTGGCAAAGGACGCAGTCCAAGCACGTCCAGCTGTTACCCCATAGACAGTCCATGCACCTGCACCAGGTTCTGCTTTGTTAGTGAAAATCTGAACAGGATTATTTCTTTAGCTTTCAGAGTTTATTATTTTGATCTCCTGGGAAGGGAGAGGAACGGAGAAAACAGACCCTTTTCCACAGAAAACCGTGTTGTTTGAGAGCCCGCCTCCCTCTCACATGTCTTGGGTGTCTCCAGAACATTCCATGTTGCTCACATTTTCCTTCTGGTATCCACGGTAGCTGTAGAGCAGTCACCTGCAGTGGGGAGGCAGCAGGGGGAAGAGCTCCCTCCAGGTGAGGGCAACGTGTCCACTGTAGTAGGCTGTTCTTCTGGGGCATGCTGCAGGGACTGAAGGACTGTGGTGACTTGCAGATCAAGATCGAGGGCAAAGAGGCCTGGTGGGAGCCCATGAGCAGGTGGCATT
Organism: Marmota marmota marmota; assembly: GCF_001458135.2. Taxonomy (NCBI): domain Eukaryota; kingdom Metazoa; phylum Chordata; class Mammalia; order Rodentia; family Sciuridae; genus Marmota; species Marmota marmota. Next base: position 2,775,693 of record NW_026000240.1, read on the forward strand.
GGGGATAGAGATCAAGGCTTCCATTCCAATCTGATCCTGTGATGGAAGGCCCTGACTGTCAGACCCCAAAGGAAGAACTCAGCAGCAGGGGCCAGTGAAGCGCTCAAATACATATAGCATAGCACTTGCCATTTTAGCCATTTTAAAGTATGTGGTTACTGGCATTAGTTTCATTCACAGTGTTCTATAACTATCACCATGGCCCATTCCAAAATATTCCCTTCACTCCCAATAGAAACTCTGTACCCACTGAGTAACTTCTCTCCGTGTCCTCTGTGTCCTGTCCCCCCAGCCCCCAGTAACCTCTAATCTACTTTCTGCCTCTGTGAATACTCTATTATCTATTGTAGATATTTCATATTTATGGAGTCATACAGTATTTGTCTCCTTTGTCACTCTTTGCTGCCTGTGGGTCCTGGAGTTGTCCCCCACCTCCCACTGGTACTGGGCCTTGGGAACTTCTTGGTGCTTCTTTATTGTCATCTCTCAAGTTACACTTTCCAGAGGCCTTTCTTGAGTCTCTTCAACCTGCTCAGTTCTCTCTGAGCAACATTTGGTTGGAAGCTTGCTTTCTGCTTCACTTGATTTCTCTCTGTGTGTGTGGTTAACTTGTCTTCTCCCCCCACTCCCCTGGCAGACAGGGGACAACTGCGCCATCTCAGAGGAGAAGCTCAGGTCTGTGTTTTATATTTGCCCCATGCCCTGAGAGGCAGCAGAGCATGGTATTGTGACAGGAGGCTCTGGCAAGGCTGCTGGGCTGCAATCCAGGCTTCACCACGGACTAGCCAGGCAGCTTTGACTAATTCTTTACCTGGTAAGCCTTGGTTTCTGTATCTATAAAATGGGGTTATAATAAATAGTTCCCTCCTCACAAGTTTGTAAAGAGTTGAGTTTGAGTATGTAAACACTTAGAATAGTGCTTGCATGTACATGATGCTGTAGAGACATTTGGCATAACTATTGCCAGTTTCGTAACGTATGTCACAAAGCTTTTGTGAGGACTAAATGAGACAATGCATACAAACTGTTTACAAGGTGGCTGGCATGTAATAAGCATTTAGTAAATGTTAGCTCCTGTATGTATGAATGTATATTTGTATGATTACATCAAAATCAGCCCAACACTGAGACTGGTTTCAGGGCTGCTTCCAACTAAAATATATCACTGGTCCAGTTCAGGGGACTGATCTGGCCCAGGGGCAGATAAAACTAGCCTGCCTGCTTTTCCTGTTCTTTTCTTCAAAACAATGGAGAAATGGGGATTCTCAGAGGACAGAATCCAAGGGGAGCATTTCTTGGGTGTCTGATGAAGTAAAACTCAGAAGGACCTGAATCTGGAGGGGTTGTCTATTTTGACTTAGCATTTTCACCTCTATTTTTTTTTTAAGTTTGGGAACAAATTATACAATTAGATTCTTTCTGACCTCCAGCAAAAGATACTCACATTCCACTGGAATTCAGAAGACTGAGCAGCCTTCCTGATTATGTGGGTACCTACAGTTTCAACCAAGATTCTGATTTTTCAGATCCATGGAAGAAAAATTATCTTCTATGAAAACCAGGCTTTACCAAATGGGTCTCAGTGCTCTGATTTCAGTTGCCTGTTAATATAAACCTCAGCCCTGCTGGTAAATAGTTATGGAAAATGTTATCAGGGCCAGAGCTAAAGGAATAGCCTCCTCACCAGTTTGTACGTCTGTCTGAAGAATGAGGCCTCAGACTAGATGAGTAGTTGAATTTGTTTCCCAAGGGCAGAGAGAAGCGTGTGTCTGTCTGTCAGTCTCTCTGACCGTTACATGAGTGTGCATGTGTATGCATATCTGTACATATGTGTGTATATCACTGTGTGTGTGTGTGTGTGTGTGCATGTGTGTGTTTTGGGAGATATGCTGAGATCAGAGCATGTTTTCTGAGGCTCACTTGTCATTTCTCCCCACTTAACCCTCTGCACACTGTGTCTGCTATCACTTAGATGCTCCTTCTCTTCCATGTGATACGTTTCCCTGCCAGAAAGGGTCTGAGACCATATCCTCCAGTCTCCTCTAGGTGATCCTCCAAGTATGTTGCAGTAGCACATTTTCTGATTAAGGTTAAAGATGTTGTTTTTGTCTGTGCTTAGGGTGGGGGAGGCTTGGGTTTAGCCTGCCAACGTCAGCTTCATTGTCCTCTTGCCTTTGGTGTAGACCCTAGGGGGACACTACTAGATGAAACACATTAAGCTGGGGTCCCTCAGTCCTTTGCCACTCCCTGGAAATAATCAAGACCTTTTCTGAAGCTGCTTGAGTTTCTGAAGGCCAGGGAAAAGGCAGGGGTGGAGCATTTTGCTAAGTAGATCTTTCCCAGCCAGACCAAGGTAATGTGGCTTCTAAAAGCACCTAGCTCATTTCTGTTGAGTTGCTGATCTTGAGAATCAGACTCATGAAGTGGACATGCAGTGTCCCCCTGTGAAGGCTACCCTGTATGCACACACAGATGAGCAAGAGACAGCAGATCTAGGAACCACGGGCACTTGTGTGGACACTTTCTCTGTGGTGGCTCCCCCCAAGATTTATCAAGCCTCGTTACTCAAACTTGGATTTCCCACCAGTGTGGTCTAAACTACCCCTTCCCCAGCAAGGCACACAGGAGTACTCAGAACCAGCTGTGAGGACCCTGGTCCAGGAGACAGCCCTGCAGGCCTCTCCTTCCCTCACCTTCCCCACCTCAGGGGCATGGTTCTGTGCCAGATCCAGTACTAGCCACTGGAGGGAAGCCACAGCAGTTTTCCGAGGCACTTGCACACTCCCCAGGAAGAGAACCGAAGCATAAGCAAGAGAAATTGCACCATGAGTGCCCACTGGGTTTCAGGGACTATTCGACCCTCTTGGCCTCCCACAGACCTCATGCTGTGGTCTTTGGAGGTGTAGTGGTCAGTGCTGGTATTGCTGGGGTAGGACACAGTTTCCCTCACTCAGAATCCTGGCTCACCACACACAGGTGTGGCCTGGGGACCAGCAGCATTGGCATCATGCCAGAGCTTGTCAGCGGGACAAAATCCTGTGTGCATTTTAACCTGGTCTCCAGACACACGTTTCCTGGGTACAGTGAGATTGGAGAAGCAGTGCTCTTCACCAAACTGCTCTTCTGTAAGAGAACCTGAGAGGGGAGCAGAGGCCTGCTGGGGTTACTGAGCAAAGCTTCCCAGAGGTGGACTGGAGCTGAACCTCAGTGTGCAGGGGAGAAGCTGCACCTTCCAGTCAGGATGGCCTCAGTAGGGCCTTCCCAGTCTGCAGAGAGGAGCCCCCAGTGCAGATACAAAGATGAGAAAAATCAATACCTGCAGGGGCCTCGAGAGAAAGGGCCACTGGGAGGAAGGGACTTGTTGCCAGCCTGTGGCTCCCTTGGGCGACCTTTCTTTGTGGCCTCTAAGGAAGGTCATGAAGGTGAGACCAAAGGGCTTGGTTCCATCATTTCCTGACATTGCACAGGTATCTGGCTCTGTACAGGGTGTGGGGCTTAGGGAGCTGCAGTCCTGTGAGTGCTTGGTCTGAACAGAAGAGGGAGGAGGCCTGGCGCAGCGCCTCTGGGCCTGCATGGGTGCCAGCGGGCATCTGCTTGTCTTGGGCAAGGGGCCAGGCTTCTCAGGAAGGCAGGAGGAGGCCTTGAGGGGAAGGGATATGGAGGATGTTGGCTGGCCTGGGTGTGGATGTAGGTTTCAGCATTGCATAGAGGGGCAGGGCTGGCTGGTGACAGGGAGCCTCCTTGAGTCCAGGCCTGGCTGTGCTAGGCACATTGGTGTCTTTCCCTCTTGCCTCCTGTCCACCTCTGGGTTTCTTCATGCTTTTCCCTCAGGCTGAGATCTGTGGGGAAGAGAAGCCAGTGTTGGAAATGCTGCCTTCAAGTTCCGTGGCCTCCCCAGCGAGACAGTCCTACAGTTTCCACAGGGACCTCTGGAGAGCAGCCCAGACTCTGCCCTTGATGGCACCAGGACGTGTAGCCATGAGGCTCCATGGGGCGGGGGCTGGATGAAGATAAGCTCCCGGCTGGCTTGGATGTGGACAAGTCGGGCCCTTCTTCCTGAGTCAGCAGTCCTGCAGCCTGAACCGCTGTGGGGAGAAAGGCAGGGAGAGGGTGGCTGGCCCTCAAGGAGGAAAAGCTGCCTCCTACACAGGCAGAGAATTCCAGAAGAAAACCTCATGGGGTATCATGCAGCAGAAATGGTGTTTTCGGAGAATTCTAATTATTGTCCTTAGGTAGTGACTTGAACTAGCATCGAATTTTAATGCCATCTTTCATCTGGCTTTTAAAATTCCACTCTTCACCTCCACTCACATCCCTGTTGGCTGTTCTGTTCAAGCCCAGGCCCATCGTCCATCTGGATAGGACTGAGAAGCATCGGCTGCACACCTCTGCCAGCTCCAGGCAGCCCTAGGCACACCCATGTGTTGCACACCTGTGTGGCACTTGAATAGTGTACAAGTGGGGAGAGGCCCGGAGCGGGTTCACGTTCTCTTCGCCTTCATGGGGAGCACTCCAGGCGAGGGAGAGGTGCAGGAGAATCATTTGTAAGAGACTGAAGCAGCATGGAGCCAAGGGGACACATTTGCAGATTAAAGGGAATAAGTATGTCCCTAGAAAGTGCATGCACAGGGAAGGGAGGCAGGAGAGGCCTGGGCCTGTGAGCCTGGGGGAGGGTGGCTTGGCTGTGTGAGGAGCGGGAAGGTGAGTCAGCCTGGGCGGACTGGAGAGGGAGCCGGTGGAGTGAGTGGGGCTGCACAGGCCAGCATCACCAGCGGCCCCTTCCAAGGCTCCTAGCCTGCTCCCACGTTTGGAGAACACATAAGAGAAGGGAGCTGCCATTGAGGTGTCCTCCGTGATGGGTGACACAACATTAAGAACCACAGAGCCATGGGAAAGGCCAGGGAGCCCCTCTCCTTGCTGTGCAGGTGGGAGAACAAGGCCCAGAATCCAGCTGTCAGCGATAAGGGGTAACAGCTGTTGGATCTATCCCAGAGCTGGTGGGCTCAAGACAGGAGCCCAGACATAGAGCTCCTGATGCTCCCTCATCCCCAGTACACACCATCCTCAGAGCAGGTCAGGCGCTGCTGAGGATCATTGCCTCTAGCCCTGCAAGTGCCCAGCACAGCCTGAGTGACCCTCATACACAAGTGCTTGTCTTCAAACACCACATTACCCTGAGCACCAAGACCAGACCTTCCTCAAAGGACCTCCCTGCTCTGGCCCTTCTCAGTGCAGCTCAGCCCGTGCAGCCCACTGGGCAGAGTCTGCTCTCAGTTCCAAGGGAGGCTTTGTCACTGCCCATCTCCCATCCTCACCCACCTGACTCCACTGCAGCATTGGGCCCAGGCCCCACGTCCTCCAGGAAGCCCTCTGACTCCAGACTGGGAGCAGGGCTGTCTTCTGGGGTCTCAGCCTCCACATCTGTGCCATCCCTTCTCTTACAGAATTGTCACTGTTCTAGCTGGTTTGCATGCACCCTGCCCTTGTCACCAGACATTAGCTCGGAGAAGGTAGGAATCACAGTTGTCTTATAGGTATTTTCTTCTAGGGCCTAGAACAGTAGCTAGCACACAGTAGGTGTGTGAACTTCTTGAATGCATAAAAGTGCCAGGCCCTCCCTCCCCTGGCACTTTCTGTACATTATCTTATGTAAGCCTCTTGAGGACCCTGAAGAAGATATTGTCACCTCAGTTTCATAGGTGACCATGAGGCATAGAGTTTCCATAATTGGCCACAGTCTTCCTTTAGGAAGGCAGTCTTGAGACTTGAACCCAGGTCTCTAGCTTCACAGCCCTGCTTTAACCTGTGTGTTTGTTGGATAGAATTGGTTCAGCTCTACCCCACAGATCTGATGCGTCTGCTGAGACGCACTGGCATGCTCAGAGCCTAGGAAGGGCCTCAGTTTCAGGGGCGAGGGATGGGGAGCAGCTGAGACTTAAGGTCTGTTGAGTTGTGTAGTTTCTGAACCAGACAGTTCACCTAAACCTCCAGTAATGTGGCTCCCTGAGCCAGCATGGCTGGGATCTGAGCTGGTCTGTCAGGAGGACAGAGTATTTTATAAATTTTCTCCATATCCCCCTTCCCTAAAAAGAAAAAAGAAAAAGGGAGGGGGGAGGAAGAAAAGGCTCTCTACATCCCCCTTCCCTAAAAAGAAAAAGTGAAGCGGGGAGGGAGGGAGCAGTAGAGACAGCACAGCTGAGCTGCGAGGCTTCAGGGCTCAGTGCAGCTAACCATTGGGGACTCCAACAAGTGGGCCAGGCTAGGGGACTGGTGGGCTGGAGACTAGCTTCAGGCTGCTTGGGTGAGCTCTTTTTATGCAAATGGCATTTAAGCAGCTACTCTCCTGTGCACAGCCCTGGGTAGCCCTTGAATGAGGTGAGTTTAAAAAGTGACAAATAGGAATGGGTCTCCTTGCCTCTTGGGTTGACCTCCTCTGGTCAGAGGGCAGAGGTGTTGGGGGGCTACCTTGAGGCTAGCCCTGGGAAGGTGAGGAGGCTGGCCTTACAGGCTGCCTTTTCCTGAGTGGAGTACAGGGTTTGTGCTCACAGCAGCTAGGCATTGCCACAGCCAGTGACTGAGGATATTGGACCAAACCCTAACCAGTCTCGGGTCAGCATGGGCCTGAGCACAGGAGTAGTCTTGTTGCATCAGTCCTGGACTCAGCTAAGATTGTCACCTACACAGATGGGGTCTCATAACCACCACCACAGTCCATGTCTGTGACTGGATTCTCAGTGGTGTGGGAGCATGTGGAGGTGAGCCTCCGCCACCCCTCACCCTGGCTGTACTGCATAGCTTGGAGCTGGGCAGCAGGGTCTGGGAGGGGGACAAGGGCTCTAGCACCAGTGCCAATTTTTATCCCCAAGAGGTAAGAGAGGTCAGAAAGGGGTGCACCCACGAGGCTGGCAGACTCACTCCAAATCCCACAGTCCTTTGAACCATTCTTTGGGGACCTCACGAGGCCTTCTTTGGACCAGAACATGAACTTTCAAGTAGTGGTTGTTTGTCTTCCTACTGACCTCCTGCAAGATTTAGAATGTGTGACTATTGGAGGTCCCATGGGGGTTGACTTTGCTTGGGAGAAGGTCACATCCACATAGAAACTCTGTGGCCACTCAGAGGAAGTACACTTGGAGGTTTCAGCATTTTGAGAGAATCTGGAGTGCTACCATTCTGGCCTCCCTTTCTCTCAGCTTCTACTTCTACTAGCTGCTCTCTAGGGCCCCCTCAGAGAAATTTTCCTGCTGAGAGCCAAGTTGTGCCATCTTTGAGTATTGAGCTCTACTGTCCCATCCAGGGTGGGCTCCACAGGAGTGTCTGTGTGATCCACCTTGGTATCGCCTGCCCTGTGTGTCCTCAGCCCCTGAGGCCTGATTGCACTAATGGGCTAGAGTGTTTTACTGTGGCCTGGTTTCAAAGGCTATGGGGTCCTGTGATTGTGGTCATGGTGAGCATTTTGCTGAGAATATTCTTGGATGGTTGAAGTCATTAGAATATCGCAAGTGAGGAGCAATCAGCAAGGGCTGACCAGAGTATTTTAGGGAAAGAATTGGAGGTGCCATGACCTTAACAAGAGAATGATTTTCCTCTGAAAAAAATCTGGAAAACATGAGACAAAACAAGCTGAAGCTGCTGCCTGACTTGTATGAGAAAGGCCACAGGCAGTCTTTGTGGGGCCGTGGTGAGAGTGCTTGTATGTCTGTGTGCGTGCGCACGTGTGTATGTGGACATGCCCTGTTGGGTCCTAGCTGGGTGTCCTTGCACAAGTTGCTTCTATTCTCTGTGTTCACAGGTGACCTCTGCAGATTTCTTCAGCTGTAAGGTTTGGGATGTGGGGCAGGGCAGGGCCTGGAAGTGGCTTTGTATCTCCACCTTCTCCTGGGACAGAGAGCACACTGGCTACCTGCTGTCCCCCAACCCTGCCACATCCTTCTTGGTGGTTGGAACTGTCCTGGTGAAATTTAGATCCATCTCTTGTCTTCTTTTCCACTAGCCAGAACTTCCCTGAGAAGAAAAGCCCTCAGTGAAATGATTCTCTGAAGTCATTTCACACTCCAGCTCTGAACTTAGCAAGAGCTCACCCTGTAGATGCTTCACATTACTGTGCCCCCTGAAGCAAAATGCCAAGCAGGAGGGCCACTTCTTCCTTCCCTGCAACCTTCCCTCTGGGCCTGGCCTCACAGGAGGGCTGTGTGACCCTGAACATATTACTTAAGCCCTCATCTGTAAGTTGGCAGTAATTCTGGCCATAATGGCGGCCATGAGGGGTTGAGGTGATGCATTTGAAGTTGAGTACAGGAGCGCAGGCCACTGCTCTCCCGCCCTTCCTTGTTTCAGGCACAGGGCTTGGTTCACAACAGGCTGTGAACAAACTTACTTTTGACTTGTGTGTCTGGATGGTCTTGACTTGGAGAAGGAGTAAGGAGAGAGGTCTCTGGTGTTGGGACACCTGAGTAGAGGCCCCAGGGATCATCTCCATGTGGGTGGGAGGGGGGCTGGGCTTCCTGGCTGAGGCCAGTGTCCGTGCCACCCGTGCCACCTATGACCTGGGGAGGGCAGGTGTCCACACAGCTCTGCTGCAGGTGGTAGGACAGTGTGCTCCCTGGCTTAGGACATGTAGGGAGAGGTCTTTCTTTCTCTCTGTGCTTTGACTTCCACTCCCACAGTGTTGTCTTTTTATGCCAAAATAACAAAGAAGGAAGTTCTGGGGACACAGGAGCCATTCCTACACTGCCTGTCCCTTCCTCCTGTTCCTGCCCAGCTGCCCAAATAGTGAGGTAAAAATGGCACGCGTGAGCCACCATCCAACAAGACCTCCAGGGAGAGAAGGATGGAGGTAGAAAACCTGGACCAGTCCACCCTTATTTCCTGAAACCTGTTCCTACAGACACCAGTGGACTAAACTTAGGACTCTACAGAAATGAGTCAGTATAGTGACCTCCAGGGTGCTTCCCTGACACACCAGCACGTGGCTGAGGGGCTTATTGAAAACCACATGCACAACACTGAACAAGTATGGGACTTTGTTGACAAATGTTGACAAAGCAAGTAACTAAAAGCAAAACAAAACACACCAAAACCTGTATTGTACTTGCATGCTGGTGGCGTGCAAAAGAGACCTATCTCTGGAGTTCAGTAATCATTATGTTCCCTTGAAGTTTACCACTGCAAGCTTCATGACTGGATGACTGGCAAACCCTAATCCTGACAGAAGCAGAGGATATCAGAACTGAAAAAGGTCCTTGGGCTAAGTAGCCCCTTGAACAGGAACAGCAACTGAGGCCCCTGAGGGGAAGTGGCTTGGCAAAAGTCATTTTGCTGGTGGGTGTACAGCCCGTGCCTGCTGAGATGGCAGGGTGTGTGTGTGTGTGTGTATGTGTGTGTGTATGAGATAGCTATTCAAAACTGTTTCTCAATGAATTTGATGCATCTGTGGCTTCCATGATCTCATCCAGATGTGTTGAGCATTTCACCTGCATTACCTCATAAAATCCTCCAGTGACCTTGTATAAACTTTATAGTTGAGAAGCTAGAAGCACAGAGAGTTTTAGTACATTTTCCAGTGTAATAAGCAGAGGATCAGGATGTGAGCCCTGGTCTGGGACCACCTACACCCAGAACCTACATTCTTTTTTTTTTTTTTTTAAAG
>NW_026000240.1:2785364-2839439 GCF_001458135.2 Marmota marmota marmota
TTTTTTTGAAGGGAGAGAGAGAGAGAGAGAGAGAGAGAGAGAGAGAGAATTTTTTAATATTTATTTTTTAGTTTTCGGTGGATACAACATCTTTATTTTATTTTTATGTGGTGCTGAGGATCGAACCCAGTGCCCCGCGCATGCCAGGCGAGCACGTTACCGCTTGAGCCACTTCTCCAGCCCCAGAACCTACATTCTTAATGCCCACATCCACGGTACTTTCTTTCCATGCAGTTGGAATCTAACACATACCTTCCTCCTTGCCCTCCCTTCCCCAGCACCCCAGCTGATTGCGGATCCCTGGCAATGGAAGGAGGTGATGCTGGGCCCTCCTGGCACTCATGAGCATGCTGCTTTCAGGAAGCATCTCCCCAGGGGCCTGCCCAGGGCTTCACAAAGTGAGAAGGTACAGCAAGCATTAGCATAGAATCAAGCATGAACACAGAATTAGTATAAAATGTGCAAGTTGCTATGCTACCTATTTTATGGTCATTTTCAGAATGAAATGATGTCATTGTTAGTCTTGTAATCTTTATCTCTTCATAAAAATGATAAGAGTCTCTTTTTTCCCCTGATAGGGTCCTCGGGTAGTGACCTTGCCATTCCCAGGGAGCTTGTCAGAGATGCAGCTTCTGGACAGGAATTGGCATTTAACAAGACCCCGAGGATCCCACTCACCCATGGCACATCTAGGAAGGACTGCCCTTGACAGACTCTTGCTGGCAGGACCTGGGTCTGGTCTATCACTCTACCCTGCAGTGCTTTGCTCTTGCCTGACAAGTAGGAGATCTTCAGTTTTGGGTCAACAGGACAATTACTCTTTTTACCTTGACTGAGACCCATGCCACAGATGTTCAGGACAGCAAGTAGAGGCAGCCCAAGGTGGAGTTCTGCTTAGATGGAAGGTTGCTCAGATGTTTTTCTGGGCCTGAAAAGCCACACACTTCGCCACAGCCTGCTTGCCCTTGCTGCGGCACCGTGCCATCCTGTGCTTTTGTGCCCAGGGAGCCCCACCAGGAACACCCCCATCTGTGAGGGAGGGTGAAGGGTGTTGGTATGGATGAATTGAGTTCAAATGGGGACACAAGGTTAAATTCCACACACCCCTCCCTAACCACCCTTACCGCTCCTGCTGCGTTCTGCTCGCTGTCCCGGAAAACACTTCACCGTGTGTTCCAGGCACTCTCTCCTGTGACCTCTAGTGCCGTGGGGCTGTTGGAAGCAGTGAGCCAGTTCTGAAGGTGACTCTCTGACTTTGTCTTCACTCTGACTAGTATCCCTCCCCTTAGCCTAAACTCAGGGAAGGGCAGGGCCAGGGCACTGAGCTGGGGCCTGCGCCCCAGGCCTGCCCAAGTGCTCACAGGTCTTCACTGCTTCCGTCAGAATTGAGCTGCTGCCTGACGGTAACATAAAAGCCCCAGTGGGAGCAGGCTGGGCATCTTCCGGCTGGTGCTAGGAAGGGTAATGTCCAAAAGGTTAGGCCTGCTTGGGTCAGGTTCCATCTGGGCTTCTTCATGCCTAGTCTGTGTCACACTGAGCATCTGACTATAGACAGGGATTCCAGGGCTCATGGGGCCAGCTCCTCTGCCTCACCTTCTCTGTCCTCACCTTGTGAGAGGTCAGGCTTCCTCTAGTGAAGACCCCTCATCAGCTCTCCAGACAGACCAGGGGCACATTCTCCTCTCCCCAACTGCCTTTCTTGTTTCCTTTTTTCCTTCTTTCCTTCTACCTTTCTTCTTTCTGCCCTTCCTTTTTTCTTTTCTCCTCCCAATGATTTCTTTCTTTCTTAGTTCTGGGCATTGAACCTAGGGGTGCTGTATCATTGAGCTATACCCCTAGTCCATTTATTCATTTATTTAAATTTTGAGACATGTTCTCATTAAGTTTCTCAGGCTGGCCTTGAACTTGTGATCTTTCTGTCTCAGCCTGCCAAGTAGCTGGGATTATAGGTTTGGCTGCCACACTCAGCTCCTTAGCTGCCTTTCTAAATTATTATTCCAGCACTTTCTTCAACATTCTCCTCTTTTATGTTTTTATACCCTCTAGTGTTAGAATTTCTAAGTCCTTTGTTCATTCATTCATCCATTAGTCTATCCATTTGAAACCAACAGTTCTAAGGTAACTTTTGTCATTCAGATGCAGTAAAACATAAAGATGAATGAGGGACATTCCAGTTATCAATCCATTTCCCCCCACTCATGCCCTCAGTACTCTGGAGAACCCTTTTATTCATTCGTTATTGATTTCTGGTAGTATTACCCAGAGACCCTTGCACCTAATTCTCTCTTCCTCAAAGCCTGTTCACACCCCAGCTCATCTTTCACCTCTCACTCTCCTGAGGTCTCTCACTATCCCTAACTTCAGATGTGCCCCAGGGTACCCCTCTTCTTGGCACCTCCTCTGCCTGGCTCCTCTGCTTTTCCTGATCTTAGACCTAATGTTTTCTTACTGCCTCAGTTTCCTCACTAGAAGCTCGAGACCATGGGACTGACCTTATTTGGTCATTCAAATATTAGAGTTCTTGCAGTTAGGTACTCAAACATGGCCTGGCATATGATAAGTGTTCACTAAATATTAACCATCACTGTTATCATTTCTGCTCTTTCCCTCAATATGTCTCTGTCTATCCTTCTCTGGTGTGTACATTCCTTTCTTCCCTCTGACCTCTCTTTACAAAGTGATGCCATCTGCCTTCCCTGTATCTGTTCCCTGCTTTTCATGTACTCCCAGTACAACATACATGGCCTCTTGGTCTTTACTGCCCACCTCTGCCGAAGGTCACTGTGACCTCCTGCACATTGTTAAATTCTCACCCTCTTTAGCTTTCAGCTTGTAGTGAGGTCCTCAGGCCAGCTAGACCAGAGAGGAAGCCAGGAAGATCCAGGAGCATCTGCTGGTGCAGAGAATGGGAAGAGGTGGGCCTAGAGTCCCAAGGGGCCCATGAGAAGGTTTCAGAAAGTAAGGATGGGGTGTTGCTGTCACAGAGAGATCTGTCTTAGCTCCCCATCACTGGAGCAGGATGCCTCTAGGGACAAGGTTTATGGAGGGCTCAGTGTATAGCTAAAATGGGGTTTGAAGACCTGTGGCCAAGGTAAGGGAAGGAGCAGAGGGTGTCCTTATAGCTGGGGCAGAGGAAGAGGATGTGGGTGGTGAGCAGCAATGATGGGCAAGGAGGTGCCACACTATAGCTGCAGGGCTGTGATAGATGGTGGGGAGGCAGCTGTGGACACCTGGAGAGTGGGGTCATGTGCATCCCTGGGGACCAAGGAGACTGCAGCAGGGTTGCTTTCTATTGTGGATGGGGGATTGAGGTCCTTGGTGCTCTCTGATGTGTCATTCTGCACAATCAGAGCTTTTGAATGAGAGGCAGAGTGGGCCATTTACATGCACACATGTGCTTCCTGTCTCCTGCTACGTGATGTTCTGCAGCACCTTGGGTTTGCAATAAGGCCATCACCATATGAGGTCCCTAGACCTTATGCCTCTAGAACTGTGAGCCAAAACAAACCATTTTGTTTTTAATTTTAAAATGGGCAACTTGTTTTTTTGGTTTGTTTATTTGTTTTGGAGGAACTGGTTCTTTATTTCAAAAGGACACTCGTCAACATTCAGAATCAAAACACTATTGGTTTCTCTTTCTCCTAAATGTCCCGAAGAAACTACAACAAAGGAGAGTACATTAAACCAGTAAGCTTCAGAATGTGTACCTGCAGGCCTCACAGAAACCTCAGCTCAGGTGGGGAAAGAAACTTTGAAAGGTCAGCATACTGCCAGCATACCCCAACCCTCAAAAAGCAAAGTTTCAAGTTAATATAAAATTTTAAAATGTTGTACATAAACATTGTACAAACACAATGAGATGGCAGAATGGGACGGCAGCTTCAGACGCAGACAAGGGTGATGAGATGAGCTTCATACGGCCAAGTCAGTGGCAAAAACAGCCTTTCTTTCAAGACAGCAGAAGAGCAATTTAGCAGTCACCTCCACATTGAGAGGCCCATGATCCCTTCTGTGAGTAGCTGGGAAGAGGGTAGAAATGGGACAAAAATTTGGTCTGAGATCTAGCTCAGTGGTAGATCCCTTGCCTAACACATGCCCGGACCCTGAGTTCAATTCCCAGCACCACAAAATAAATAAATAAATAAAATTTGAAAAGTCTCAGAAATCTCCCCTTCTTAGTTTATTTATTTCTGATGGAAAAAGTGAAAAATAAAAATAAAGTTTTCCAAAAATACCTTAAAGCCAATTCAAAAACCAAAAAACATACCTGAATAGTGTAGGTTTTGGTCTTCGGCTAACTTGTCCTGGCCTTTCTGGTTTGGCTGGTATTTCATGCACAGTAATGAGGTTTCCCATAGCAGAGTCTTTCCCTGGGCTGTGTTTGGCCCATACCTTTTCTATCCTATGGAAAGAACAATATGGATTAGGCTGGAAAGTTACCTTCCAAAAATGAGAAAAGAATGAGCTTGCTGCCTCAGAGCTGTGGAATAATTTGGAATGGTTCATAGATGATTGCTATTACAATTTAAAAAATGCAATTACAAAATGTGGACATCACAACATGCTTTTAAAGTCACTTGGCATGGTGCTCATTCCCTTTTTCTGAAGGCTTTTAGCCTCTAGCCCAGCTGGAATCTCTGGGAAAAGGCAGAGACATTTTGGTGAAAGAGACAAGGGGTTGGAATAAGAGGACTGCTGAAAAGAGAAAGCAGCTTCCTGTTGAAGATCAGTCCTCAGTCAAGGTCAGCTTGGGCTGGCTGGTTTCAGGCAGGTCAAGCTCAGAGGCAGGAGCAGCAGGGCCTGGAGCTCTGGCTCTCATTCAGGTCAAGCAGTCTGGCCCAGCGTCCTCTGTATACAGAGGTCTCCTCTTTGGTGCACTTCAGCTTATCTTCCAAATCATCAGTTGTCTTTTCCAGTTTTCTCAGCAAACTCAGCACAGGTCTCTGCCTCCTTGAGTTTGTCAGTAAGAATCTTTCTCTGCTCGCACTTGTCTTCCTTTTGAGAGTACTTTCCTTCAGCAGCACTCACACACTTCAGGCTCTGGTCCATCAATCTGATCTGCTCATCCATCTCTGGGCAACGGAACTCTTGACAGCTCATCTCATTCCTCCGTGTGTTCCAAGTCTCCTTCAATAATCGTTAAGTAACAGCCACCTCTTCACACTTCTGTCTGCTTCTCTGTGGTGTGCTCAGCCTCTTTGAGTTGGATTTCCAGTGGTTCCATCCTTTCCTCATCTTTGAGGTCCCAGTTTTCACTAACCTTTGGGCCTCTCACTCTCATTAGCAGCTTTTTGGCTTCCTCCAGCTTCTGCAGGATGATAGCCAGGCACCTCTGGGCACAGGTCAGCTCCCCTTCAATAAGATGGGCCCTATGGTGCGAGGAGGCTGCCTCAGCCTCAGCCTGTTCCCCAGCCACCTTTCTTCCGCTGCCTACCTCTCCTCTGTGTCATTGGCTGATGCTGCACAATCTGGATCTTGTGTCACCACCTTGAGGATGGCGATCCTGGCCAGGGTGCTCACCCGGCCAATGATTGGTCTTTGGCTTCTGCTTTCTCTGCATGGCATTGCAGCCACTTCTCCAAAATATGCAATTTGTATCACCAGTGCAAGGCTTTCGAAGGCATCATCCAGGTAGAGAAGGCCTAGAGAAGAACCATTTTGAAAGAGGATGAGGAGTGGTAGAGGAAGGTTGGCTGGAGGTACCTCTACCAGGTACCTGGGTCACAGAGCTAGGTGACAAATAGTTGGAGTGGGCACACTGGGGCCTGCAGATCCAGCTGGAAGGTCCACGTGGTCCTGTGGCTTCTCCAGGATCCTAACAGCAGAAAAAGAACCCCAAGCCTGAGTCTGTACCAGCCATGCAGGTTGTCAGTGTAGGGGACAGGTGGGTGGGGTTACCAAGGCCATATATCTTTCCTGGCTCCTCTTCTTCCACCTGCTGAATGTCAGAACTCTCCAGAATTCTGTCATACCTGCTTTACACTCTGTGCTAGTGACCTGAACTTTTTCATATCACTATTCTTCTTGCTGTCACCAATAGAGACTGAGTGGGACATTCCCCTTGCCCCCTGCCCAGATCCACTCCTCCCAGCCTTTGCTGTTATTAGCTCTGTTCACCTTGAAGGAAGCCACTGCCCTCCATCTTTCCCCAGGTCCTCCCCATGCAGCCCACCCAGAGCCCAGCCCAGCTTGGCACCTCTTTGCACTGCAGTTGTGTGTGAGATTGAGTGACAGTGAATTCCCCAGGCCCCACAGCTCCCGGGACAGGTGTGGGAAGACATCTGAGTGACCAAGATACCCAGGCAGGCCAGGCATGGGGAGCTGTGCATGAGGAGACAAGCCTACTCCAAAGGCCTGAAACTTTGGAGGAAGGTGACACCTCCCAAGGGCCCCCGGGAGCAGCAGCTCAGGGCCCTGGCTGGGCCTGGCCCTGGGAAGGCCTCAGGCTGACCAGAGGGCTCTGGAGAAGAGGAGGATCACTGGTACTTGGAGTGCCGTCTTATAGCAGGTCAGGTCTTCTGTCAGGGCTCTTTGCCCTCCAGGATTCTAGCACCATGGTAGTTTCTAGTCCCACAGAGATAGATTGGTCATAGCAGGCGCAGTTTGGGGAACCAACAGACAATGTGGGTCACCTTTATCATGCCAGGGCAGGAAGATATGATGAAACAGAAACCTCCAAACTGGCTGGATGGACAGAAGCTGGTTGCTGAGGTGCCACCACACCCCGAGAGGAGCCTGGCAGGCAGGCCTATTTGTAGCATCGGCCCTTCTGTGGCTGAGTACCCACAGTGACAGGCAAGGCCACTCTCCCTGTGGGCACAGATAGACATAGTCTGCACTCCTCTGCTGCTTCTTTTTTTTTAAAATACCTTCATTTTGTTTATTTATTTTTATGTGGTGCTGAGGATCTAACCCAGTGCCTCACAAGTGAGGGGCAAGCCCTCTGCCACTGAGCTACAACCCCAGCACCATGCACTCCTCTGCTTCTAGAGGCCCACTGTGGACCTATGTTACCTATAGGCCTGGTGGCCCACTCCAGGCTTTTAGGTTCCAGATTATAGATATCCCACTGTGGGGAGTTCACGTGGGGCATCTTATCTCCCTGTTTGACTGTCAGCATCTCTGGGGTACAGGGTGTACTCACGCCTCTATCTGCTGGGCATAGAGGTGCTCTGGTGAATGCTCAGGGATTGGTAACTGATTCCTCCTTTTCTTGAGGGTCCTCTGGTTGCTCCTGTGTGTCTCATAGAACAAGGACCTGTCACCGTGTGGGCTCTGGACATCTGCCTGCTGGCTGTTCCATGCCCCTACCTGAGGCCCACATTTCCAAGCTGCTCTGCCTTTCCCTTCTCCAGCCATGGGTGCCTGCCTCCTTCTGACACCCTCCTAGACAGGGCTGCCCAGCCCATCATGACTCATTCTCTCAGTTGGCAGGGAATTTGCCAGCTTTGGACCCCACCAGCATCCTCAGGTGTGGCAATAGGTGAAGGTGAGCTGTAATGTTTTTCTCTGTCTTCATTGCTGCCATGTTATGGGTTGAATTGTGTCCCCCAGAATTCTGTATGCTCAAGTTCTGACCCCTGGTACTACAGAAGGAGTGGGGTCATCACATATATAATTAAGACAGGTTTATTCTGGAGTAAAGTGGCCTCTAATCCAATGATTGGTGTCTTTATAAAAAGAGGACTGTGGACACAAAGACACCTGCACACAGGGAGCAGCCCTGTGAAGGGGCCAGAGATGCCAGATGCCAGGGCAACAGCAGCAGGTTCCTCCCAGGGCCCCGCTATCTTGAATTTGCAGCACCAGAAGCAGGAGGAGGTAAGTGCCTGCCTTTGGAGCTGGCTTTGCTTTGGCGCCTGAGCACACTATCCCAGAGAGCTGGGTGGATTTGTGGGTAAAAGGAAGTGCCCACTCTGCTGGTGTTGCAGGTGGCTCTCTAGAAAACTCGGCTCTTGTAATAGCTGTACTCCAGTGCCCTGTCTCAAATCTCCGTCCCCCAGCCAAAGGCCCTGATGGGACAAAGTTCCAAGACACAGATTTTGGGAATGCATACAACTGCCTTCCAACCCCTGGGCTGACTGTAGTCTGTTCTGATCCTGTGTGTGGATGGATGTTAATCCTGTCAGTCAACAGACAGCACTTACACTCTCCCTCAGACTTCTCCAGGTTCTGTCTTTTCCCTGAATCCCCATTCCCAGGCTGGGCAGATGGCACAGAGATGCCAGGAGTGTGCAGAACAGGGAATCTTGTAGCCTCCAGTGCAGAGAGAGGCCCTGTGGAGGCTGGAATGGAGGCTGCTCCTTCTGGAGGGATGAGAGGGGTAGAGGGCGCCTAGAGGAAGCTTATGAACCCCTGCAGCTTGTCTGTTGGGTCTCTGTCCCCAGACGCTCTTTCTTCTCCTGCCAGGCCTCCTGGTTTTAACTCCAAGCCCCTGGCCCCAGCTCTACCCAGGGGCCCTTCAGCTTGGGAAGCAGAGGGCCTGCTGGTCCCTCTGTCTTTCTGTGAGGGATTTTGTAGTTTGGAAACTCAGTTGCTGGCCTGCAAACAGGACTGGTGCTTGCCACCTAACGTGTCTCTTACAAGGTTCTACAGATAAGGGCAGGAACATGCCCCACCAGCTATCCTCTCCTTCTGCCACCCCATGCAAGCCCTGTCATTTGGGCACGCACTCCTTCCAGCTGGGAATGTGTAAGGTGGAGGGGGCCATCCTGCAGGGTGGGAAAGCCTTCTGAGCACTGCCTCACTGTGCTACAGGGCCTGTCTTGAGAGCAAGGAGTGGCGGTGGTGGTGGTAGCGGTTGTGGTAGTGGTGTTGGTGTTGTTGATGGTGATGGTGGAGATGGTGATGGTGGTGGTGGTGGTGGTGATGGTGATGGTGGATATGGTGATGATAGTGGTGGTGACGGTGGAGATGGTGGTGGTGGTGACAGTGGAGATGGTGGTGGTGGTGATGGTGGTAATGGTGGTGATGGTACTGGTGTTGGTGTTGGTAGTGTTGGTGTTGGTGGTAACAGTTGCCTTTTCTGGGCTGACTGTAGTCAAAATTATTTCAAATACCCTTTCCATAAAGATGGGTTTTCTTCATGAAGGTTAGTTCATTAGTCTTAATGGTCTTTTAAAATGATTATTAGTTAGGATGATTTCCAAGGAGGGAGAGGAATCTTGTCCCTTGTGCTGTGGCTCTTAAGGTGACCATGGAGGATGGGAACAAGCCACAGGGTTTACACTATTAGGCAAAGTGGCTAGGTGTGGGCATGGGAAGTTAAAAAAAGAAATTTCTGGCAGCTCCAGGATTCAGAACCAGGTATCCACGCTCATACAGAGGTTTCCTGCAGCCCCATGCCCCTGTGACCTGCCTTGTAGCAGCCCTTGGATCTGCCCTCTGAGCCGTGAAGTGCCAGTGGTGGCTGTATCCTCTGATGGTCTCATCCCTAGTGCCCCTAGTCTCGGGCTGTGCCAGCCAAATTCAGAAACGAGATTGAAATCCAAGTGCCGCTCCTTAGAACATTAGCCTGTGGGTTCTGAGGCGGTCAGAAATAACGGGACCTTGGAGATTAGAATCTCTGGCTCAGACACACCGAGGACCTCTGTACTTTCTCTGTTCAATGCAGACAGCAGTGTCTGGGAAGAATGTCAGCAGGCTTTGCTGCCCTCTGACTCTGGTGTGAGGAGCAGTGGCAACGCCTTGCAAGGCTAGCGCCCACAGCCCCGCGTCATAACTGAAGCACTCCTTGCATGAGCTCTAGCCCTTGCCCATCCCCATATCATGTCATTCTCCCGAGCCTGAGCCAGTGTGGCTCAGCCAGGAGAAGCAGCTGGCATAAAAGACAGAGCACCTGCCATTCCCCAGAGTGCTCCATGCCCTGTGTTCTTGTGGGTTCGCTTGGGATGGTTGGAACACTGTGAACCATCATTTTGTGCTTCGAGGATCATCAGTTCCTTTTCAGGCTGTTTCTGCCTCGGCAAACACACTGGGAAATTTGGATTTCCAATTTCCTTTCCCTCCTTTGCTCCTGATAGTTCATAATGTGCTGATGCCCCAGGCCTGGCCCTTTGTTATAAAATGCCTCTTGGTGCTGCCTGTATGGCCACACTGGGCTTCATGTTCCCAGATAGCCACCAGGATTGTGGCCTCCACTCAGAGGATGTTCTGTCCTCCTCCCTCAGCCTCTGGCTCCCCTCCTGAGCCCAGTAGGTCACCCTTTGATCACTCCTTCTGCCGACAGGGAAGGTGTGAGGAGGCTGCTGGTCTTGGCTGGAGGTTGGCAGGTGCCCAGGGCTGTGGGTGGCCTGCCTGCCCCCAGTTTGGTGAAGGGCTGAAGGCCATTAGTACCCTCTCTGTGGGAGATGGAGCGCTCAGTGAAGCCACAGGCCCGGCCGTCGTAAGACCATGTCCTCGTCCTGCTCCCTGGCTCCACGTGCCACTAGCGGCTGTGACATCTCATCCACACCTACTTTCCTTTGCCCCTTGTCAGGAGGCCCTGACGTGCCTGACCCTGCCTAAGGAGCCTGGCCCCAGAGCTGGACCAGCTCCGCCCTCTTCCGGGTCCTCTGGGAGGGAAGAGAGGAGAGGGTAGGGTGGGCGGAAGGAAGGGGGGCGGGACCTGCTTCTTGCTTCCCTGCTTCCTCTCTGGTAGATGCACCTGTCCCGACCCCTTGACAGGTGAGTGAGCAAGTTGGTGGGGGTGCACCCTGGGTGGAGGGTCCCTCCTCTGCCATGCTGTGGTGGCTTAGATCTGCCTGGGAGAATCCTAGCTTGAAATTAACCGCTTGGAGGAAGTATGGCAAAAATGAACAAGCAAGCAGTTGCCAGACTGCATCCCAACACTGGGATCCCATCACCGCAGGCTCCTGTGGCTGGAAGGACCGTGGCATCTCAGTGTGCTCTAGCAGCTTATTTTTGCCAGGGCGGCTGTTATCAGCAGGCAGGCGCCAGCGCCCTGCTCCACTCACAGTCTGATTATGGCTGAGCTCAAACAATGGACTGAGTGTTCCGCCTGTGAGTGTCCTGAGGGAAAGCTTTTCCCTCACCAGGATCAAACGCTCGGCTCCCTTTGTGATATGTGAGGCCACAAGGCAGGCTTGTCTCTTCCCCAACACGACAAGTGCTCTGGATCTGGAGAATGGCCCTGCAGCGGGTGCCCTGGGCCGGGCTCTGTTTTGATTTCCACTAGGCCTTACATGTCACCACACAGATCCTGTCCTGCCATTGGTTGGAGTATCTCTGCAAGAGGCAGAGGGGTGTTTGCAGACTGGGGAGCAGGTGGGTGAGGTTTTGATACCTTCCCTACTCTGAGGACCTAGGTCCAGCCCTGCCCCTCACTGCCCACAGCAGGCCTCCAGCTCTACTCCTTCATCCAAGGCAGGGCTGTGCTGGTTGGCCTCCGCTCTGTGTCATGGGCTCAGCTCCCCAGCCCTCTCCTGCCCACTCTTGCAGCACACAAGTCCTTGACACCAAGGAGGCTGGAAACCAGAGTGGCCAGCACTGTAACCATGTCACTCAAAGGAGATTTCTAGCTCTTTCTTCCCTCCTCCAAAAGGAAGCGTTTGGATGGAGGACGTAGACAGGTCCCTCTGGCTCTAACACACCATGAACCTAGACTGGATTTCTAAATCTGACATGGAGATTGACATTGAAGTGACATCCCCTCCCAATTAGCCAAGGCCCACTTGGCTCTCTATAGCTGCTTCACCCTAACTCATAGGTGTGTGTCCAGAGCGGTCTCAAGTCCCTGGCTCTTGCCCAGCCTCTCAGATATGGTAGACTTTGGGTCTCCCTGAATAAGGGTTATTCCAAAGCAGAAAATTGATTTCTTTCAGCCTGAGATTGACTTCCTATATCTTCACAGCTCACCATTCAGGAGCTCTCCTCCTTTCTACCTTCTTCCTCTTTAAGATCACAGACAAAGGTAGAAAGTTCTGCCTGAGTTGTTACCATCTGAAGAATATGGACTTTGGAGCCAGAAGATGATAGGATTTAGCCCCTAATTCTGTTATTTCCCAGCTGTGTGACTTTGGGAAAGTTACATAACCTCTCTGTGCCTGATTTTCTTCAACTATGAAGTGATGTGTCATCTCTTAGAGCCCTCATCTCTTAGGGTTGTTGTGGGGAGCAAATAAGATAAGGCAGTACAGTGCCTAGCACGTGCTAAATCTGTACAGGTGCATGACGAGGACAATGAAGATGATGACGCCAACATCATCATCCTGAGGTGGCAGTAGATAGTGGAACAGCATGGGGCTTGGAGTCAGGGACCTGGGGTCAGACTTGCTCTGTACTCATTGGTGGTGGGAAGTAGATTTCGAGTCTCGAATGCCGCGAGACAGACAGCAGGGCTGACAGGCAGGCTCACCTCCACGGGGCTAAGTCTCTCCTTTCCCCTTCACAGGCACACATTCTGGCAGTTCCGCCATGAGAACCCCACGACCAGGGTGGGGGGCCCTCCCCCCGATGGGCTCCCTGGCTTCAACAGTGGGGTGATGCTGCTGAGCCTGGAGGCCATGCGCCAGTCCCCGCTCTACAGCCGCCTGCTGGAGCCCGCGCATGTGCAGCAGCTGGCCAGCAAGTACCACTTCCGCGGCCACCTCGGGGACCAGGACTTCTTCACCATGATCGGCATGGAGCACCCTGAGCTCTTCCACGTGCTGGACTGTACCTGGAACCGGCAGCTGTGCACCTGGTGGAGGGACCATGGCTACAGCGACGTCTTTGACGCTTACTTCCGCTGCGAGGGCCACGTCAAGATCTACCACGGGAACTGCAACACCCCCATCCCGGACGACTAGGTGCATTTGCACCGCCTGCTTCTGCTCTGGGGCAGGCCCCAGGGAAGTATCACCCCCTGGAAAGACTCTGCAGAGACTCCTCCAGGATCATGGTACTGCAGATCTGTCACCCAGCTGGTCACTGTCCTGAGGCCACCCAATGAAGACTGGCCTTTGCATTGCTGGTGCTCAGGACCTTCTTCCTTTAGAGGACCAGGCATCAAGAAGCACGCACACATAGACATCTTCCTGTAGGCTGGGAACAGCATATGAAGAGAGGGAAGGAAAGAAAGTGGTGCCCAGGTCCTTAAGGAGCCAGAATGCTTTGAGAAACTGCCTTTCTTGGACCAAATATAAATTTAAATTGGCAGGCTTCTATTTTATGAGAAAGAATAAACAGTACCACTGTGGTTCCCACTGAGCTCTGGATGAATGAGCCAGGGTTTTAACAAGCAGTCCAGAGCTGAAGCTTCCGGAGGAGGCCTGTCCTTCCATGTCCTGACCTCAGGAGCTGTGTGCTCCCTCAAGACACTCACGTGGCATGGCACAGGCTGCAAGATTGCCACCTCTCTGAGGAAGGCCTCCAGGGCCAGCTGGGGCCCATATAAAAGTTTCCTTGCTGTACCACTTAAAGCTTTATCCCCCAATAACATCCCAGAATTCCATTATCCCCTATCCATCCAAACCAACTCCAGGTGACCTGATTGTACTAAGAAGTCAAATCCACCATCAAAGAACAGAGACTGGCCACCCCAAGGACATGCAGTGCAATCATCAGGCCTGGGAAGACTCATTCCAAAGAATAGCCCAGCAGTTCCCACTCGGAAGGGGTGTTGCTCATAGGCTTCTAATTATTCTAGTCTCTGTTTAAAAAAAAAAAAAAATCACTGTACTTTCCTGTCATGCCACACCAGACCCTGTACCCGAGCAGACATTACAGTGTGGTTGTCTTTCTTCTTGTGAGGGCTTCTCCTGTAGGCAAGCTGCAGACATGAAGGCCCTGGGGTCCCATTTTGTACTTGAGCTGATGTCCTTGGGCAAGAAATATTGTAGGATTTTCATCTTATTTTTAATTTTGTTTACATTTTATTTTTTTCATCATGGATGAGAATAGCTAATAAATAATCTTTGAGAACACAGTGGTTCATGTTGTTTGTTCTCCAAACAGTATTCAGCCACATGAAGCTTCTGAAGGAGGAGTGCAATCAATATCATCCAGGTCCCCTCTTCACCTGAATAGGTGTTGCAGCCTCACAGCGGGTCTCTGAGACCAAAGAGAGGGCATGTCTGAGGGCATCAGGGAGGTAGGTGTCTGTTCGGTTCAAAATGCAGAATGATTTCATTCTAGGTACTGATGGGTCTGTCTGCTCCTGGGAGCAACCCCACCCCGACCCCCAGGACCACCCTCACCCCCCTCCCCTGCCTCTAGCTTCCCAGCCCCGCCTTCCCCATTCCATTGAGCCCTGAGTGGATGAGGGGAGCATGGCCTCCCCAGCCCTCTGCAGTGGCACAGTCAGTCCGTTCTCTTGGTTACTTGATTTCCTATTTATAGCTACCAGTTATTGAGCGCCTGCTGCGAGCAAAGCACTGTATGAGGGGGATTTATATATGCTGTTGATTATACTCATGAAAACCTCAGGAAGGTAGTTCTGATTCTGAAATTGACTGTAAGAAAATGTAAGAGACAGGGCCAGAGTCACACACAACATGAAAAAGCCTGGAAGCCACTTAAAATATTGAATAATGAAATAGATAATGTATGCTGTGGCCACATAATGGAAGACTTTATTAAAAATCATATTTGAGGGAATATTTAATGCATCAGGAAATGCGTACAGTATACTATTGAGTAAAAAATAGATGGAAAATATAAGATTTATATGACACGAGCCTTTATTTTGGAAATTACATAAATCTATGTAATTTTTAAAATATCTGTATGAGTTTGTGTACATAACAGATATGCACACACATAAAACTCAGTATGTGTAAAAGAGACGAGGGGTCAAGCCAGTTCTGCTGTATTTCATTAGTTGAACTCCTAAAAAGCCATGTGTTTCAAATATCACAATTAAAAAAACAACAATAGAAAAAAAACTTTCAGTGCCGTGAGGAATGTGGATTAAAGGCTAGAAAATTTTGGAGTAACAATAATCAAAGGATTTTTCTGCAGTAATTTCAATAATTAAAGTATTTCTAAAGCTATGAGTATCTCTTGTTATTGCAAAGAAAATTAATAAACTCATTGTTAAAAATGGTCAGAAGCCCAACAGCATCTCCCACTTACTTTTGAGATCCCTCTCCAGGCGCGCCCTCTCCTCTGTCCCCAGTGGCTGTACCACCTGTGGTGAATGACAAAATCACACACCACAGGAAACCCAGCAAAGCCACATTTGACAAATCTTGGAGTGCTGGTTCCTGCATGGGGTCCTGTTGTAACCAGTGTAATGCAAACGTAATTAATTGTGCTGTACTTAATTTGTTTCATGAACACTTTCACTATTGAGTGGTTTTCATGAAAAGAACAAAAGTCTGAAAAGAGAATATTTCTGGGTACTAAAATTAATTTTAATCTTCATCTATATTTTGTGTTTTTATAATGAATATTAATCTTAATGCCACACACTTTTAACTACACTCCTCTGCAATTAAGGCAAGTAGTAGTGCTGACCTTTTTTCAGCTTGTGATTGGCTGTGGCTGACATAAGAAAACATAATCTAGGTCAAGAAGGCTCCGAGTCCTCAACTTTCCCAATGGATGCCCTGTTTCTCTAAATAAAAGTAATCTAATAATAGTAGCTCCAGAGCCTGCTTTCATCTTGCAGATACTGTCATCTTTTGTGTGTACACAAGGTCCACTCCACAAGTGATAATGGCCTTTGGAAAGCTTGTGGGCTGGTTGTTGAGGTTTATTCTTGTATGTGTGTCAAGCCAGGCAGATGACAGCCTCCCCATCAACAGCATTTCCTCAAGCCACAGAATAACATGTTGGTACAGTGGGCTCCCGACCTAGTGCACACCAGGTGCAGGGGCAGCTGGCGCTTGGTCCCTGCTTTGAATAAAAGCCAAACCTTTGCTAATTTTAAAACTCTTACTGGCTGATCTTAGTTTGGGAGGCCCAGAAATTGGGCTAAGTCTGGATTTGGCAGGACAGACATCTCCAAGCAGGCAGTGTGGTGTAGTGGAGAGAGCCACACTCCTGAGACAGGCACCCATCTCTGAATCCACCCTCTGTTCTCACTAGCTGAGCCATCTTGGACAAGCAAGTTCACATCGTACCCATTTCTAGACATAGGTAATAAGCAGGGGCTGGGGCTCTTCATGGGCTCAAAGGAGGGTTGGAGGAGGAAAAAAGATATATAAGAACTTGGTAAGTGACAAAATAATGCAGAGATGTAAGAGGAATTCTGATAATTATTACTTAAAATATTCTTTTTAAATAAGAAATGACTGACATCTGGGGCTCATACAATGTGCTGTTAGCATCTCCCTAAGCCCATTGCCCAGCCAGGTACTTGCTTGGAGGCTATCCACTGTTCTCTTTAGCCACCCCACTCTGCAGAGGTCCGGGGATGTAGAGGTCAAAGGCAACCACAGCTCACAGGTAGCCTATTGAGTGTGACTTAAGCAGTCAGGGGCTAAGCTACCTCAGCTCATGGGTAATTTTTCAGGGGGTCCTTGGATAAACTATTCCCAGCTCTAGGCCTAGGTTTTTCTTTGTAAAACCAAGGTGGTGGGGGTAACTGATTGACCAGGTCTCTGAGCAGCACCTCTACCCCCAGCTCTTTTTGGAGCAGCACCGCGGGGTTCATCCGTGCTGTAGTAGGGAGTCCAGATCTCAGCAAACCCTGCAGACCTCAGCCCACCATTCACCAACTTGGAGTTTTTGCCCATGCACACTAAAACTCACGTGAAATTTATTGTCAATACCCACAGCATGCCCCCAAACCCCACAACATTCTGGACAAGCAAAGTGAGGGGTGCAGACTAGCTCCAGAGGGCTATATGGACCCCGAGAAAATGAGCTTCCCTCCAAGGGCCCCAGTCCCTCCACTTATGGTCAGTTGGTAGCTGTGCCGGCTGCAGTCTTGTCTTAGCTCTTGGCCGTGTGCCCAGCTCTCCGGGCCTCCCAGGCCGAGCTGCTTGGGATACAGACCCACAGCCCTTAGGTCACACCTGGAGAATGGCTGAGTCCCAAGGCCTTCCCAGAGAGATCAGGGGAGCTGCCCTACAGGACACGTCAAGTAGCACCCGACCAACCATTCTCTGAGTAGCTTGTGCAGGGCAGAAAAACCTTCTAGAGCAAAGTGCAGGCTGCCGGCCATGGGGGTGGGCTCAGCGCCCACAGAATGTCTACTTGTACCTCCATTCTGAGGGGGAAGAGGACCCCCCCTACGCAGACACTCAGCAGCCAGCTGAAGACCACACAGTATCAGAGCCAGCGGGGCCTCTGCATGCCTTTGAGGCCAAGCAAAGGGTGTTCTAGGGGCTTCAAAGTACTTTCCTAGAGGTACTTGCTGGGAGCGCAGCAAGCCCTGGAGCCAGGTGGGTTCTCCAGTGTGTGTTCTGTTGGCTCAACCGAGAGCTCCTTCCTGAAAGGCAGACATCGCTCCAGCCCCACCCTGAGCCCCGAAGGCCTTTGCTCCTGATACTGGGCACTGGCCTGTGTAGGATCATGTGGGCGTGGGGCCTGGGAGCCCTTCTGGCCCCCCAACAGAAGCAAATTAATGGCACACTGCTGTCCCCTGTGAGCACCTCCATTGTTATTATGTATTCCCTTTTCTTACCACATCCCACTCCCAGCCCCCAGCAGACCATCATTCCAATGTGTGTCCTGTGTACCCTTCTGTGTTCTCAGCACGGCACTCTTGTTTGGAGTCCTCGTGTTTTGATCTAGGTAACTCCAAATCTGCCTCAGGCTCCCTCCTTCCCCACTCAGCACCGCCTATCAGACCCCCACAGTTCTGCTTCCCCATTCCAACGCCCTCCCTTCTTCCCCCACCTTGATCAGGTAGATGGGCGCCCAAACCCCTGGCCCACGCCCTCACCCCAGCCCTATCATCCTTGTCCTGGCTCTTCGTGACCCTGGCGAGAAGTTCTTCATGTTGTAGATCCAGGAGCAAAACTGCCAGATCACAAGGTAGGTGGATACAGGGGCTTCTATTTTTGAGCTAGGTTTGACCCAGGTGCCAGCTGCTGAGTGGCAGCCCCCTCTCTACCCTCCCCAGGATGAACCACTGCTCTCTCTTTGTGCCTGTGCTCTTGTTCACCTGTAGGTCATGATCATAGTCCTCCAAAGCGTGTGACCCCCCAGCTAAAACCGCCTCTGTGTGATTGCTATTATGCTCTGTGGGAAGAGGCTAGATGAGAGGCAAGACCCCTTTCCAGTCCTCAGTCCTCCCTGGATGCCCTGGGCCAACGGAACACCCCCTGGGAGAACCCACTTGGCTCCAAGGCTCGCTGTGCTCCCAGCGCTGCTTGAGTGGAAGGAGGGTGACCCATGTGAAACACCTTGGAGCCCCTAGAACACCCTCGCTCCCTCACACCCTGGCTGGTCCCCAGTGCCACAGGCCTCTGACTCCAGAACCTTTGTGAAAGCCCTGTGGTCAGCCAGGGAGTGCTCTGGTCTTTGGGCCCCAGCCTGGTGTTCATGCATGAGGGTACCCTGCTCTCACTCAGGGCACCACCTCAACCACATTCAGGAGGCTCTTCTCCCATCCAGCCCAGCCCAGCCCAGCCCGGGTTCTTCCCAGAGCCCAGAATAGCTTTGCACAGGTGTGGAGCTGAGGCTGAGGCTTCCCACTGGACGTATATAGAGGGCCTGGGCTGGCAAGGTGAGCTGCCTGGGCAGCAGGTAGCCCTCTTTGTGCAGGAAGTTCTCTTTGGTGGCTCTCCTCTTCCGCCTTTCCTCCCTGGCCCTGTCTCCCTCCCCAGGGGCCTCTTGCCACCCCACAAGCTTTGAAATGTCCCAGCTGGGGCTTCCACTGTCTTGCTGGCACCCACCCCACTCCCACCTCTCCCTGCTGGGTTTCTGCTGTTGTCAGTGGGTGGACTCTGAGATGGGGAAGCGTGTGGAGCGTCCCGGGAAGTGCTGTGGGAGGGGAGGGAAGCAGGGTCAGGCAGAGAGCTGTGCAGGAGTCCAACACAGGCCTCAGCCCATCCCACTCAGGGAGCTGGGATAGATTTGCAAAGAGGAATGAGGCCCTTACCTGAGCTCTGTGGAAATATGAGCTCTCTTTCATCCAGACTCTGGGTATGACTCGGGCTATGAGGATCCTCAAGGCCTTTAACACTCGCCTGTCCAGTCACTGGGCATCCGTTGGCCTCAGGGTTTGGGCTTCAGCCAGGATAATCCTTAGGACTACACTCTGAGCCATCAGCAGCCAACAGTTCAGGGCATCAAGGTCCCATCCTGATGGGGGTCTGGGCAGCACACCACAGTGTTCACTCCAGGAGCCCTGTCCCTGTAGGCCCAGCTGCCCACAGCCCCCTCTGTATTGTCCTCTTTGGCTTCCCTCTGAACCACTCTCCCCTCAAAGGCCTTTAGCCCTGGGCATTTCCTGCTTCTGCTCTGACCTCTTTTGGGCTTCTTAGCAACCCCACCCCAGAGTGGGAGAGCCCAGGCTCAGGCTCGTTGTGTAGGCCTGCCATGTTAACCCTACCCAGACTGCTACAGCCCAGCGTGCCCCATGGTGTCAGGCTGATCCATTGACAGCCCCAGGGAAGGTCATCTGCTGTTTGCAGGGAACAAGATCCTTCCCTTCTGTCCCTTCACTCAAAAATTAGATGCCTACCAGAGCCCACAGGTCCACAGTGGTTCTGTGAGTGGCTCTGGACACAATGACAGGCTATAGGGATGCTGCTCAGCAAGAAGGACAGGGCCTCAGCCCCCTTGGTGGCAGGTGACCTGTGTTCTCCCTGGGCTAAGAGCCCTGCTGTTTCCGGGGATGATGCCAGTGTTGTGAACCTCCTCCAGGGCTACCCTCTGCTCACCGGGGACGGGGGCTGGATTTCATGGAAAGAGCACAGATTCAGAGGGAAAGAATTCAAGTTGGCATCCCAGTTGTGACAGCCCCGAGCATTGGTTGGATTCTGGAGTTATAGTGGTGACGAGTGTGGACCATCTCCATCCTGATGACACATCCTACATGGCGAGGAGGTCTCACTGCCTGGGCAAGAGCTCTGAGTGGGAGCCAAGTGTCCACTGAAAGGGGTACCCCCGATTCACACTAGGGTGAAGGATGTCTCCTTGAGGACATGATGAGACCCCCCAAATGTGCCCCTGTGAGAGACAGTATGGTTGTGTGTCCTTGACTTGACCTCTGAGTCTCTCTCCCACACCTAGATTCCCAACTTCACACAGGGAGGTACTGTTTTCTGGGAATGAGGAAGTTACCTGAACTCTGTTGATAAATGTGAGCTGTATTCTGTCCAGGCTCCGGTGGGACTGCAGCCACTAGGATTCTGAAACCTGCCTTGCCAATAACTTGTTGTGTGCAAGTTACTCTCACCTCTGGCCCTTGCTGGCCTCTTCACTCTGAGCCATCGCAGCCAGAGTGAAAAGGCCAGCAAGGGCCAGAGTTAGTCAGAGCCTGCAATTCAACACGGAGGGGGAAACAAACCTCTGAACACAGTCAGCATCCTCATGTTCCAGGGAATCAGCCCACACAGGCATGGTTTGGGTGAGACAAGATGGGGCCTGGGTGGTGACCCTGAGTCTTCTCAGGCTGGGGCGTCTGGACCGGGAGTTGTAGGTTGTTGGTCCTGCCAGAGGGTTGAAGTCTTGGGTAGGGGTGTCTTGGTACTAATAGAAAGAATGTGGGAATTGTGTGAAGCGCAGAGAGCATCCCCCGACTCAGGTCTGTGTGAGCACCTTCACCTCCACCTGTGCAGAGAGCAAGCTGAATTCAGACCTAGACAGTGGCCCTTGAGGATTAAGGAACAACAGCCCAGTCCTTGCACTTCCCAGAGTGCCTTCCCCGGATGTGCCCAGAGCCTCTGCAGCCCCTCCCATCTCCACCTCCTTTCCACCGCCTGCTCTTCTGTGGGGCCCCAGGTCGAAGCCTTCAGCTGGTGTTGGGAGTCCCTTTCCATCCCCTGTTCCACCTTGTGTGTCCCCTTAAGTGTGGTGGAGAATCTCTTCTGTCAAGAATTTCTTGTAAGATAAAGCTGTGGGATGATGGACACCTCCTGAGGGAGTGAGAGGCCTGGAAAACAGGGCTCCGGGACTGGTGGCCTGCAGGAGGCCATGAGGCTTGGGAAAAGTGTCGGGGCCTGTTGAAGAGTCGTGAGTGAGGGTTTGAGCACATGAGAGGCTATAGGAAGAGTGTTGAGGAGAAGAACAGGATGGTGACATTGGTAGCAAGGAGGTGCTCCGTGGGGCCTCCTGGCAAGGAGAACAAGTGGCCCTGACTTACATTCCATCCTGACTGCTGCACTCGTGCTGCCGGGAGCCTCCCCAGGCTCCAGGGCCCAGGGTTTGTGTGGGCGACACCTAACATGGCTCAGAAGCCTGCGAAATCTGCCGCCCTCAGCCCCACCCCTGCTGCTCAGGGTACTTTTTTGTTATGGTTCTTTTTAGATACACATGACAGTAGAGGGTATTTTGAGGTATTATACACACATAGAGTACACCTTCCCATTCTTGTGGTTGTACGTGATGTGGAGTTTCACTGGTGGTGTGTGCATACATGAACATGGGAAAGCTATGTCCTATTCATTCCACTGTCTTTCTTATTCCCATTCCCCATCCCTTCCCTTCATTCCCCTTTGTCTAATCCAATGAACTTCTATTCTTCCCACCCTCTTATTATGTGTTAGCATCTGCATATCAGAGAGAACGTTGAGCCTTTGGCTTGGGGGGGATTGACTTACTTCATTTAGCATGATAATATCCAGTTCCATCAATTTACTGGCAAATGCCATAGTTTCATTCTTCTTTATGGATAAATGATATTCCATTGTGTATATATACACCACATTTTCTTTATCCATTCATCTGTTGAAGGACACCTAGGTTGATTCCATAGCTTAGCTATTGTGAATTGAGCTGCTATAAACATTCATGTGGTTGTGTCCCTATAGTATTCTGATTTTAAGTCCTTTGGGTAAATACTGGGGAGCTGGGTCAAGTGGTGGTTCCATTTCAAGTTTTCTAAGGCATCTCCATACTACTTTCCAGAATGGTTGCACCAATTTGCAGTCCCACCAGCAGTATATGAATGAACCATTTTCCCCACATCCCCCAGGCACTCTTGAAGGCAGGAATTGTGGCATCTCTGTGCTTCCAGCACCAGACCACACTGCTTGGCACATCATGGGCACTTAACTTTTTGTTTGACCAGTTGAATAAGAGGAGATCATGCCTTGGTATCAGGAGAGAAGGGGTCACAGTAGACTTAGTAGGAGCATGGGGGAAGAGTGGGGCCAGGACCGGAATCACCCTCCTCGTAAGATGCCCCAGGAAGGGGCAAAGGAGGGAGGAGTGAGGACCCTGGGCAATTGGGAGAATGTAGCATTAGGGCAAATTTGGGGGTGTATGGATGGAGGCCCAGAAACAGACACTGAAGGTAGGAAGGGCCCCCTGTCCCCACTAAGGGATATCTCTGCAGTCACATTTGTCTTCTCATCTAGCTTAATAAATTCCTGGAATTTGACTGTCCCTTAGGTGATTGTTTTGCCCATAAAATTCCCAGTATCTGACTGGACGGTGCCCTAAAATGTACTGTTATCACAGATGAGTGGGGCCCAGGTGGGGGGATCCTTGGAGTGCAGTTGGCCCTGGAGAGGTGCCCAGGGGCAGTTGGAGGTGTGCCACAGAGGCCTCAGGACCTCCTGAAAGAGGAGCAGAGACGAAGGAGGAGCTTGAGATGCTGTGTCTCTAAGCCCACCTCCCACCCATCCTCCGCATAGCCCACTGGGAAACCTTTACTTCCTGCCCCTGTGACTGTTCAGGCCCCAGCTTCCTGCTCCTCTGTAAATAACTGTGGGAGCAGACGCTGTGAAAGGCTTTCCATCCTCCATCACCCCCTCTTTCCCTAGTCATCTCAGTTCCTATAAAACACACCACAGAAGGCACTCCTGGTACCTCAAAGGCAAACAGGGACACAGAGGCGGGAGGGCTGGTCTGCCTCTGGGCTGGTCAGTTCCCAGATGAAACCACACACTTGTGGCTGGGCCACAACCCTGAAAAGGAAGTGTTTAATAAAAGGAGCTTTTGAAAGCGCAATACAATATTCTTTAAAAATTACAGTTGATTCTTAAAAAGGAAGAAGAATAATGACCTTAGCAAAATGAGCAAGAAACTGTCCTGACCTACCCAGGACGTTGACCAGAGTCAGAATGTGCTGTGATTTCTCCTTAAAAAGGCATCCAGAAACACCAGAAACACCACGACCCCTGCTTCTTGCTGTACTCATGGCAGTGCGCCCTTTACTCTGGGGTAAGGTTAGCAACCCCAGCCCTCCTCCTCCCGTCCAGGCCTCTTGGGGTCAGTGGGGGTGACAAGGGTGAGGGAGCAGTGGAAAAAGAGTGGTTCTCCTGAACTCTTTTTGTTCACGGGACTTTACTGCTCAAAAACAAGCACTATGGAAGGGTCTCACCTGCATGACTTTGTCTTACTTTACAGCAGCGACCCCCTACGAATTAGAAGGGAAAAGAACTATTGCCACAGTACATAAAGGGGAAACTGAGGTTTAGAGAGGCAGAGATACTTGCGTGGCAAATAACTTATACTAGGGCAAAGGACTTCTAGCCCCAAAGTATTTTATCACTCAAGAAGTGTTTATTGAGTTCCTACTAAGTACCAAACATGATTCTAGGTGCCAGAGACACAGCAATGATCCAGAAGACCTGGTCGCAGTTGGGAGTACCCTCACCAAATCACCCACCAGAACAGGTTTACAGTTCAGGATTTCTGCCCAGCCACTGAACTGCCTCCTGAAACAACTAGTGTGGACTCTTGTCTCCTGTAAAGATCTTCTGCATTTGCCATAGGGGCCACTCTTTGGAGCTGCCTTGATTCAGTGTCCCACAACTGTAATGCTTTTTCCCCCACATGGATGCTATTTCCTTTGACCTGGATATCAATCTGGTTTTAGCTAACAGAGGAAAAGAGTGAGGGGCTCAGAGGAGCCAAGAGAAGAAAGTAGTTTAAGAAGGAGGCAGTATTTAATCGAATCCTGTGGTCCTGGAAAATAAAGTAAGGATTGAAATGATTCTTGGGACATGTTTGCAATACAACTGAAGATGTCATTTTAAACTGTATGCTTTAGACACAGATTAGGCGGCTGTCTCCCCCAGTGTGGATGTACAGGGAGCAACTCACTAATCACTTGATCACCTCTTCACACCTGCCCAAGTGAAGAACAGCTTCCTGGCTTGTGCCCACATGGACTGTGTGCTGGAAATGGCTCCTGGTGGCTTGGGAGAGCTGGCTGCTCATTCTCTGGGAATTTTTCAATCTTGTTAAAAACAAGCGCTATTACAAATTGCATTGTATAAATTTTTGAGTAAATAAATTATCTTAAAAACAAAGGTAATCAATATCCAAGACTCACCATAGTTACTTTAGTGCATTTTGTTCTCTGTCCTCTTGAAGTTATCTGTTGTGGGAACACTACATGTTCAAGTTCAAGTACACTACCATGCACCTTCTCCCATCTCCATGATGGTGACACCACATTGGTAAATTATATTATACCACAGAAATTGGCAAATGCCACAAGCCAGGACTTTTGATTCCAGACAGCAGGCGGTTATGTATGTATCAGCAGACAACTGCTTGTACAATTCCTTGCATATTTTTCTTGCCTGTACAGATGAGTGAATGGGCAGACAGTTAATGGATGGATGGATGATTATTTGTATGGTTTGGGGCTTCTCTTTTTAGTCCCTGAAGCCTGAAGACTATGTTTCCAGGGCTTGAAATAGCAAACCATGCTAATAGTCTCATGTAGCCTGCCATGGGCCTGTTCTTAGCTGAGAAACATTTTCTATTCACTATCTTTTCCACAAACACAGAAAGTGAAGAGCTTGCTTTGAGAAGTGGGACTACATCCACTTAATTTGCTAGGATAAGTGAAGCATTTCCTAGGCAGGACAGGGATACTCTTCTCTTCTTCATGCCTGTGGGTGGCTTTGGTGCCAAGCTGTCCCGTTCATTTCTTTGCCCACATGCAGCCCTGGCACGGCAGGCTGATAGGACCACACCTCCGTCGATACACATGTCCTCATTTCTAGAGCTTCATAGGCAGCGAGGCTGAAGGAGGAGTCATGCACACAACTCAGGGCTTGCAGAGTGGCCACCATGTAACGGGTGGAGTGGGGCCTGTATCCACTGTAGAAACAAGTTGGGCCACCATTTAATTGCCAGTATCTGCCCCCTCCTGTTTCAAAAGCCATCGGGAAACACCCAACACCATTTTCCAGTCCCCTTGAGATGGTGGAGGAATGGGTTCTAACCCCAGCTCCACTCCTAAAACCCCACAGAGCCCTAAGTATGATCACTCGCCATACTGGACCTCATTTTCCCTTCTGTAAAGTAATGAGATGAACTTAGATCAGCATCTATCAAAAGCTATTTTGGGAGAAAAATTATCTGGTCAAAAAAAAAAATTTCTTGGAAACTGTTTAGGAAATCCTGTGCTCACCCTGCATCCCTTCCTTGGAGAATCCCCATGTCCCCCAGGGCATCCAAGGCCTGATGAGTCCGGCAGGAGACGACCACATCTGTTTTCAACATCCTAAAACTTACTTCATCACAGAACCTTTTGAGAAAACTGCTGTTCTGGAGTATTAAAACCTCATTGTAGATTCAGGTCAAACATCTTTGGCAAGAATTTTTACAGATGGTGGTATCTCCTCTGTATCAACCTCAAGGGGCAGGTTGACATGAGGTTGTCCCAGCATTAGTGGTTCTGGGTTTAACACCTTGGCTAGGACAGACCAGCTGAATCTCCCTAACAGAAAGGGTCCCTTTCCCTTTCATTGGTATACTTTGAGACCATGTGAATATCCTGAACCCAAATATCTCTCTCCTACTGGTCTCAGCAGCTGGTAACATGCCTGATCACTCCTGGGGGTTGACAAGTGGTGATGGGTGAATTCTGGGTTCCTCCTGGCTACCAGCCTGCTTCTGGAGAGAGGCACTGCCCTCTCACCTTTACCTTTTAGCCCAGTAGTCTTAAACCCTGACTGATTTTTTCCTTCTTTTTCATACTAGGAATTCAACCCATGGGTGCGCTATCCCTGTGCTACATCCCCAGCCCTTTTAATGTTTTATTTTGAGATAGAGTCCTGCTAAATTTTGAGGCTGGCCTTGAACTTGTGATCCTCCTGCCTCAGCCTCCTGAGTAGCTGCGATCACAGGTATGTGGCACATGTCCAGTTCAGGCTGCACATTTTAATTACCTAAGAGCTCTTTTTGCCTGCCCCTCAAAGTCTAATTTTTGGGTGGGGTTCAAGCATGGACCTTTCAAAGCTCCTGGTGATTCTGTACAGCCGAGTGTTCAGCATTGCTGCTCTGGGTTCCGGGAGCTGAAGAAGGATTTGAGGCACAGGAATGGATGTCCCAGGGAGTTTCCTAAGGTCCCTCTGTCTGTGGGGCTAGGACCAGGAGGAGCAGGTGAGAACGCTGTTGTGAGCATCCTGCTGAAACACCAGGAAGAGGAAGGGAGTTCTGAGGAACAACACTCATGGATAAAAGGCATTTTGATGCTGTAGACCCAGGAGCTGTCTTTGAGGAAGTTTATGGGCTGAAGTTAAGAAAAAAAAAATGATGAGCAATGCTGTTTGTGCGTGGGGCAGGGCTCTGTGCCTAAAGAGTCTTCACATCCCTCAAAACTCACATTTGGGAATGTTGGGGAGGGCAGAGGAGGACTGATAGGTTGGACAGGAGAAGAGGCCAGGGCCAGACAGGGGCCCCCACTGCATCTGTCTTGAGGTGCCCTACCACTGGGCCACCAGTGTCTGCCTCTCATCTGCAAAGTAACTGAAGATCCAAGAGGGGAAAATGCTCATCTTGAATTATGATTCTCATTAGTTTCAGGATTTCTCTTGTGGTTGGCTTTATTCTGCTGTTTGTTTAAATAACCTAAATACATAACTGTCAAGAATAGTAGGCAGGTAAGAGCACAGAAAGAGGGTTTTGGCCTAGAGGGAGCCCATTACCTTCAGGTTGGACTCTGGGGTACCTGTCCACCCCAGCTGGAGTGACTCAGAAAAGCCCATCCAGAGGTGATAGCTCTGGCTTGGCACCTCTTCTTCATGCAATGGGAGTAGAAGGACCTTTACTGGGGGTGCCTAAGGCTTTCCCAAATAGCAGGACTCGTAAGGCAGCTAGAGGTTGACATAGGCACCAGGCCCTGGGCCTCTCCCCTCAGCTCAGCAAAGCCTCAGGAGGTCTGGCCGAGAGCCAGTGAGGAGCTGGCTAGACCTCCCCACCCCTGCAGACCCCCAGACCTTTATCCTGGATTTACAGACCACTGCAAATCTGGGATAAAGAACATTCCTGGGGCAAGGGATATAGCTCAGTTGGTAGAGTACTTGCCTTGCATGCTCAAATCCCTGGGTTCAATCCCTAGCACCACCACCAAAAAAAAAACAAAACAAAAAAAAAACATTCCTCATTGTGAAAGGTAAGATTTCATTTTAACTTTCCTCCATCTGTTCTACATTTCCATCAAAACATAATATTGCCACCCAACCCTGAGGGAATGCAGCGAGGTTTAGTTAACAATAATATTGGCAAAAGAGTCTGCTCAGGAAACTGGATCCCTGCTTAGCTTTCCTGAGGTTCCACATGTTGCCCCATCCTGAAGGACCAAGTGGGAGAATATTTTGAAACCAACTTTTTGTTAATCTTTGGAACATCAATTTTAGTATACATTTGTGAGAAACAGAAATTATAAAGAGCCCAGGCAGTTGGTTGCCACTACATGTGCCCTCTGAGAGGGGAGTCTTTCAGGTCAACCTGCAGGACACCAAAGTAGGAGCTCTGATCTCCATGAAGGCAGAAAGATCTCTGGTAAAGCAAATTTGTGACAATTATAAAAGCTAGTGCCACTTTTTCTTTTCTACAAGATGGAAGAGAATAACGTAACAGAAAACCCCAACAGTGTTGTATGGTATTGAACACACAGTGCATCTGCATGTAACATTGTGACATCACCAGCTGAGGGGTGGGGATGGAGAGGCACAGCAGCAGCATTCTCTACACTACCGAAGTTGCCCTGCTGCAGATTTGCATCAGGGTGGTGTTCCTTTCTCCTATTAAATGGAACTCCCAGTGGGAACCACAAGAAATAACTATAGGACATAGCCACAGTGAGAGGTACAAAAATTAAAATGTTTCATCACATATATCAACTGAACAGAAGAGAAGATAGCCATAGAATGACAGAAGTCACACTGAATCAAACCTTGCCCTGCTCTGCTTCTAAGGACCCAAGCCAGGTTGAACTCAAGCTAGCCCCTAAGGACCTCATCTTAGGTAATCACACCATAATAATGACAATTCTGGGGGTAGGGGGAGAAACTTTTCCTTAGATATGGAGTTTTGAACCTACACCTGTCTTCTGGGGATAGAATTTAATCCATAACACTCCTTGGTCCTACTTACCTGAGAAATTTTATCATTAGGTGTTGAATTTGGTCCTATAATTATTCTGCACCAATCCATTCAACAATCATACATCTGTCCTATCACCTTTTCCTAGTCCCCTAGCTTTTCTCTCTATGAAATTACATTTATTTTACTATCATTCCTGAAGAATGTTTTCCAAATGAAAAATTTTGATTTTTAGTATGTTTTTCCTTTGGGTACTTTGAAAATGTTATTTTTACTGCCTTTGGTCTTGCGTAAGTTTGGATAAGAATTCCACAGTCACTTCAATGGTTCCATATCTGTTAATAAGCTATTGTTTTCTTCTGGATGACTGCAAGTGTTTTCCTTCATCCATGGTTGGTTAGAGCTCTCCATGTGTTTGGGCATGGAATCATTGAGTTTCTCCTGCTGGGACCTCATCTTAGGTAATCACACCATAATAATGACAATTCTGGGGGTAGGGGGAGAAACTTTTCCTTAGATATGGAGTTTTGCTAAGCTGTTTTAATCTGTAGATTCGTGTCTTTCATCACATTTGGAAAATTGAGACATACTTATTTTCTGTGCCATACTCCAAGCTCTCATTTGGGATCTCTGATGACACTAATGCTAGGCTGTCTCATAGGTCACTGAAGTTTTATTTATTAAGAATAATAGTAGCAGCAGCAGCAGCAGCAGCAGGAGAAACAACAACACAAAACTTTCTTCTGTTTTTTTGCTTTGAGCAAATGCTGCTGATCAGTCTACAGGTTCACTTATATTGGATCTCCTGGATGACCTAAACACAATGACTCCCAGGGCCACAGTCTTGCTCTCATTGAGCACACTGAGGCCTACTTCTATTCAGGGTCTGTGAAGATGGTTGCCACTTCTGGGTTTCTGGACAGCTAACCATGAACTCCTCTGACTTGTGGACGTGGCACTTACCCAAACATCCATTCTCTCTTGGCTGCACTTGTCAGCAGCAGGCAAGAAGAGGCTGAGGAAGTGGTGAACCAAAGGAGGCCTCAGGGAGAACAGGCATTTGGGGACAAGTGAGTGTTGGTGGGCAAGTGAGTGTTGGCTGTGGGAATGGAGCCCATGGTTTTGGACTACTTGTTGGCAGGGCCTCAGCATGAAGGGGCTCAGCCTTCACATAACTGTATAATGCAGTAAGTAAAACAGCCCTTCTTTCTCCCACCTCTCAGACAGGAACTGTTACCATGTGCACCATAAGAAGGCCAGTTTCCACTTGTAGGAGCAACCGAGAGAAAACCTATTAGACAAGTCCCAGCCCTGCCCAGCACCAGGTCTACAAGAAGAGAGACCAGGAAGTCCTTCCTTTCCACCCCCCAGACAAAGGCACACAAGGTGCACCAAAGGCATTCCTCCTCTAGCCTGCCTCCCTTCCCTCCTCAGACTTCCTGCATATCCACTTGAGAGCCTGGCCCTGGGCTTCCTCCTTGGGCACACTGCCCCATTCCCCTCATCATGCCTCTCCTGCCTCCCAGAACCTTCAGGCAGCAATTAGACAATCCAGTCCCAAGGGCAAGGCTGGATTCAGACTCTTCCCTTTCCAGGCTGCACACAGTGTGCCCTGCCTCAAGCTGGGAAGGGGATTAACCTTAGGGGCATTTTCCATGCTCTTCTTTTTGTTTAGAAAACTATATTCAAAGACTTTACTTTTTAGAAACTTCTAAGCTGCTCATAATGTTACAAGTCTAGAGGCCCTCCTAGGAAATGGCAAACCATTAATAGGACAAATGGCACAAACTATTCCCATTTGTTTGTTTGTAAGGTATCCATCTCTGCCCACTAAGGGGAAGGGCAGAAAGAAACTTCCAGAGCAGCTCTGCCAGTCCCAGCCTTGTGGAGATGCCAGGGCTTAAAGGTGCATGAAGCCTCCCATCCTGACTGACCTGAGGGTTTCTCTTTGTTGGTGTGCACTTCACTTGACAAAATTCAGAGTCCCTAGAAACCAAAGAGAAGAGCAATTCCATGTGGGTGCACTTGGCTTTGATGTAAGTAGCAACCCTGAGATGGTTTAATATCTCCAGTCCCCAAATCCCGGGTGCTCAAACTCAGGGACCTCTAGCAGTGACCAAGAGGAGACTTGGGCTACAGAGGCTGCGTGGCATGTGGTGAAGCACCCAGTCACTGCTGCTGGCAGGTCTACCTCAGCCCACTGACCCCTTCTCCCTTGCATGCAAATGGGAACATGGAGATGATGTCACAGAACACTCTGGAGTCTCCAGTGTCTTGACACATGTGTCTTCTCCAACAGCTGCCACCCACCCTGATGCCCGCAAGCAGGATTCTTCACAGCCAAAGCGATCAGCTCAAACAGACTTAAGGCAAGAGTCCCCATCTACACTGGCCCAAGGTGTTTGAGTCCCACTGTGCCTTGGCTCAAGGGGCAGGGATCTCTATTTACACTGAACAGTCCAGGCCTTGGGCAGCATGATGGCTGCTGGACTCCTCCCTTGCCCTGAGGCCTCCCTCTTTTTCTCTTCCTCCTCCTACTTTAAACATGTTTACTTTTTAAATAAATCATTGGAACATCAATCTTATCATTCAATTTGTGAAAAACAAATTTATTAAGAACCATCTCTGCTATGGCAAAGAGCAGGGCAGGGGGAAGTGTCTGAGGGAAGAGAGTCTCTGATGTCTCTGGCAGGTGGGGGCAGAGGAGAGTCCTGGTGGGTCCAGATGCGCTCCTGGCTGGAATCTGCACAGAGAAGCCTAAGCCAGCTGGCGCGCCTCACTTCTGAAGCTGTTGGAGTCCGCTTCCTGACTAGTGCTGGCGCCATGAGGTCCTGATGCTCTGGCTGGGGGTCTTCTGGCTGTGCATGGGTCTGTCTCATGTGGGCATGTTCCCTAGAACCACTCTGTTGTGGAACCTATGGGGACTGTGGCCTGCGCCCCTCAGAGCCACTCTGTTGCGGAAGGCGGGCCGAGGAAGCACGGCAGGCAGCAGCACAGTTGTTGCAGACAGGTGGCCATCTGCCTGGTGACCCCCCTCCAGCCCCTGCTTCTCACCTGGCTGCCCTGTGGAGCCACCCTGGGAGGCCAGAGGGTCCCGCTGGGAGGCTAGCTTGGAAGGGGGTGTCTTCACGTGGAGAAGGTGGAGAGGACAGACAGGCATGCTGGCACATGCGGTGCCCTTCTGCTCAGAGGGCTTGGCTTTATCAGGCAGCTGCTGCTCACAGGGAAAGGCAAGGGCAGGCTCACTGGGACACTTGTTGGGGTGGACGCTGGACGGATCCGCCCCAGGGACCTGGCGATGCCCATCCATCCCATTATGCACAGCCTTAGCCCAGAGCGCACTGGCCGGCCCCTGGATTCTCTGGTGCTGGAGGAGGAGGTAGGTAGCCATGGCCCCATCAAATTGATGATTTGCCAGGGACAACCAGGCTTTGTACCGGTTATAACCCATGTTGAGCATTAAGGTCATGATGTTGGGGTCAGGCCGCTTGGGGAGTGTCTGGCTGGGAGGGCTGGGAGGGTTAGATGAGGAGTCCTCGCCCTGGCTCAGCCACGGGGTGCCCCATTACCTGCTCTAGGGTGGGCCTCTCCGTGGGGTCCACCACCAGGATTTGCTGGATGAGGCTGCGTACTCCTTATTGGTGAGCGCCCTGAATGGCCTTTTCTCTGTCAACATAAAATAAAGAGTGACGTTCAGGCTCCAGACATCTGCTGGGGGACCCTCATATTCCTTCCCCTGGATGATTTCAGGGGCACAGTATGGCAGAGTGCCCCTGAACCCATCCAGCTTCTGCCCAGGCGTGAAGCTGGTGCTCAGGCCAAAGTCGATGAGCTTGGGGTGGTGCACCCTGGAATCCACCACGAAGTTCTCAGGTTTCTAGTCGAGGTGCACCACGCCCTTCTGGTGGCAATATTGCAAGACGCACACCATCTCTCTGAACAGCCTTGCGGACCTTCACTTCCCATATGCTACAAGTCAGGGGGATGTGACTTAGGAGCTCCCCTCCATGTGCAGGCTCCATGATGAGGTACATGTTGTCCATGGTCTCCATGACCTGGAAGAGATGGATCATGCTTGGGTGTTCCAGGAACTTCAAGGAATCCCTAGCAGGGACTTGTCTTGTTAGAGTCTGTAAACAAGTCAAAATAACACCTGGCATTTTGCCAGGGGAATGTTAGAGTTCGTAAACAAGTCTGGATGGTGCCTGGCAAAATGTCAGAGGGAGTGGTTTGAGAAGTAACAAAAGCAAGCCATTAAGTGTGGAGATTCCTGATTGGTTGACTGCTGTATCTAGTTTATGCTAATTAGATAAGCTGTGTGGAATGTATAAATACTGCTCCTGTCCTGCAATAAACGGCTCCTACTCCTGCTGTATCAACGTACACAAGTTATTCGTCACCCCCCGGTTATTCTGCCGCAGCCGGACTGCGGCATTGTCTTCCTCCTTCTTTTGCAGAACTTTCACCGCCACCTCCACCCGGGTCAGGAGATGGCGGGGCCCATCTTCCCTGTTGGGCTGCCTCACCTTGGGCTCAGAACAATGGAGCTGGCCATGTGTGCTCTCAGACCTCTGACCCGTGATCCCCAGGTACACTTTTCCTCCTCTATATTGTTCTTGTCGGGTGTCTTGGCCACAGCAATGGAAAAGCTCATTAAAACACCACCATATGTCACTGCTCCCAGCTTGACAAAACTACGTGTGTGTGTGTGTGTGTGCACGTATGTGTTGGGGGATGTGCTTGGAAATGAACCAGGTCCTTGCACATGATGGAGAAGCACTCTTAAGGTACACATCCCATCCTAGGGATGGTGTCCATGGCCTAATCGTCTCCTCCAGGCCCACCTCTCAATGCCATCATGTTGAGGCTGAAGGGTCAACAGGAATTTTGGGCAGACACACACGTTCCAACCACAGCATCAGACAGACAAGAGCTCTGGGAGTTGGTCCCCACCAGATGTTCCCTGAGGGGAGTCTTTCAGATTGACCCAAAGGACATCAGATTAAAAATTCAGATCTCCATGAAGGCAGAAACATCTCTGGTAAAGCAAATTCATGACAATTAAAACTAGGGCCACTTTTGTTTTCTACAAGATGCAGCAGATTCGTGTAGCAGAAAACACCAGCTGTGTTCTGTGGTATTGAACACACAGTGTCTACACAGGTAACCACTGTGACATCAGCAGCTGAGGGCGTGGGATGGAGAGGCACAGCAGCAGCAGTCTCTACACTACTGAATTTGCCCTGCTGCAGATTCACACCAGGGTCATGTGGTTCTCATGTTAAATGGAACCACAAAGAAAGGGAGCCACAGAGAAATACCTAGAGGACAGATCCCAGTGAGAGGTGCAAATACTAAAGTGTTTCGCCACAAACATCAACTAAACGGAAAGAAGATGGTCACAGAATAGCTTAAGTCATACTGAATCAAAACTTGCCCTGCTCTCCTTATAAGGAAGAGGCCACACTGAATCAAGAGTCCACCCTGCTCTCCTTGTAAGGACACAAGACAGGCTGAAGGAAGAGCATATTCTAGCCCCTTATGACCCCATCGTAAGTAATTACATCATAATAATGCCACTTCAGAAAAAAAGAGCTCATCCTTAGGTGTGGAGTTTTGAACCTACGCATGTCTTTGGGGGATATGATTTATTCCATAACATGACCTGGTCCTACCTGTCTGAGAGTTCTTATCAATGGGGGTTGAATTTTGCTGCATCATTATTCTACATCAATCCATACCAT
The DNA here is from genome assembly GCF_001458135.2 of Marmota marmota marmota. Classification (NCBI taxonomy): domain Eukaryota; kingdom Metazoa; phylum Chordata; class Mammalia; order Rodentia; family Sciuridae; genus Marmota; species Marmota marmota. The sequence continues at coordinate 2,819,444 of NW_026000240.1, forward strand.
CATATGTCTTCCTCAGCTTGTCCATAAAGTGCCTTTTGTAGAGACATGTGTATCGACATTCATGATGGAATTAGGTCTGAAATTTTGGTTTCTTTCATGGTTTTATCCTGGCACCGTCTTTTCTGGGTTCATGGCCAGGTAATACCAGCTTCATGAAATACACTGTAAATCGTCCCCTCTGCTTCTACTTCCTGGAAATGTTCATATACAGCTCGTATTAACCCTTCTTCAAAGGTGTGGTAGAATTCTCAGTGATGTGGTCTACACCTGAAGATCTTTGTGGAACTTTTCCTTTTAGGAACTTCATTTCCCTGATGGTCACCCAACCATCTAAATGTTCTTGAGGTAGCTCCTACTTCTTCAGAAATCTTCCACTTCGTCCACATTGTACGGGTTTGTACAGTGTCATTGAAGTTAGTCTTTGTGTTTATTTTTTTCCTTGTGCTGGTTTTGGGTTTATTTTCATCAGCTTTTTCTGTTTCTGAAAGTGGTCATTTAGATTATTGATTTGAGAACTTCTCCTTGCCTAATGTAAGCATTTGGTGCTATGAATCTCTAAGCAATGTTTTCATTGCATGCGCAAACTTTGATACAACATATTTTAGTTTTCGTTTGGTTCCAGATATTTTTCTCAATTTTCCCTTTAATAGTGAAAACATATCTTAAAGAGCTTAAAAAGATAAAAATAGCCTCTTCTATTTACCTGTATATTTGTTATTTATTTTTCTCTTTATCCCTGATGCCCAAGTTTCCTTCCAGTATGATTTTCTGTCTGTCTGAAGGGCCAATGATTATTTTAGCTAACAAGTCTGCTGGCTCTTAGCTTTGCTTTATATGAAGATATACTTATTTTTCCTTCCTATCTAAAGAACACTTTTGGTATACGGGATTTTGGTTTTCCTTTGTTTTTTTTCTTTGGGCACTTTAAAAATGTCACTTCACTGCCTTCTGTCCTACCTAATTTCTGATAAGAATTCCATAACCACTTAAATGGTTCCATGTCTAACATTAAGGTATTATTTTCTTCCAGTTGACTTCAAGTGTTTTCCTTCATCCTTGGTTTGTAAGTGTTCTCAATGTGTCTGGGCATGGACTTCTTTGGGTTTATCCTACCAAGGTTTGCTGAGCTGTTTAAGTCTATAGAATCATGTCTTTCACCACATTTGGAAAATGGAGCCCTAATTTCTTTCTGGGCCATACTCTACCCTCTCATTTTGGATCCAAGACCAAAATGAGACCAAGTACAGATCCTGAAGCTCTATTTAGTAAAAGTCACAGCAGCAGCTACAAACTTTCTTGTCTCCATTCTTTGCTTGGAGCAAACTCTCTTGATCCTTCAGGTTCACCTACACGGGGCTTCCTGGGTGCCCACACAGGGCAGCTCTCGGGGCTTCGGTCTTGTTCTCACTGATCACTGAGGCCTGCTTCTGTTCAGAGTCCGTGAAGATGGTTGTTACTTCTGGCTTTTTGGACTGCCAGCCCTAAGCTCCTCTGAGTTGTGGACTTGCACTGACCCAAACATCCTTCCCACTCTCCCCATGACAAGGTGCCTTGTTGCTATGTCCTCACATAATGGGAGGTGCTCAGTGTTGAACATATTCACTCAAGCTCTGCTTTTGTTTGTTTCATTTTGTTTTGTGTTTTTTGGACAAACTGGCCATTGACACCAGGGCCTCTGTGTTTCAGAAAAGTCCTCTACAACTAAGGTACTTTCCCAGCACTTTTAATTTTTATTTTTTAAGCAGGTCTCACTCTGTTACTCGGGTGGGCTTCCATGTGTGATTCTGGCCTCTCTCCACCTCTGCCAACACTGTCCCTGCTCTGCACCCGTAACTAACACTACTCCTTCCATCAATCAGCAATGGATCTTGGGGACAGTATAACAGTGGCAGATTGGGAAGACACCTTTGGGGTGAATATCAGGTATGAGGAAAGCATGAGGCAGGCTCTGGAGCCTCTCTCCTCTTTTAACTATGAATTAATAACTTGGTTCAAATTTCTTTTATAACTTTGCCACTGCATTAAGAAATAAGGCCCAACTGCGCACAAAATTTTAAATTAAGGGTCACATCAGATGAGAAAATAGAGGTTATTAAAATGTGCTTTTTAGGAACTAAAATGTCAAAGTAATGAGGAATATTGAATGAGACAAGACTAAATGGGCTATAATTGTCAGCTAAGCAAGTCATTGTCATTTCATGGGCATTTTTAAAAAGCCATAGCACATTTGAGGACAGGCAGAGGAGTCAGCAGAGGGAAAACTCTTTTGTATGGGAACTAGTTTGTTCTTTCTTTAAAGCTAGTGTTGGTCAATTATGTCAAGGCCTAACCATCTCAGAGTGAAAAAATCAATATGCACCAAGGCAATTATGTTCTGCACCTCTTGGTACTGAAATGGCAATGAGTTTTCATGGCCCAATTAACTTTTAACTTAAAGCAATAACAGTTAGTCTCTATTTTTTTTCTGGAATATTTATTCACAACAAAAAATATGCAAGCTATTTTGAATTGTTTTGGGGAATCCTCAAAGGATAGGCAGAGAGTCAAATATCAGTGACATGATATTAAAATGTTACTCTGATGTTTATTCTTGGGACACAGTATTCAGAAAGAAAAACTATGTACCTGAAGATAATCACAGGCATCAAAAAACAAATTACAGTCCTGTAAAAAGGGGAACAATTATATGTCTGCTGCACCCAGGCTCACACTCCTTGCTGTTCCCATGTGCCATGAGCTCCACATTGCTCAGTGCAGCCCTTAACTATCACCAGGATTTGACACAGCTGATAGCTGTCCCTCCAAAATGGTCAACACACCCCTCGACCCCAGACCAGGAGCTCACAGGAAAACAAATTCACTGTTTCTTCTAAGTACTTTGAGTTTCTTTTCTTACGTTTAAATCTTTAATCCATTTTGAGTTGATTTTTGTAACCGGGGAGGGAAGTGGGGCCAGTTATAGGTCCTGAAGCTCTGTTCATTAAAATCACAGCAGCAGCAGCAGCAGCAGCAACAACAACAAACTTTCTTCTCTCCATTCTTTGCTTGGAGCAAACTCTCTTGATCCTTCAGGTTCACCTACGTGGGGCTTCCTGGGTGCCTACACAGGACAGCTCTCAGGGCTTCGGTCTTGTTCTCACTGATCACTGAGGCCTGCTTCTGTTCAGAGTCCGTGAAGATGGTTGTTACTTCTGGCTTTTTGGACTGCCAGCCCTAAGCTCCTCTGAGTCGTGGACTTGCACTGATTTAAACATCCATCCCACTCTCCCCATGACTGACATGAGGGTTTCTAACTCTTTATTTGGGTTAACTTCCCTTTACACAATTCAGAGTCCCAGAACCTAAAGAAAAGAGTGGTTGCACATGGGTGCACTTGGCCATTAGGTTAGTTATCAATCCTGAGCCAGTTTAACATCTTCAGTTCCTAAAGCCCATGTGCTCGCTCCCTGGGACCTCTAGCAGCCACCAGGAGGAGATTCTGGATACAGAGGCTTCATGGCAGGTGGTGAAGCACCCAGCCACTGCCGGTAGCAGGACCGCCCCTGCCCACTGACCCACCTTTCATTTCCCTGCACACAGGATGGGGCACAGGATGGGGATGAGGCTACAGAACACTCTGAAATTTCCAATGCCTTGACACAAGTGTCTTCTCTAACAGCTGCCACCTACCCTCACACCTCAGGAGGGACCTGAAGACCAGGAAAGGGAATATTTTCTGGCCAAAGCTGTTGGTTCAAGTGGAATCAAGTCTACAGTGGCTCAAGGGGAGAATCTCAGTGTACACTAGGTCAAGGGGAGAGAGTCTCTGTCTACATTGGCTCTAGGACCCATCTACCCTGACTCAAGGTGCATGACTATCTACCCTGAACAGGAGAGGGAGGCATAGTGGTCCAGACCTTGGACTGGGCTCCTTGCCCTTGCTCAGAGGCCTCTCTCTCTCTCTTTTTTTTCCTTCCTCTTTTTCTAAATCTGACCCTTCCTTCCTTCCTTCCTTCCTTCCTTCCTTCCTTCCTTCCTTCCTTCCTTCCTTCCTTCCTTCCCCTTTGGAACATCAATTTTGTCACACTGTAAAAGTTTCTTTAAAAACAGAAATTTATTAAGAACCATCTCTGCTATGGCAGAGAAGAGCAGGGCAGGGGGAAGTGTCTGAGGGAAACGAGCCTGTGATGTCTCTGGCCTGGTGGATCCTGATGTGCTCCTGGCTGGGGTCTGCTTGGAGGAGCCTGAGCCAGTGCAGGACATTGACCATCTGCCTGAATACTCTGTGGATCTTCTGGATGCCACCGGCTTCTGGAACATGCCACTGAAGCTGTCCCCCATCTGCAAGCTCCATGATAAGGTACATGTTATGGATGGTCTCGATGACCTGGAAGAGCTGGATCATATTTCTGTGTTCCAGGGCCATTAAGCTATCCTTTTTGGATTGGACCGGATGTTCAGCAGACCTTCACTGCCACTCATCCCCATTGAGGAGATGGTGAGAGAAAGATTGTACTTGTGTCCCCCAGATCTGTAGGAGGAGGTTGAGGGGTACCTCAAAGGGCCCTTTTCTGAAATTTCCATGCTGGGAAAGGCTGGCCTGGCAGGTGCAGAGTTGCTGCCCTCTCCCTTTCTTTCTCTCCACCTGGGCATCTCAGAGCCCTCTCTAAGCTTCATATTTCTTGTTTGAAACAGGTCTGCCTGTTTGAGAGGGGGCCCCCAAGGATTCGAGGAGTTGCTGGAGGCCCAGACCTTTTTACACAGCACTCTGAGCACAGCGAGGCCCCGTGTCTGGACTACCTCCTCCTTCAGAGTGTCACCTCCTTCTCTTATTGTATCGATCAAATGACAAAAGTCTTCCAGACAGAGTCAGTGTGCAGGTGGCAGGTGTTCCCCTCGGCAGGGGTGGCAGGCCCCAGGCTGCCTCTGATGTTCTCTCCTGCTGGGGGTGCTCTGTGCACATGGACATGGGGGATGGAGGAGAGAGGCAGAAAGGGGACATCTGATGAGGACTTGGGCCACTTCCACAAAGTCCTGTGTCCATTTGACCAAGGGCTATCTTTGGCTGGTCCCTCCTTCTGCCGGACTCCTTTTCCTGCATAGTGTGGAGAGGAGGGGACTCTGTGTGACCTCTGATCCCCTTTTGTTCAGATCATCTTGGGGTTCTGACCCAGAGGAATGAAGGTTGGCTTCTCTGAGGCTCTAAGCTAGGAGCTGAGAGAGTCATGCCTCCTCCCCCAGCAGCAGGGAAAGAGATTCTGTCTTGGTCCTACCTTTACTTCTCCACCTGGACAGGTATGCGTGACCACGCCCTGGGCTCCTTCACCTGTGAGTCTCTTGGCATTTATCTCCCTGTGCACACCGCCCATCCTTCCATGTCTTTCTGGGCTTATTCTTCAGGTTCCTGCTTCATCCCACTTGGATGTTATACTCTACCTCAAAACCCCCTCTTCCCTCTTTAGGTCTTGAATATAGATGTTTGGGGTCTGTTCTGATTTTTTCCATAGACTGAGATCTTTGAGGTATAGGGGCTATGTCTGGTTTTCTCTTGGTCCAGAGCAGGTGCTCAGTGTGTGTATTCCAAAGGAACACTGATGGACATGGGACAAGTTTTAGGACCCAGGGTGTGGATGGATTTAACAGCCTTTGTGGGCCCGCTGGTCAGCCTCTGGTGGAACTCTCTCCAGAGCACAGAGACTCCATGCTTTCCCAGGGTACTTCATCTCCTATAGGTACACCCTTCTGAAGACCAGATGAAGGAAAAAGGTAGTCTCCTTAAATCAAGAAGGGGTGAAGTCCAGAGATGCTGTCTGCAGACAGCCGGAGACCCACCCCATTAAGCAGCCATGCTTGTTGGTCCCCAACATTTGTGTTCCCCTCTTCCACAGATTAGTTAGGACATTATTGGCTTGAGACAAGTACTCTGAGTTCCGGACAGCCTAGAGTCACACAAGGTCATAGCAACCAGCTATCTGTAGTAAACTTGGGGTCTGGGCTGGCTATACCTCCAAGCACCAGGTCTTGGCCAAAGCCAGGCTAGTATGGGAAGGACACTTCTGAAGGTGAAAGAAAAGATATGAAGTAGACATGCATCCAGGCCCTTGTCTTTGTCCCTTTTAAACAGAAGGGGCTAAAACCATCTCCCCACTCCATAAAGATCTACCCTGCCAGGAAGACAGAGAACACTAGAAACCCTCTGTGGCTTGGATGGCAGCTGTGGGTTTCCCGTAACCTAAACACACATCTCTGAACCTTGAAGGTCAATATCACAGCACTTTCCAGATTAGAAATAAAATGATCAATTGTTTGGTCCAATTAAGGAAGGCACTCTAGGAATGCGGTGAGGACGGCACCCTCTCTGCTTCTCTTTTAAAGGGTGAAGCCAGCTCCTTCCCTTCAATCCTGGCTGACTCAAGGTTCACCTCACCAGGTATGTCTGCCTAGGGCCTGTGGACCACTCCCTGGCCCACCTGGCCACCTTCCCTGCTTAGCCTCACCCCAACTTCCTTTCCCAGATCTGCTGTTGCTGAGAGGCTCTAAAGACTTCACTTCAGGGGAACCAAAGCCTGCTCCTGTAGCCTCCTCTCCCATGCTGGCAGGAGACTCAGGATTGAAAGGGACCCTGCTGAGGAATTTCTCTGTGACTAAAATCCTAGATTTTTCCTAGTTCCCTTTTTTTTTTTTTTTTGATGACGAGAATATTTTTGATGCCTAAGAAACAGCGAAACACATGTTTAGTTTTGATTGACATCTGCTATATATACAGAAAAGTGTAACCAAGCAGACAGCTGGACACATCTGCACAAACCAAACACACCCATGGAACATATGGCCTTTTAAAAAGTCCCAGTGAATCAAAATAAGATACCAGCCTAACTGTGGGTAATAAATTAGAGCCTGCATTGGGCTCAGCTATCCTTTTGTGAGTTGGAAGGTAGGTTTAGCTGGCTCCCTGGAGCAGAAGAGGAAACACAGCTCAGGAAGGTGTGGCTACCTGGCTCCTAGGTCAGAAGTGACTGAACCCAACCCACCTGCCCCCCTGCCTGTCCTCTAGCACAGCTGACTGAATTGTAGAACCTTCTCTCTGGCCTCCTCAGAGCTGATAAGCCCAGAGTGTGGTAGCTCTGGGGATAGTGGATGGATGACAGATGGACAAACAGGTGATTAGATGGATGGGTGGGCATGGGGGTGGCAAGGATAGCAAGTCTGTACTTTCCTTCACCTGCAGCTGTCCTTAGAAGGCCTTGCACTGCCCAGCTGAGGACCCCCATACATGTGTCTTCCTGGGATCAGGCAGCAGACACCACCTCCCTTCCTTGTTGAGAACTTCCCCAGTCCACTGGGAGACCAGAGTTCCATCCACCAATTCTCAGGTGATTGGCGCACTCACCAGGCTTCTGCTGTCCCTATCCATCACTGGCCTTGAGTTGCTCTATCATTCAGACATCTAACAATGGTTCAGTAAGGACACTGAATCAGAATGACACAATTTGCTGGGCTGTAGCTGAGTACTAGAGGCCCTGCAATGCCAGGCATTACCCTTTTGTGGATGGATGGTAGGACACCTGGAGGAGATGTGGGGCCCAGCAGGGGGTGGGGGTGGAGGGGGCGGGGTCCCCTGGGGCTTAGGCCACAACTGTACAGAGGTAATGTTGTCCCTCAGGATCCATGGGGATTGGTTCTAGTATTTCCAAGGATCCTCAAATCTGCATCTACTCAAGACCTTTACATAAAATGGTGAAATATTTGGATATAATCCACATAAAATCTCCCATATAATTTAAATAAACTCTAGGTGACTTATAATACCTAATACAATGTAAATGTTATATAAATAGTAGTTGTACTGTGTTGGCCGGGAAAAATAACTAGGAAAAAAAATCTATAGATGAGCAGTATACACAATTTTTTTTTTCCTCAAAGGTATGTGATTCACAGTTGGTTGAAACTATGGATACAGAACCTGCAGATATGGACAGACAACTCTACTTCAAAACTTCGACAACAGCCTGGACACCCCAGATCATCCTGACTGACCACCAGAGATTTGGGGAAAAAGGTCTATCTCTTGTCCCAGGGAGCTTACAGCCCAGCAGATGAGACAGGCTAAGCGCTATGTTGGAGAAGAGTCAATGCTTGGTCTTCATAGGTCAGTCCCTTTGTTCATCTGTCCATGCATGTGTACCAATGGCCAGCTGCCTATCAGGCCCTGGAAGATGGGTGCAGGTTGCTGTGCCCTTAGGATCCCAGCCATAGCTCAGCATCCCCTATCCTATGAGTTGAGGTGCTGGGTTTGAGATGACTTTTGTGGCAATGAAAGTCTTACAAGATCATCTTTTCTAATTTTTCATCTTTTCACGTTTCAGATGAGGAGACCAAAGTTCACACAAAGGGAAGGGCACCCTCCAGGCCGGAGACACATTTTGGATGGTCCTCTGTGGAACTCCTAGCTCCTGACAGGACCTGATAAGGGTTTTTCAGGACCTTTGCAGGGCTCTTCTTAGAAGTTACATAAGAAACCTTGTGGCCTGTTCTAAAGGCCCAGTCATATTGCTGCTAAGTCATGGATTTACCTATCCAAGTTGAAGTGATCTTCTTTCCTTACCACAACCAAGACATTACCTTGAAGGAAAAATGAGATTTTGACATGTCTCTGTGGTTGTTCTATGCTTCTGGACACATAAGACCCTAAGCCTGCTTAAAAGGAGAGGATCAGGAACTTATCAGGTTCTCTGAGCAGCTGTGGGCCCTTCCCACCCTGAGAGGCACTCCATTCTCCAAGTGGTCCTGGGGCACTGACACACCCCTACCCTGGCCTTTTTCTGCCACATTTGTGTCTACAGAAAAATTCCAGGCTTCTCTGGAGATCATTTTAACTGCTTGGAATCCTGCCCTTTGACCTGTCTGGGCTGGCTGCTTCCTGGGAGGAAAGTAAAGTAAATCTAAATCTGTTTGGTCAGAGGCAGAACATTTATCTTTCAACAGGAAGCTGTGAGGAAGAACAGCAAAGGGGTTTGGAGTGAGAGTGTGGGTAAGCATTGGTCTGGCCCACCAGATGCAGGATGCCGCCTGGCTGTGAGTGGCAGTGTGGTCATGCCGGGCCAGGCCTCTGCTGAGCCCCAGAACTGTATGGGCACCCTGGGGCCCTGTCCTTCTCCCCCAGCACCTCCAAGGCTGTATTGCCCTCTGGACCAGCAAGGGCAACTGATGGCCTTGGCCAGCCTCTCTGGGGCTTGCTAAGTAGAGGAGGAAATGGTCTTTACCACTGAGGCCAGCAAGCTGGCCACCCTCCAGGAAGCTCAGGTCTTCCTCAGGGCTTCCAAGTGGTGTGGGGGTGACAGTGTGTGGGGTCACCAAACTCAGGTGTTCCTATGGTATGTCACTTGACCTTTCACGATCCCGAAAGAGAAAGGATGTGAGCCTTGGACATCCCCTTCCTTGGTCATTTGCTGCATCCCCTTCAAGTCTTTGTCCTTGTCCTGCTTTGACCTTTGGATTCTGAAGAGCAGTAAGGGTCCCAGGAATCCTTTCCTAAAGCTCAGAGAAACCAGAGGTTCTGGCAAAACCCACTTGCTCATCAGCTGGTGAAAAGGCGTGGGTTTCTCTCTGCAGTTCCACACAGGATGCCCACCCTTGGCAGGCCCAAGGGCCTCTGAAGCCCACAGAAAACTGACTGCAAATGCCCCCTTTCCTCCTCCTGCTTCACCCCTCCCTCTGCTGGCTGCCTGAGCACTCTGAGTCATTCCACATCTCGCCTATCTTAGTGTGCTCAGCTGCTATAACAAGATACCTCAGGCTGGGATTTTTTGCTCACAGTTGCAGTGTCTGGAAGTCCAAGATCAATGTGCCAGCAGACTCACTGTCTGGTGAGCCCACCCTCTGATTCATAAATGGCACCTTCCTGTGATATCTTCATGTGCTGGGAGGGTGAACACACTCCAGTGGGCCTCTTTTACAAGGACACAAATCTGTCCTTGTGGCCTAATTGCCTTCCAAGAACCCCACTTGTTTGTATCACAAAAATAGGAATTAGATTTCCACAAAGGAATTTTAGAGCAACACGATATTCAAACCATGGCCTCCTCTTGACATTAAATCAGAATCCAGGTGTATTCGTTAGCTTTTTGTCCCTGTAAATAAAATTCCAAGGGCAATTATCTATAAAGAGAACAAAATTATTTTGGCTCATGGTTTGGGAGGTTCTAGTCCATGGTCAAGTGGCCCCATTGTTCTGCGCCTCCAGTGAGGGCACTGAATGGCAATGACAGGCTGCGCAAAAGCTCATGAGCCCAGAAGCAAAGAAGAAGAGGAAGAGACTGGGGTCCTAATTCCCTTCTAGGGCACATCCCCAAAGACCTAAGGGCCTTTCACTGGGCCGTACCTCCTCTAGTTTCCATCACCTCCCAATAGTGCCAAACTGGGGACCAGTCCTTTAACACATGGGTATTTGGGGGCCACTCATTCAAATTACAGCACCAGGCACTAATCTGATGTCTCACAGACTCTCTTTGAGATCAACCTGTTTTACTTGATTTACTTATATTGATTTCTCTTCATTCATTTCAGGTACTTTGGAAGTGCTGGGCTCTGTGTGCGAGTTAGGTCACAGAGGGAGGGAGGACTCAGGTTGTGGCTACAGGCTCAGTTGCTGTGTGACTGGCACTCCTGCCAGTGGGAGGAGGGGCACCGGAAGGGAGCTCTCACTGTCTGGACGTCAGGCCCACACCTTGCCTCATGGGTCAGAATGTGGACAGTTGTAACAGGAAACATGGGCCTCAAAATCATGGCCAGTAGAAATAGCAGGAAGCTGAGATGTGGGGAAAATAGGATACAGTGAGCTCTGTGGGCACCAGATGGTTTTTTAGAAAATGAAGTTCATTCAGGAAGCTTGAAGGGTAACTGAATTAGGTCAACTGGGGAGAAATCAAACAGCAGCAGCCCTGTAGCCAGACCCTGTGCTGAATGCACCACATACATCAAATGAAATCCTCAGAAACCCAATTTGCAGATGAGGAAAGAGCATCTCAGGCTTTATGTGTTTTGCCCACGTCACAGAGCTCGAGCCAGGGTTCAAACTCATGTGCATCGGGCTCCCGTGTTTCCGCTAATCATGGCATGGGAAGGAGTCCTTGTTTCTTCCAGCTTCCTTTTAATCAAGGAAGATCAGGCCTTGAATCTAGCCTTCAAACACAGTGATGTTTATTTAGCACTTACTGAGTAGGATAAGCCATTACATGTTTGTTGGTATTCTGGAAACTGTTGGCTATTCCCAGCCAGTCTTATCTCGTATACTTGTTGAAATCTCAGCCCATATTTGCCTTGCTCACATAATGGTTCTGGAATTGGAGGGAACTGGAAGTCACATGATTGATGTTGTAATTCTGATCTTGTAGAGGATTAGCAGCATGACCTTGGAGGAGTCATTTTTCTCTGTATGAGAAGAAAAGTACCCAGGCATCAAGGAGCATGCCCAAGGATGCTCACAGCAGCACTGAATGAGAGCATGAACAACTGAAGACCACCCAGGATAACAGCAATGAATCATGGTGACCTGTGTGGTAGCCAGCCTCCAAGTTGGTGCCCAGCCACCTCCACCTCTGGTATTCCCCCAGGTGGTAAACCAGGGCCAATCTAAATAATCAATAGCACATGGCAAAAGGAATGGCAGGTCACATTGTCAGGACAATGGCTTCCATCTTGGGATTTTTTTTCTCCTCCTTTCTCTCTAATCACTTGCTCTGGGGAAGCTGCCTTGTCCTGAGCAGTCCTGGAGAGAGCCCATGTGGACAGAGCAGAGTCCACCTGCCACCAGCTATGGGAGGGAGCTGCACCAGGAGTCAAAGTTCTACACAAGCCTCCCAGTGACTGGAGCCTCTTCAGAGGACTCCAGCTCCAGCCCACAGCTCAGCTGCAACCTCACCCAAGGCCCTGATCCACAACCACAGGGACAAGCTGCTCCAGGATTATGGACTCAGAAATGGTGTGAGATAATACACTTTTGTTGTTTTAAGCTGCCAACTTTTCGAGGGGTAATTGGTTACACAGTAATAGGTCACTAATATGCCCCATGCTATAGAGCATTATGTAAAAGTGAAAACAGTGGGCTAGGTCTGGTGTGCTGATAGGGACAGATTTCTAAGACAGATTTTTTGTTAAGAGAAAGTAATAATTGCAGAAAAATACATTTAGCCATCTCTCTAATGTCAAATAGCATCACCACTCACTCTGTTTTCTATTTATTTATATATGCATATATACATCTAGTTAATAACTCATTATGATATACTAACTATGAACATTAGTTTATCTCAGTAAGGAAGTTGGAGGAGGAAAGGGCAAAAGGAGATTTTTGTTTTCATTCAACATTTATTATCATACCTATATCACAATCACACATCATTGATCACATATCAATGAAAATGAAGGAGTATAATAAATATAAAAATAATTTTTTATATTCAAAAATTCTATAAACTAAAGGTTTTGACTATATGATTATTGATGTGTCTCAACTCTGATGTCTTATAGTCCTTTTAGAAGAGACATTTGAATACAAATTAAAAGAATGAGGTAACACATCACCTCTTTGTGGGCAAACATTAAAAGTTTGGTAAGTCAAGTATTGGCAAAGATGTAGCTAAATGAGTACCCTCATATCCTGCTGCTGGGAGAATCAATTAAAAATCAACTGAGAAAGCTGGTTTGGATGAGACTAAGGCAATGTCAACTATAACTCAAAATATAGACTCTGTACCCTGAGGTCTAGTACTTCCACTGGAATATGTTCATTTTTCTACACAGACACATGCTATAAATAAGAAAAGGCATCCTTATTTTGAACTGCTAAATTGGGGGGGGGTAATTTGTAAAGATAGAGATGTGTTTATATAGATGCTATATCATAAGTAACATTCTGTGACATACTCAAGGATGGACATGGCCCTGAGCTTACAAGTACAAAATTAGAAATACTCAAAATGTCCATAAATAAATAAGTCAGCATATTCTCATACCAGAAATACTATGAAGCTATAAAATAAATGAACTAGACTTATATGTCATAATGCAGAGAAGTCTTTTAAGATTTTTAAGGGCAAACTGCACTGCAGACAGAATGTTACATATGGCATGATCCCCACAGCATGATCCCCACAGCATCTCATTTCCTAATGCTTCTTTGAAAACATGATAGCAAAAAGGCTGTAAGGGTACAGGCCAAAGACAGAAAGGTGAGTTTCTCCAGAGAAGAGGAGAGAATATAATTGAGGGATTAATTAAAAAGGACTTAACTTTGAGCTGTAATGTTCTAATTTGATTAAATAGAGATAAAGCACCAGTGAGCATTATGTGAGGAATGTATTGAAGATTCATGTGTCATTAAAAGTTAATTTAGAAATAGCCACTTGTCCACATCAAGAGCTTGGCAGGATGGATATACTCTGGCATTTTGAGATCAGTGTAGCTCAGCTCTGACTGGTTGTGCACCAGAATTACCAGAGCTTTAGGGGGAAAAGTGGTGCTAGTCCTGCCTCCAGCAGGGACTCTGATGTGACTGGTGTTGTGGCCCTGGACTTGGTGCCTTTCAAAGGCTCCCCAGGTGATTCCAGCAAACAGCTGGGGCTGAGACCCATGCTGGGACTGGAAAAATGGTTGTGATGGTCAAAATGCAGGTGGCAGAAAGTTGTGCTACCCTGGGCTGGACGCTGGAATAGAAGAGGGCCACAGTGAAATCTGATAAAGTCAATGAGTGGCTAACAGCCCATCTCAGAAGTAGCATCTAGGTTTGGGAAGTGTGTGATCAGGGAAGATGTGAGGGTTGTGACAGCCAGTGAACAACACAGGGACCTCTGACCTGTTGCCACAACTTTCTTGTAGATCTAGTTATTTCCTGATGAGATGCTTCAAAGCTCTACACAGTTGGGGTAATTTTCCAGGTTGTATCTTAACTATTTTTAAACAGACTTTAGAAAATCTTTTGAATTTTGTATTTTAAGATGTTGGGAATTGGAGGCTGGTCTTTATTGGGCAACCTCCTGGACCAGCAGGAGCTGGAATGCAGCGGGGTGGGAGGTGCTAGGTGGAGATGAACCCTCTTCAGGGTCTCAGGCTGGGGATAAGTACAATGAATGAAGCTCAAACTCTACAGAAAGCCTTCCCTTCAGGCTCAGGGGTGAGAACTGGCTGAAAAGCTTGCTGTTTGTTCTGGAACCAGAGATCAGGAGAGAGGGCCTGCCCCTGGGGAAAAGTCACGGGACCTTGGAGCTGAGGAAATCACAGGTCTGGTGCACTCATTGCACAGACTGGGGGAAAAGAGGCCAGGGAGATGGGGAGGCCAGGTTGGCCTTCACGCCCAGCTCTCTTGATCCCCGAATGTAGGACCCTTGATACTATTTTGCTATATCCCTGTATTCACCGAACAGATGTCTGTGTTGGCGGAAACTTGTCTCTGGACTTCGGAGAGCCCAGAACTGGAATCATGGCTTCTTGGATCTCCCTTTGGTTTTGCTGGGGAAGATTTCTCATTTTCCATTAGTTAAAAGCTCCCTGCGAGGGCTTGCTCCAGTTTGCCAGCTGCTCACACTTCACGATTCCAAATCATTTTGTTGAATGTATGAATTCTGAACTGGCTTCTACCCCTGAGGCTGGTGCCCAGCACTGCCTCATTTATTGGATGTTGGTGGCCATCTCCTGCTCCTTGGGAAGGGAAGGTGGGGGCCGCTCTCACCTGACTGGGGTGTCCAGCTGAGATGAATGGGCTTTATTGCCATGAAACTTACCCAGAGTTGGTGCCACACCCCCATTCTGATGTCAGACCCTGCAGGGACCTAAGGATTGGCCTGTCCAGCCCTGTACATATAATCATCTTGGGTTGGTCTTGGGAACAATGGCCTGCAGAAAAATGATCATGTGTAAAATCATTCACAATAAAATGCTCTTGAGTCATCTTGCTCGGGGAGAGAAATAAATGCTGCTGGCCTAAGATTCTGAGCAGGAGTGACAGGGGCAGCTTGGAGAATTGAAATCACCTGTGCTCCCCACATCTGATTTCATTGATTTGGGGCTCAGGCATGGGTAATTTTTGAGCGCGCCTCGTATGACTTTATTAAATAGTCCAGCTGAGAAACTAGGGATTGGGGAAGGAAACAGGAAGGGATCGTTGTGGTCAGTGGATGGAATTAATTATGTTTGCTCAGTTAAGAAGCTCTGTCGAGAGGGAAGTGACTTGCTCACAGTTTTGCATATTGTTGGCCAACTAAATTCAAGTTTCAGTTTAATGAAGACCCACGGACCACCTGCCCTGTACTGAGTATGGAAGGAAACTGGGATGTTCGGGCTGTCGCTGCAGCCATTCACTAGGGCTAACTCCAATCAAAAGCCAAAGAGAGAAGCAGAAGTCTCTCCCACAGCTCCTATGAGAGAAGTCAGAGGAGACTGCCTAGCTCCTACCAGGGCCTCCTCACCTTGCTTCTCTTGCACAGGGCTGCAGACCTGAAGTGTTGGGTGACTGCCTCCTTTGACCATCCTCTCCTCTGAGAAGCAGAATATGAGAGCAGATTGCATGGGCCTCTGGAAGCAGATTGCCTAGGTTTGCTCCAGTGCTTCTTGCTGTGTGACCTGGGCATATTACATAATCTCTCTGTGCTTCAACTTCCTCATCTATAAAATGGGGCTAAATATAGATCACAGGGTTGTGAGGGCTAAGCAAGTGTGCAGTGGGTGCAGGAAGTGCTTAATGCAGAGTCTGGCACAAAATATGCACCAGTGAGATTTCAGCTGTTGTCCTTGAGCTTGCGTGCCTTCTGGTTGAAAGGAAGGAAAGTTTCTCTGCAAACTCTCTCTGTCCTAGACTAAGGTAACTAAATCCTGTTATTTGGCATGAACAGTCTGTCAAGCCAGTGGGGCACACGCTGCCTCACTCTTGTCCTTTTAGCCACCTGCTCTCAATGCACCTGGGCCCAGTTCTGCATCTACAAAGATCTGTGCTCAGCTCTCAGCTACAAACAGATTCCATCTGTGGCCTTTTGTCTGCCTGAGCCCACAGACTCACCTGTCGCCACCTTGAGTTGTGTTCCAGAAGCATCTTTTTTTTCTTCTTCTTTTTAAAAAATTTGTTCTAATCAGTCAGAAGCATCCTAATCAAGGGCCTCTAAAGAGGTTAAAAAGAGGCTGATAGGATGGGCCCTAATCCAATGTGAAGGGCCCTGATAAGAAGAGGAAACATGGACATATGGGCCCGGTGTCCTCACAACCTAGGGAGAAGGCAGCCCATCTAAAGCCGAGGAGAGGCCTCAGGTCCCTTGACCTCAGACTTCCACCCTTCAGAATTGTGAGAAAAGAAAATCCCCTCATTTGTTCAGCCCTGTCTGATTATTTGTTAAGCTTCTGTGGTTTAATAAACGCCACCGCGTTTTGTTATGGCAACTGGAGCGGGGACACTTCCCCAGATGGATGCTTTCTAAGGCCCTGTCACTTGATGTCCTTCAATTTCTTCTGTGTCCTCTCAGTTAATTATTGAAAATTGTTTCTGGACATTAGGGAACTCTGCAAGGGGGTGGCGGGTGCTGGAGTTGGGGGTCCACCTCTCCCAGTCTCAGGGACTGGGAAGAATGGGGAAGTAGCTGCTTTTCCAGAAGTGGTGCCCTGCTGAGCTGGCTCTCCAAGCTAAAAAGAAATGCTTCACAGCCAACAGCAGGCAGAGAGGGGATGCAGCCAGGTCGTCCAGGTAGGCCCTGCTTCCCACCCATGGATAAAGGGTCAGACCAGCCTCTGTGATTACCAACCAACTTCTCCGTGTAGGTGGTTCTTCAAGTCCACTCAGCAGCACACCAGGGGCATGCTGGGCCCTGCGCTGGCCATGAGCTTGCCCAGAGGCCAGCCCCACCATCCTTCCCCACAGCCCACCCACTTGGTGGCAGGACCCTTGCAATTGCAAGTCATCGAAAAATCAAACTAGCGTAGCCAATGAGGAAGGGGTCTATCAATTCACATAACTCGTGAGTTGATAACTAGCTGATTCCTATAACTAGAAAGTCTGGAAGGGTGCAACTGGTTGAAGACTCGATTGGATTCAAGGGTCCAAAGGACACCATCAACAACCCATTTGTTTATCCTCATCTCCTCCTCATCTGCTTTCCCCTTCTGTGATTTTTATCCTCCAGTAGCTTTCCCTGTGTGATGGCAAAGGGGCTAAGAGGAGCTCTAGGCTGATATCTGAATAAGCTCAATGAGAAGATTTGGTGAAGACGGTTTGGCTCTGCTTGGATCATGTGTCAACTTATAAACATTAGTAATATTTGTAATATTTAGAATTATGCTATTATAAGAATGGCAGGGAAGGTACTCTGGCTGTGCCAGAGTCCAGAGTTGCCACGTGCCTTATAGGAGGAAGGAAGGGGCTAACCATATGGAATGGACTCCCACTTTCAAGGAAGGATTTCTGTAGCAGGAGGACAAAATTAAAAAAAAAAAAAAGTGTGGTGGTAGGAAGGATTTGGTCTAGCAAAACCTCAGGCTGTTTGTGGTTTTGGTGTTAAGTTCTTTGAGTTCTTTATATATCCTGGAGATTAGTGCTATATCTGATGTGTGTGTGGCAAAAATTTGCTCCCAATATGTAGGCTTTCTCTTCACCTCATTGATTGTTTCTTTTGCTGAGAAGAAGTTTTTAGTTTAAGTCCATTCCGTTTATTAACTCTTGATTTTATTTCTTGTACTTTAGGAGTCTTTTTAAGAAAGTCAGGGCCTAATCCAACATGATGGAGATTGGGGCCTACATTTTCCTCTATTAGGTGCAGGGTTTCTGGTCTAATTCCCAAGCCCTTGACGCACTTTGATTTTGTGCATGGTGAGAGAGAGGGCTTTATTTTCATTTTGTTGCATATGGATTTCCAGTTCTCCCAGCACCATTTGTTGAAGAGGCTATCTTTTCTCCAATGTATGTTTTTTGGGCCTTTGTCTAGTATGAGGATAACTGTATTTATATGGGTTTGTTTCTGTGTTTTTTATTCTGTACCATTGGTCTACATGTCTATTTTGGTGCCAATACCATGCCATTGTTTTGTTACTATAGCTTTGCAGTATAGTTTAATATCTGGTACTGTGATTCCTCCTGTTTCACTCTTCTTGCTAAGGATTGCTATGGCTATTCTGGGTCTCTTATTTTTCCAAATGAATTTCAAGATTGCTTTTTATTACTATAAGAATGATGATGAGATTTTAATTGGAATCACATTGAATCTGTATAGCACTTTGGGTAGTATGGCCATTTTGACATTAATAATTTTGCCTATCCAAGAGCATGGGAGATCTTTCCATCTTCTAAAGTCTTATTCAGTTTCTTTTTTAGTATTCCATAGTTTGTATTGTAGAGGTCTTTCATCTCTTTTGTTAAATTGATTCCCAAGTATTTTATTTTTTGAGGCTATTGTGAATGGGGTAGTTTCCCTAATTTCTTTTTCAGAGGATTCATCACTGAGGTATATAAATGCATTTGATTTATATACATTCGGTCAACAAATATATGAAAAAAAAGGTCAACAGCTCTAGTAATTAGATAAACACAAATTAAAACTACTCTAAGATTCCGTCTCACACTAGTCAGAATGGCAGTTATCAAGAAAACAGACCAAAATAAATGTTGGTGAGGATGTGGGGGAAAAGGTACACTCATACACTGCTGGTGGGACTGCAAGTTGGTGAAACCAATCTGGAAAGCAGTATGGAGATTCCTTAGAAAACTTGGAATAGAACCACCATTTGACCCAGCTATCCCTCTCCTAGGTCTATACCCAAAGGACTTAAAATCAGCATATTACAGAGACACAGCCACCTCAATGTTTATAGCAGCTCAATTCACAATAGCTAAACTGTGGAAACAGCCTGGATGCCCGTCAATAGATGAATGGATAGAGAAACTGTGGTCTATGTACCTAATGGAATATTACTCAGCATTAAAAGAGAATAAAATTATGACATGTGCAGGTAAATAAATGGAGTTAGAGAATACCATGCTAAGTGAAGTAGGCCAATCCCAAAAAACCAAAGGCTGAATGTTCTCTCTGATAAGGAAAAATGGAGGAACTCTGTTGGGGCAAAGGGGAGGCAGAGGTGAGGAAGGGGCATGGGGGTAGGAAAGATGGTGGAATGAGATGGACATCATTACCCTAGGTACATGTATGAATGCACATATGGTGTGACGCTACATTGGATACAACCATAGAAATGTAAAGTTGTGCTACAGTTGTGTACAATGAATTAAAATGCATTGTGCTGTCATATATACCTAATTTAAAAAACAAAACAAAAAAAGAAAACCTAAGGCTAGCATGGTCTGCTCCAAAGCTCAATAGACCTGGTAGTTATGATTCTAGTACCACTCCTGACCTTTTTCCATGACCAATGCATGTCATCCCTTCTTCTTGTGCTACAACAGAAATTGACATAAAATTTGGTGGTAGACTGTGACCCAAACATCACTTCATTCTCAGTAGAAACACAACTGACCAAGAGAAATCTGAAAAAAATGTTCAACATTACTAATCATTAGAGAAATGCACATTAAAATCATAATGAGATACCCTCTCACACCTATTAGAATGGCTATTATCAAAAAGACAAAAGAACCAGTGGCACATGCCTTCATCCCAGTAACTCAGGAGGATGAGGTGGGAGGATTATAAATTCAAGGTAAACCTCAGCAACTTAGTGAGAACTGATCTCAAAATAAAAAGTAAAAAGGTCTCCGGATGGCTATCAGGGGGAAAGTCCCCCTGGGTTCAACCCCCATTATAAATAAAAGAAAAACAAAGAAAGACAAAAGATATCAAGTACTGGTCTGGATGTGGAGAAACTAGAATTATTGTACAATGTTTTGGGGAATGTAAGCTAGTACAGTCATTATGGAATTCAGTATGGGAAGTTTCTTTTAAAATTAAAAATAGAGCTCAGTTGTTAGAGTGCTTGCCTTGCATGGAAAAGGCCCTGGGTTCAATCCCCAGCACCAAAAAAAAAAAAAAAAAAA
>NW_026000240.1:2840511-2842460 GCF_001458135.2 Marmota marmota marmota
ACATTTTACTGGGGGAAATAAGCCAGGCACAGGGCACCTATCACATGATCTCACCTACATGTGGAATCTATAAAAGTTGAACTCATAGAAACAGAGAGCAGAATGGTGACTGCCAGGGGCCCAGGAGTGGCTGGGCAGGGGATGGGGGAGATGCTGGTCCCAGGAGGCCAAATTGCACTTAGATGAGGGGGATGAGTTTAAGGGATCTATTGTGCAATAAGATGACTACAGATGTTAATAATAACATAGAACAGAATGAGTACAGTTGATAATGTTATATGCACCTCAAAATGACTCAGAGAGTAGATTTTAAGGGTTCTCACCACCAAAAAGAATATGAAATAATGTACATGTATACATGTTTCAAAATATGTTTTATGCCATAAATATGTACAAATTATTATCATTATCATCATCATCAGGGATTGTACCGAGGGTTGCTTAACCATTGAGTCACATCCCCAGCCCATTTTATGTTTTATGTTGAGACAGAATTATGTCATAAAGCCCACCCTGGAAGTGAGGGAAACTGGGAAGATATTTAGTTGGTAGCTTGCTACCTCCTCCCCAAACTGGAGCTCTGATACAACAAAAAGGAAGAAGTGGAGCTAGGATAAGTGAGGAGCACTGCCTACTTCCATTAGCACTGGGCCTGAAAGGGGGATAACTAATGATCACCAAACTTCTCCCCATAAACCATATGACATGGTCTCTGTATTAGCTGCTTTCTGTTGCTCTAACAAAATACACAAGAATGGGTACTTTATAAAGGGATGAGGTTTATTTAGCACAGAGTCCAACATTTGGCAGCCCCTGAGACTGATCTTTGGTGAGAGTGATCACAACATGGTGAATGGCATCATGGTGGGAGGACATGCAAGGGGTCGAGACTGAATGGCCAGAAACTGGGGAGGATGAGTCTTGTTCTCTTTATAATACCCCCTCTCACAGGAACTAACAGGGACCCATGAGAAGTTCATTACTCCCTTCCAAGGACTTCATCCCCAGTGGCCAAATTACCTCCCACTAGGCCCCACCTCTTGCAGGTTCTACCCCCTCAACACTGCCGCACTGAGGACCTAGCCTCCAGCCTATGAACCTTTGGGGGATAAACTACATCCATCCTCAAAAGCTCTAACAAAGCCACATTGTAAGAGCAGGATGTCCCCGTCTATAAGTGTGTATGTGAGGGCAGGTGAAGGTTGATATCAGTGGGCACAGGAAGCAGCCAGAGCCCCCATTCCGGAACCTCTCTGATGTCACACTTGTAGTCATGGTACTCTGGGTGCCAACCCAGGAGAAGGAGCGGTTGGCTCTCATTTGTTTGAGAGCAGGCATCGCAGCATGACTGTATCAAACGATTTATTGTCCCCACCCCCACCCCCAGCCAGATCCTGGCTATTCTCAAGCCTTTGGGCTTGTTTCACAGGGGCAGCCCTGGTCTCTCTAAGTGCTGTGTTCTTTACGTTTCCGTGAGTCTCCGGGCCAGCTGTCGGGT
The DNA here is from genome assembly GCF_001458135.2 of Marmota marmota marmota. Taxonomy (NCBI): domain Eukaryota; kingdom Metazoa; phylum Chordata; class Mammalia; order Rodentia; family Sciuridae; genus Marmota; species Marmota marmota. Next base: position 2,842,010 of record NW_026000240.1, read on the forward strand.
TCTCACCAAGAGACAGAAGGGAAATAGACAGTGAGAGTGCAGAGGCAGGGAGGTGGAGGGAGGCCAGGAGGGGAAGGAGGATATTTAGTGGGAAGCACAGAGATGTGGGGAGCCTGAGGATTTGGGGGGACTGTGGGAGGCTGGTAATGCTGGTGACATTTGGTGGAGGGAATGGGGTCTGTCTCTAGCCTGGATATTCAGATCCGTCCTTAAGGTGTATGGGTCTGACCTCAGGTGAGCTGGGCCTCGTGGGGGCTCCGGGTTGCCCCCGACTAGAACTGAGTCTGGCTCTGGTTTCAGAGGCCGAGCACTGGTGCAAGATGGAGACTGGGCCTTCCCCGTGGTCTCGGGCCTTCTCTGCCTCCTGAGTTTGTACAGCCTCATTGGCATGAATTTTTCGGACCCAGGCATCTTACACAGAGGTAAGGCCTCAGACTCCTGGGAGAGGGAG
>NW_026000240.1:2845875-2853693 GCF_001458135.2 Marmota marmota marmota
TGGGCGGGGCTAGAGGGAGAAGTCACTGGGGAGGACCTGTGAAGGACAGGTAGAAGGCCAGTGGGGTCAGGGACACGGCGGTGTAGGATACCTGTGGAGTTAAGAATCTAGGGGCCCACAGAGTAGGGTAATGAAAGTTGAAAAGGGACAGGTGGGAGGACAGTGTGGTGGAGGGAGGCTTCCCTTGGGTGTATTGGACTAACTGTCCAGTCCAGGGAGGGAGAGCAGTGGGTAGTGCTAGCTGGGGGAGGAGGGAGGGAGGGAGCAGTGGGGTCGACAGGCGGGGCCAGGGAGGAGCTCTTCCATGGCTTTCCTTCTTAGCCTGTGCACAGCATCCTCGTGGCTGTACCCGCTGGGGCCCTCCTGGTCCCGCTCATCCTGCAATTGTTCATCAAGGCAGTGGCGGTGGGCACCGGCAGGCGACCCTATGAGGAGAAGGTAAGTGGTGAGTGCGTGTGCCCTTGGCTGTGTGGAGGCATCTTGCACCTCTTCAATTAGACACTTTGTGCGCTTTCTCCACTGTCCTTGGCCTTGATGGTGCCTCATGGGTCCTTCCAACCCACCTCTGAAGATGCAGCTCAGATATCTCTATACCCTGGAGCTTGGTGGCCATTCTGCCTTCTGGGTGCATTGCATTGAAAGCCTACTGTGTGCTGGGTGTGCTAGGTGGCGGTTATTTGAGGGATGGGTGTAGAGGTGAGTAAGTACATCATGCACTTGTGTTGATAAGCAACCTGCCATCAGAATAACACCGGAGACATCCAGGAACACTCTGAGCGAGGGGTCAGTCCTGAGTGGTGTAGTCGACTGGAAGAGTCTGGGAGTTTGGCGAAGCCCACACTGTAGAGGAGAACATGCCACTCTCTGTGTCCTAGGTGTGCTTTTGGAGAGGCAGACAGGAGTGCATTGACTGTGAGAGGTACAATTTTGCAGAAAGGCACAGAAATCTGAAAGTAGGGTGTTAACAGAATGATGAAGAAATGGATCTAGTTCAAGCACAAGGTGACATAGGCAATGAGGTTGACCCCATGGGGGTCAAGATTAGAAAGGCCCAGAAAGCCAAGCGTGGAATTTCGTTTGGAAGAACTGAAAACCTGGGAGCCATGAAAAATTTTGTGAAAATGTCATTCATTGAGGGGTAATTACAACCAATAAAATTCACCCTTTTTTAGTCTATAGTTAGGGATTTTGACAAATGACATTGTGTGCTCTCCACCAAGATCAAGGTTAAGCAGTTTCATTACCCCAGAAAATCCTTTCATCTCTTGTTGTCATTTTGTCTCCCTGAGTCCTTGTGGTTTTTCTTTTTCCAGAATCATGCATAAATGGTGTTGTGGGCTTTCTAGTCTGGCTTCATTCACTGAGCACGACACATTTGAGATTCATCTATGTAGTTGCTCATATCAGTAGTTTATTGTCTTTTGTTTCTGTGTAGTATTGTATTTCCCTACAGATTATTTAAACATTCACCAATTGAAGGATTTTTACTTTGCATCTAGGTTTTGGCAGTATTTTTGTTGGTTTATTTTGTTTTGTTTTTGAACCAGGGATTGAACCCAGAGGTGCTTAACCACTGAGCAACCATTCCAGCCTCACCCCACCCCACCTCCAGCACCCTTATGTTTTCTTTTTGAAAAATTTTAAAAATTTTGAGAAAGGGTCTTACTAAGTTGCTTAAGGCCTTGCTAAGTTACTAAGTTACTGAGGCTTTGAACTTGCCACCCTCTTGCCTTAGCCTCCCAAGCCATTAAGGTCATGGGGAACTGTGCCCAGCCAGTTTCAGGCAGTTATAAATAAAGCTGCTACAACAACCATTGATGCATAGACATGTGGACATAAGTTTTCATTTCTGTTGGGTAAATTGTTAAGGGTAGCATTGCTGAGTCATAAGGTAAACATGTGGGACGTTTTAGAAAACAACTGTACTCTTTCTACTTTGTACCAGCAATGAATGAGAATTCCAGTTGCTCCACATCCTCACTAGCATTTGACACTGTCATTGGTTACTTTTTTTTTTTTTTCAAATTGTAGCCTGTCTAATAAATGAGTAGTAGTATCTCATTAGGGCTCCAGTCTATATTTTCCTAATGACTAATAATGTTGAGCATATTTCATGTCTTATCAGCCATGGGTATATTGTTGGTGAAGTGTTTGCTCCAATCTTTTGCCCATTAAAAAAAAACTGAGTTGTTTTCTTATTGAGTTTCAGGAGTTCTCTGTACTGGATTCAGATCTATGTGTTGCAAATCTTATCTTGCAATTCATGGCTTGTAATTTCATTTTCTTGTCATAGCATATTTCAAAGAGCAGGAGCCCTTAGTGTTGCTGTTTTTCCAGCACTGAGGATTGAATCAGGGGGTGCTTGACCACTGAGCTTCTTCCCCAGCATTCGTTGTTGTTCACTCTGAATGGAGCCTCATGTCCTGTGTGAGGAACAGTTTCATTGCTTTCTTCCCCATCTGTGTCTTTATTGCTTTTTCTTTGAGCATCCACTAGGAATGATAGGAGTGGGCATCTCTTCCCTGGGATTCCTTTAGTATGGCAATCACTTGACTAAAGGCTCTTTCAGGAAGACTGGTGGGCAGCATCAGTGGGGGAGGGGAAGCTGCAGACCCCGAGGCAGCTGGACAGACAGAGGAGCCTGTCTGCTCATCACCTCCCATCCTTTTAGTCAGCACCCACCACTGCCATATGTGGTTCCCTCCCACCTGTGACTCCTGTGCTTGGCCCTTATTCCTCAGCCCTGTGGTCTGCCTGTCTTCCCCTCTCTCCAGCTTCTAGTGTCATCATTGAGTTTGCCTGGCAGCCTGTTCCCTTCCTCCATCCTGTGGTTCTTCCAGCCCCAGTTCAGGCCATAGGCCATCGCCCTTCCTCCTCTGCTCAGAATGAGGCCCTCCAAGTCAAGGGTCCCAAGTCTCAGGGGACCTAAATGTGGACTGCACTGGGATTCACCAGACAGGGCTCCTTTCCATTACCTGCAGCACCTATCTCAGGCACTGATCCCATGCTCCAACTTTCACTCCCACCATACTCCATTCCCTGACTTCAACTCCTTCTAGAATCACTTGCTTGGTGGTTGGTGGCAAAGACTCTGGTGAAGACCACATAAGTTCAAATCACAGCTCTAGAACTGACCAGCAGGGAGACCTGGGGTATGCTACTCAGCCCCTGGTCACTCAATTTCCCTATCTGAAAAACAGGGAATTGTGGGTTAATTCATGTAAACCACATAGAACAGTGGCTGGCACCAGAGAGTGCCCTGTGTGCTGCTGTTACATCACTACCATTCCTTCCCATGGTCATCTACACATGTTTGTGCTCAGATTAAAAGTCATGCAAGTCCCAGCCTTAACATCCCAGGCCTCCACTCCACCTGTTGTACCTTCTGGGCCTTATTTCCTGAAAGAGTTGACCTTGTTCACTAGCTCCCCCTTCACTTCCTGGCCCAGGTCAGCCCAGCCCAGCCCTTGCTGTCAGGATGATGCCCTCTTTAATGGCCAAGTTCAGCAGACATCTTCAGACTACTCTTTCTGGTCTAGACACAGCCTCTGAAACCAGAAGTCGCTGTCTCAGAACTTAACAATCTGGGCTTCTCTGCATGTACCTGGGTGCTGTGAGCTGGGTTGCCTACATGGTTCCCATGATACTCTCTCTCTTCTCTTCCCTTTCGACTCCCCTTGGTGCTCAGGGCCTCGGGTTGCAGCTGCCCTCACCACTGAAAGTAGGCTGGCCATGCTGTTTGCAGGGTGCTTTCCATCCCCAGTGCAGTGACGGTGTTTTGTTTTTTTGCTACTCGGTATTGAACCCAGGGGCACTTTACCACTGAGCTACATCCCCAGTCCCTGCAACTTTTTATTATGAATCAGGGTCTCACTAAGTTGCTGAGGCTGGTCTCAAACCTGCCTCAGTTTCCCAAGCCACTGGGATTACAGGTGTGTGCCACCGTGCCTGGTTGGACAGAAGCATTTTTGATGCCCTGAAATATTTCTGATGGGGGTGCATCTCAGTGGTAGAGTGTGTGCTTAGCATGTGAAAGGCCCTGAATTCTTCAATCCCTAGCACACAGAGAAAAGACATCTGAATCAATGAATGAACCAACAAACAGAAGATCAACATTTGAGGATAGAAGGAAAAAGGAAAGGAACTGAGAGAAGCCTGGTGCCCTGACCCCCCAGGATAAGGGGAAGAAGGAGAGGCAGCAGGAAGTTGGGCAGAAGATGGGGCAAGAAGAAGATGCTGCTAGATTTTGGTCCTGTGGAGTGTGAGGGTGTTTGAGACATAGAATTGGCTCCCAGGAGTGGAGCCAGTGAGAGAGGCTGGTCTGGGTGGCACAGAGCTGTTGGATTCTAGTTGTGTGTGATAGGGTTCCATGTGGGGCGGGGGGGAGGATGGTATTCACAGTTATTGCTCAGTTCTTAGAAATTTACTATCATTCCTTAAGCATTTTGTATACTTTATGTACAATCAATATTTTCTATACATGATATATATCTAATCAAATATTCTTTCTCTATGTTTAAAGTTCCTGTAATTTTTTAATGCTCTGCTATTAAATAATTTCTTCTAGTACTAGGGATTGAACCCAGAGTTGTTTTACCACCAAAGCTGCATCCCTAATCCTTGCTCTATTTTGTTTTGAGATAGGGTGTCACTAAATTGTTGAGGGCCTTGCTAAGTTGTTGAGGCTGGCCTTGAACTTGCTGGACTCAGGGGAAAGAGAAAGTAGAATAAGGGAGAGAGGAGAAGCCAGTCAGTGTCCTGGGAAGGACATGACCTTTGAGATTGACCTTTCCTGCTTTGTGTACTGAAGGTCTTCAGCTCAGAATTTCCTGGAAAATCTGATTTTTGACTAGGGAAATATGTCTGGGCATCCCCTGCTGCCACTGGTCTCCCAGATAGTGAAACTCAATGAAGGTAGATTTTTAGAAAAATTGAGAGGTAAGAGAGTCAAGTGGGAGCTGGGTGGTGACACCATCTTTGGATCAGTTGAGCAGAACAGCACGAGACAGACCTTAAAAGGTACCTGGAAGGATGAGGTGAGAGGACAGGTGTGGTCCATGGAGACAGATCAAGGATCCTGCAAAGGGAAGCACTAGGGGTTGAGGAGCCCTGAGAAGGCAGGAGAGGTGGGTGCTGGGTCAGCACTGTCTGGGGACAGCTGCTCACAAGTGGGTCGAGGGAGGTCACTCTTCCTAGGAGCCGGGAAGGCAGGAGGCCCTGGGTCACTCTTGGGCACCCCTATACCTAGACCTGGCCACAGGCCCAGGTTGAGCCCTGGTTTAACTGACCAACTTAGCGAGGGTCCCTGGGAGATGGCCCTGCCCAGTCCTGCTGATTCTGAACTTCTCTTTCCTTCCTCATCTCCCTCCAGTATGACAAGGCATTCAATGTGGGCTGCCCAAGAAACTGTTACATCGCATTGTGTGCACCCTTGGGACCCAAGTGAGTTGGTAAACCAAGGGCTCAAATGGTGGACCCTGGGGCTGGTGCGGGGGGGTGGTGGTGAAGCTGGGTCTATTTCCCTGGTCCCTGTCCCCAGCTCCCAGCCTTAACACTCCCTGTTCCTTTCCTTTGGGGTGTTCTCCAGGGCACTCTGGGAGTTTCTGGGAATTTCACTCTTCCTTGGTGTTGTAGGTTCTTATCCCAAGAAATGTGCTCGAGGGGAATGGCAGCCTGGATAAGGCTTCTGGATGAGAGCCCTGGGCTCTGTGCTTTCCCAGCTGAGGGTGAGAGTGGTCAGGGAGACCAGGCCAAGGTGGGTAGTGACTCCTTGCATTTGGCCTGTTGCTTCCCAGGTACATGTCCGAGGCGGTCTGCATTCAGGTGGACCAGAGGACCAACTGGGGGCCAACAGAACACCTTAAAGACCTCCTTTGGCCCAGGTGCGCCACTCAGGCCCCCCCAAGGAGTGGCAAGTCTGCACCTGTACAGAAGGTAAGGAGTATCAGGTGTGCTTTGAACCATGGGAAATGTGGTTGCACATGTGTTGGGGGAAGCCCCCGATGTCGGGCTGGCCCTGAAGCTGAAGCACTTGGAGCATAAGGAGTGGGATTATGGACCTGGAGGGTACAGGGTCCAGGTCACAGGGCTTCAGAGCACACCCAGGTGTCCCTGGATAGAGAAGGAGAAAAGACTGAAACACTAACTTTCTGATTGGCTTTGGGCCAGTCCTTACTTTTTTGGTCCCCAGTTTCCTCAGCTATTAATGAGGACTGAGACTATTCCAGTGGTTTATGTTTTAAAGAAAATTCTATTTATTTTATGTGTGTGTGTGAGTGTGTGTGTGTGTGTGTGTGTGTACATATATAAATATCAGTTGTAGATAAACACATATATTTATTTTGTTTATTTTTATGTGGTGCCGGGGATTGAACCTAGTTCCTCATGCATGCTAGGCAAGCACTCTACTCCTGAGCCACAACCCCAGCACCCCCAGATTCTTTTTTTATGGAAATTTTTGACGTATGATGTGAAACATTTGTGTGGAGCATTAGGTGTACAGTGGGGTGGGTAACCCACAGTGCCCCCCATGGTCCCTTGCTGTGATGTGGTGCCAGCCCTCTCCCTTGTCCTGCCTCTAGGCACTCTGGGACTTGACTATGAGTTGTGGGGTGGAGGTTAGGGAGAACCCCATGTACTGACTCTGTGTTTAGCTTCCCATCAGCCCAGTGGCGCATTGGGAGCTTCCAAGGGAGGCTTGGCCTCCCATTCTCCCTTCACACCCAGCAATGCCAGGACACACACCAGAAGTTCATCTCCGGAGCCCCATGTGGGGGTCTCCTGTGCCTGAGCCCTCACTCCCCTTTTGAGAGTGCCAAGACCCCCACGCCTGTAATATACACATATTTTGTGCTGCTTCCTATGGCAGCTGTGCCTATGTGTCCTAGGTTCAGGGAAGTGTGTTTCCTGGCATTGGGTGGAGGCTCTGAAGGGCTGGGACAGAGCCCTCCTGGTTCATCCTTGCTCTCTGGAGACTCAAGCTCGTGAACCAACACTGCCTGACTCTTTGCCCTTGGGCAAGACATTCAGCATGTCTCTCATCCTTCAAATGTGGCAACAGTAATAATCACAGTGACTGACCTGGCTGGCTTCCTGGCAAGGGCTGGAGATGGAGAATACCCACCAGCCTGGATAATACCAAGTGCACCTGAAACAATTCCATAAAATAGGAAGGGAACTTGTTTATTGTTAGTCCTAATAGGGTAGTAGATTACTCAGAAATTACAAAGTTTCAGTTAAACATGAGTAAGTTTCGGAGATATAATGGTCAATATGGTTGTTGCAGTTAATATACTGCATACTTGAAAACGGATAATAGAGTTGGGTACAGGGGTGCCCATCTATAAGTCCAGCTACTGAAGAGACTGAGGCTGGAGGATCACAAGTCAAGGATCAGTAACTTAAAGAGAATTGTTTTCAGTATATATATATATATATATATATATATATATATATATATATATACCTGGGGATGTAGGTCAATGGTAATACACAGATGTGGAAAAGGAAAGAAAAATTGACCATCAGTTATGTGGGTTTTCTGTTTGTTTGAGGTGGAGTTCCCAGTATGTTGGCCAGGCCAGTCTTGAACTTCTGAGGTCAAGCAAACCTCCTATGTCAGTGTGCTGAGTGCTGGAAGGCAGGTGTGCACCACTGGACTGGCTAGAAAAGGGATTGTAAACTGGGTTTGGTGGCACATGACTAATTCCAGCAACTCAGGAACTGAGGCAGCTTTAGGCTAGCCTCTGCAATTTAGCAAGACTGTATCTCAAAATAAGAAGAGCTAGGGATAAAGCCAAGTGGTAGGATGTCCTTGGG
>NW_026000240.1:2854789-2959882 GCF_001458135.2 Marmota marmota marmota
TTGAAGGGCATCTAGGTTGGTTCCACAGTCTTGCTATTGTGAACAGTGCTGCTATGAACATCGATGTAGCAGTGTCCCTGTAGCATGCTCTTTTTAGGTCTTTAGGGAATAGACCAAGAAGGGGAATAGCTGGGTCAAATGGTGGCTCCATTCCCAGCTTTCCAAGAAATCTCCATACTGCTTTCCAAATTGGCTGCACCAATTTGCAGTCCCACCAGCAATGTACAAGTGTACCCTTTTCCCCACATCCTCGCCAGCACTTGTTGTTGTTTGACTTCATAATGGCTGCCAATCTTACTGGAGTGAGATGGTATCTTAGGGTGGTTTTGATTTGCCTTACATTTAAATCTGGGTTATTTTCTCACTGTTAGTTATTGGAGGACCCCCCTTTTATCTTTTTTTTTTTTCCATTTTCTTTGGACATGTTTTGGGAATTCCTCTGGTTCTCACACTGGTCTCTAATTTGTGGGCTCCAGCGACTCTCCTGCTCCTGCTTTCTGAGCAGGGGGGATTACAGGTACATGCCACCACACTTGGCTGTACAATCTCATATTTATAAGACATTTTACATGGGATAGGAAACCCAGAATATAAAACAGCAATTTAAGATGACTGGGCATAGTGACGTCTGCCTATCATCCCAGCAGCTCAGGAGGCTGAGGCAGAAATATCATAAGTTTGAGACCAGCCTGGGCAGTTTTAGCAAGACCCTATCTCACAGTAAAAAGGCTGGGAATGTAGCTCAGTGGTATAATGCTCCTGGCTTCAATACCTAGTACTTCCAAAAACAAATTAAAGAATAAAAACATCAGGGCTCGGGTTGTGGCTCAGTGGTAGAGTGCTTGCCTAGCATGCATGAAGCCCTGGGTTAGAGCCTTAGCACCACATAAAAATAAATAAAACAAAGGTATTGTGTCCATCTACACTAAATATTTGTTTTAAAAAAATAAACATGAAAGCTAGGTTTTGGTGGCACATGGCTGTAGTTGCAGCTACTCTGCAGACTGATACACAAAGATCACTAGAGACCATGAGTTTCAGATAAACCGGGGGAAAATGGTGAGACCATATGTCTCAAAAACAAAAGCTAAATGATAATAATAATAATAATAATAATAATAATAATAATAATGATAATAATTTGTGAAGCCAAGCACTTTGGTTCACGATTGTAATCCCAGAGGCTCCTGGTTGAGGTAGGAGGATCACAGGTTTGATGCAGGTGTTGGGGTCTTAACAAGACTCTTGTCCCAAATTTGCAAAAGGGTGGGGGGACTGGGGATGAAGCTCAGTGTTAAAGCACCCCTGGATTCAGTCCCCAGTACAGGAGATGGGGGAGGAAACAAGCCAATTTGACTCCATATCATTAAGAACTTGGGACTAGAGGTAACTTGTGGTAGTGTTTAGCAGGTGCTTAGCAGTTTAAGGCCCTGGGTTTAATCCCAAACACCAAAAAACAAAACAAAACAAGACAAAACAATAAAAACAAAAACAAAATTAAAACAAACCCTTTATGTATATATCCCAAATCACAAATGAATATGTTACTTTCACATATATACCTTTTGACCCAGAAATGTAGTAATTTTTAGCATATGTGTCCTAGGGGAACCATAGAATAGCGTAGATTATGGGTTTTGTCCCATTATTTAGATAGCAAAATGTAGCAAAAACATCAAATCAAATATCATTAGTAGTAAATTAGTTAAAATATGGCATGACCATTTAATGTAGTAGTAGATTATTTTAAATGGATTTAGGGGAAAAAAAAAACTGTAATGTATTGTTGGGTTCAGTGGAGCATGACTGTAATACCAGAAGCTTGTGAGGCTAATTTAGGAGGTTTGCAAGTTCAAAGCCAGACTCAGCAACTAAGTGAGGAACTAAGCAATTTAGTGAGACCCTGTCTCAAAAATAAAAAGGCTGAGGATATGGCTGAGTGGTGAGTGCCCCTGAATTCAATCCCTGGTACTCCTCCTCCTCCCCACCTAAAAAGATCTGAAACAGTAAACACTGTATAAAGTGGGTTCTTGGTTTCAAACCCCTACATTCGTATTCCCTGAAGTGCTGAAGTTGGAATGGGCCTGCCGCCCTGTGTTCTCTATCTGTCTAAAGCCTAGAGCAGAACCAGACATAAGCAAGCATCCTTCTTCCTGTTTGCTGTCCCCTGACTTTTGCTCTTGGCTTAAGCCTTTTCAATTAGGAGCTACTCTGGTGGGTGATGAACAAGAGGAAATACAGGTTTGACACTTCTGTCCATCTCCCCAAACAAGCCCAGCACTCCATTCCATTCCTCTGTTTGGATCTTTCCTGTTGCTTTGCAAAATAAATATGGAAAAGTAGAGTTTTAGTAAACTAGACCATTTAGAATTTAGTCAAATCTAAAATTATGTGTATGGGTTTGTTTTATGTATGTTGATGTTTATCTCTGAAAATTGATAGTATTAGAGCAATTCAAACCACAACTCATGTCTGAATTTCTCTTTGTTAGGGCATGCCAGAGCAGCGGGCTCAGTTGCCACAAACCTTCAGGGTCCTCAAAGGAAAGCCAACGGAGCATCCTCTAGCTGTGCGGGGTGTCAACAGGTATTATAACGCCAGCACCTTGAAGCAGAAAAATCTCAGATCTCCTCCTCCTGGTGAGACATCAGACAGTGGTAAAAGACTGAATGCCATGGAAACTTGTGAAGCACTGATAGATAAAAAGATCATTTCTAGAAAAATAAAAGGCTAAACTGTATTGTTCCTACTTTCTCCTACATAGATACTGCTTTTTGTCAATTGTCGGGATGGCTCTAGAACATCATCTGGAGACTGAGGATTTCATTGATGTCATAATTTTGTTAGAAATGGAATTGGATATGTTACTTTGTTTTCCATATTTCTTATACGTTATAATTCAACATGGTAGTGGGATTCACACTTGTTCCATTTTGTTACTTACTTGGGTTTTTTTCCTCCTCACGGCTTTAAATGATTTTCAGTTGAGAAGGAAAAAGTGTGGATTTCTAGACATGTTTATGCTAGAGATATGTTTATTGTCAGTGGCCTAGAAGGAATTTTTGCTTTATAAATGCATAGACCTTGAAATGAAAAGTATTTTCTATTCAAAAATTACATGCAAATACATAAAAATAAACATCTTACCTCAAAGGATTTATTCCTCAGAGTCAGAATCTAAGTGGGTAAGAGTTGAAGTATACTGGATTTTTAAAAACAGTTTGTGTAAGGCAGCATCGGAATGAAGTCCACGTGGTGCAGTTGGTTCAGCCATCCCTGGAATGTCTTTGGAGATTTAGTCAGACTCCCCTTCCCCACGCTGGTTCTCCTTCTTTCTCTTCCTTGCACTGTACTTTAAAAGATGCAAAATCATTTCTCCCATTTCTCTCTGTGTAGATTTTGCCCATTACAACCATAAGATATATAATTTTATTTAATATATTTCTCCGTCTCTAAAGTCATATATATAGTTTTCAAAAGTAATCTAAGTATGCAAAAATCATATGTGGTTGGATTAATTGTATTTAATATGTTTACATCATCACAGAGATAAAGGCTATGTTCAAAAAAGAAGTAGACTTCTTTGCAAGTAATACTGATCTTGACTTTTTCTATAAATAACTTACCTGGTATCCTAGGAAAAGGTCAGACTTTTACCTAGAACTTCTGTGTCAACTAGTAAGTTGCATTTTACAAAGAAATAAACCATGTCAAAAATAATTCTTGTCCCATTTGCCATGTTTGGTGGCTTATATCCTTTTGCTGCTTGTTAGGCAATTCTCCGGAGAAAGTATCTTAAACAAGGAATGTTTTATTTTAATACAGCTTGAATGGGTATGGTTTTCATTACACTTTGGTGGGGGCAGGGTACCAGGGTTTGAACCCAGGGGCACTCAACCCCTGAACCACATCCCCAGCTCTATTTTGTATCTTATTTAGAGGCAGGGTCGCATTGAGTTCTAAGCACCTAGCAAAATTGCTGAGGCTGGCTTTGAACTCAAGATCCTCCTGTCTCTGCCTCTTGACCCACTTGGATTATAGGCATGGAATTACCAGGCCAGGACTCCATTACATTTTAATAACTTGACTGAAGTATAATTTACATACCATGAAATTCAATCATTTGAATGATCAATTCAGGTTTTTCAAAATGTACTTTTAAGGTTTCATTAAGATTATAGAGTTAGTAGCTGAGTCTTATATAAATTATTATTTTTATGTTACTATTACTGTCATATTTCTAGAGAAGTAATTCTACTTAAAATGAAATCAGTTTAAACACATTTCACTTGCTCCTCTTTTATATTATTTTTCTTTTTGTCATAGAATAGTTTTCTGTGGTAAACTGTTAACATTCCTTTCTCTTTCATTTTCAGAGAAGGATTGCTTCCCTTCTGGAACACCAGCAGTAAGTTGATGATGTATTTCTTATAGTTCTTGTTATAATTAAGGTAACCAAAAGAAATCTGTTTTTTTTTTTTTAATTTCTAAAATAAGGGTAGGGCTGGGGTTGTGGCTCAGTGGTAGTGCGCTTGCCTGGCATGCATGAGGCACTGGGTTCGATTCTCAGCTCCACATACAAATAAATAAAATAAAGTTCATCAACAACTTTAAAAAAATGTTTAAAAAATAAAATAAGAGGTAAAGAAATATTTAATGTTTCTAAATAGTACTCAAGAATATTTATCATATATGTTTATTTACTTTTCCATATTTCAGAAAATCATCTTTATTTTTTAATTGAATATATTGTAACCAGTGAGGTTTAGTCATTTAAAAATTAGCTATGGAAAAAGTAACTTCTTAAAGTTTGTTTAATAAAAGGGAGACCTGGTCACATTTTAATCTTTGACTTTTCCTGGCTTGTCTTCCTTTGCTCCTGAACACAGCTGAACACCAAGGGGCCGGAAACATCAGCAATAGTAATGGTTGAAGATGATGGTGATGGAGAGGTTCGGCCTTTCACTGCCCCACGACATGGCCACACAAGACCAGTGAGTGACTAATGACCTGGTGTGCACATCTGTGCATGTGTGTTCGAAAAACAGCTGTTTGTGTTTGACTTTCAGAGATAATTTCAAAAACCCTTCAAGTTTAAAATATTTTACTATGAGAAAATTAATTTAAGATTAAATTAAAGATTTTACCTAAAGAGTACTCATCAAAAACCACTTTTTTGAAAAATAAAAATCTATGGTTTCTTTAAAAGTTAGAATACTTAACTCACTGGGTTTTTTCTTTCCATGTTTTGTCCCCTTTTCCAGAAAGGTCATCTATTGCTCTGTTTTTTCTCTGTTTCATAATGTGGGTAACTCTTCTACCTAAAACTTAGATCTTTCGTCTTCCCCAGATTACATACTTTATTTCTCCTTTTGACATTTCTCTCAAAGCCTTGATGGCATTGTAAAGACAGTTGAGAGTGAAATTCCTCCCCAGCTGAGGAGAATTTCAACAGTAATGACCTCAGATGGAGCCAGGGAGAGAAGTACTAAGGGGACTTGCCCTGGACTGTGATGTGGTGGCTCCAAGGACTGCCATTGGATTCCCATCTCATGACAGATGGCTGTGTTTTCTATATTCCTTACAACTGGCTCTTTGAAGTGAAAGGGAGGGTAGGCATTATATTTGTGTAAAATGTTTTGAGACTGGATTAATGATAGATTATTGTAGTGGAAACTAACACAGTGAATCATAAAGATAGAAATGAAAACAACTTTTATGCAATAGCATCAGTGAGCTGTGAGACAGTTTCAAGGGTTTTCATGATGTGTAATGAAGTTCTGAGAGAAAAAACCAACCCAGAAATCTATCTCCCAAAAGCTAATAACAGCTTCCTCAAATGCAGTAAAGTCAAAAGCACCTCTGCCTACCTGAATAAATAAATGTCTGTCTGTTATAAAAGTATCTTTGAAAGATAAAACCATTTAATTAAAAATAATAACAGTGGAGGCAGGAGATATGCATATAAAATGACAATAAGAGCATTTAGGGCCAAGGACATCAACCCTAAGATTTTTGTCCTGTGTGACATGGGGTGTCACGTGATGGTCGAGTGTGGTCATTGAAAGATGCAAACATTCAAATAATAAGAAGGAGTCTTACCTAATCACTAAGCAGCTTAAGGCCCTGGGTTTAATCCCAAACACCAAACACCAAAAAAAAAAATTTTTTTTAAATCCCTTTATGTATATATCCCAAATCACAAATGAATATGTTACTTTCACCTATAAACCTTTTGACCCAGTGACTCTCCTGCTCCTGCTTTCTGAACAGGGGGGACTACAGGTACATGCCACCACACTTGGCTGTACAATCTCACATTGATAAGACATTTTTACATGTGATAGGAATCCCAGAATAAAAAACAGCAATTTCAGATGACTGGGTGCAGTGACGTCTGCCTATCATCCCAGCAGCTCAGGAAGCTGAGGCAGAAGGATCATAAGTTTGAGACCAGCCTGGGCAGTTTTATCAAGACCCTATCTCAAAGTAAAAAGGGCTGGGAATGTAGCTCAGTGATATAATGCTCCTGACTTCAATACCTAGTACTTCCAAAAACAAATTAAAGAATAAAAGCATTAGGGCTGGGGATGTGGCTCACTGTTACAGTGCTTGTGCAGCACACATGGGTTAGAGCCTTAGCACCACATAAAAATAAATAAAATAAAGGTATTGTGTCCATCTACAACTAATATTTAAAAAAAAATAAACATGAAAGCTGGGCTTTGTGGCACATGCCTGTAGTTGCAGCTACTCTACAGACTGATAGACAAAGATCACTTGAGTCCATGAGTTTGAGATAAGCCTGGAAAAAATGGTGAGACCTTATGTCTCAAAAAAAAAAAATCCCGAATAATAATAGTAATAATGATAATAATAATAATAATAATAATAATAATAATTTGTGTAGCCAAGCACGTTGGTTCACCCCTGTAATCCCAGAGGCTCAGAGAAGGATTGCTTCCCTTCAGGAACACCAGCAGTAAGTTGATGATGTATTTCTTATAGTTCTTGTTCTAATTAAGGTCACCAAACTTTTTTTTTTTAATTTCTAAAATAAGAGGTAGGGCTGGGGTTGTGGCTCAGTGGTAGCGCACTTGCCTGGCATGCATGAGGCACTGGGTTCGATTCTCAGTACCACATACAAATAAATAAAATTAAGGTTCATCAAGAACTTTAAAAAAATGTTTTAAAAAAAATAAGAGGTAAAGAAATATTTAATGTTTCTAAATAGTACTCAGGAGTATTTATCATATGTTTATTTACCTTTCCATATTTCAGAAAATCACCTTTGTTTTTTAATTGAATATATTGTAACCAGTGAGGTTTAATCATTTAAAAATTAGCTATGGAAAAAATAACTTCTTAAAGTTTGTTTAAAATAAAGAGACCTGGTCACATTTAAATAAATGTCTGAATGTTATAAAAGTATCTTTAAAAGATAAAACCATTTAAATAAAAATATTAACAGTGGGGGCAGGAGGTATGCATACATAAAATGACAATAAGAGCATCCGGGCCAAGAACAACAACCCTAAGAATCTTGTCCTGTGTGACATGATGTGTCATGTTTTGGTTGAGTGTGATCATTGAAAGATGCAAACATTCAATAATAAGAGGGAGTCTTACATAATCACTAAGGAAAGAAAGAATAAAAAAGTGAAAAATGAGAGATGGAGCAACAGGAATGCTCCTGCTTTGCTAGTGGGAGGCTCCATTCCAGAAGAGGGTTTTTTCAGTTTCTCACAAAATGAAACACAACCTTACCACATAACCCAGAAATGTGTTTCTAGGTATTTACCCCCATGCATTGAAACCTGTCCTCACAAAAACCTGTGCAAAATTTTTATAGCATCTTTATTCATATTTGCTAAATCTGGAACAAGATGTGTTTCAAAAAGTGAATGTGAGCACTGTGTGTAGCTCAGTGGTAGAGCACATGCCTAGCCTGCTGAGGCCCTGGGTTCCATCCCCAGCACCACAAAATAAACAAAAGAAATCCAATGTNTCAGGAAAGTTCCTGTTATGCAATGTGTGCATTTCATTATTTACACGATTTCACTAAGTGATTGGGAGCTGTGTACACAGCAAGGTGAGCCTGTAGCAGCTGAGACTCCGAAGCTACAAGCACTTCACTAGTTTTGCCTTTGAAATAATACTTTTACATGCACAATTTCCCTCCAAGAATATCTTCGTTTCGACATTAAAACTATCTTTTTTTTTCCTGAAATGTTTTTAGGAATCCCAACTATCTCAGAAAAATTTCCACGTTCGTTTTCACTGTGTTCTAAGGATGAATTAAAAAGTAAATGCTGAGTAATAAAAAGATTCTGGGGGAGAAATCCTTTTTAAAAATTTTGTTAAGGGGTCTTTCAGTTGTCATTTCTTCCCTCCATCTTTCTCCTCTCCAAATCTCTTTTGGTATTTCCTGGAGTAAAGATGAAATAAATAAATGAAGAGAGCGTGTGTTCCAGGCCGGGGTATGGGGTCCCCGAGGGCTGACTTTAGGAGATTCGCGGGGGGCTTTGAAAAGAAGACACGGGGGTGGTGGGGACCACCTCGCGGAGAGGAAGTGGGGTGCCCATATTGCTTCTGTGCTTTCGTCCATAGTCCCGAAGCCCTGTTTCCTGCAGTTCGCTCTGTGGGTCCCCAGGCCGTTGAGCGAAGGGGGCGGATCCTCGCGTGCAGACACGCCTCAGCCCGGTTTATAAATCGCGGGTCGCTTGCTGCCAGTCCTGCCGCGGTTCCCCGTCTGCACCCAGAGTCCAGGCGCGCTGCGCGGCTGGTTGCTGCAAAGCTCCAGGCCGGCTGTACGACTGCCCGCCCAGCACCCGCGGACACTCTCTCGCACGCGCTCCCACGCCCACGGCGGCGCTCACACACTCACACCACGCTGCGCCCCCGCGCGCGCACACACACACTCCCACGCGCACCTCGGAGCGCTGGTCCTGCCCAGGCGCAGTCACCTGTGGAGAGAGAGAGCTGAGACACCAGGGACTTTCTTATGGCTGACCTGAGCTTCATCGAAGATACCGTCGCCTTCCCAGAGAAGGAGGAGGATGAAGAGGAAGAGGAGGAGGAGGAGGAGGAGGAGGAGGAGGAGGAGAAACAATAAAGGAAGGGGAAGGAGAGAAGATACAAAATTCAAGCAGGAAGAGATAATGATAACCTTATTTTACTCACTGTATTATTTATAGTGATTTTCTTTGTAGAATTCAGAGGAGCTAGAGATGTTGTTCAGTGGTAGAGTGCTTTTCCAGCATGCACAAGGCCTTGGGTTTGGTTCTAACACCACACACACACACACACACACACACACACACACACACACACACACTCAAAATAGTTCCATTAACTTGATAAATTACATTATAACTTGTTGAGCTACCTTAAAAATGTCATAAATGCTATACCCAATGGTTGCACACCTGTGATCCCAGTGACTGGGGAGGCTAAAGAGGGAGGATCATGAGTTTAAGGCCAGCTCAAGAATTTGGTGAGACCCTATCTCAAAAATTGAAAAGAAGGGTTAGGGATGTAGCTCACAGGTAAAGCCACCCTGGGTTCAATCAAATATCTTGTCCATTTGATGCTGGTGTGAGTGTATTAATGGGCTGTTGTACTGTTGGTTTTTAGAATTTAGAACAATTAAAAACAACTGTTTTCAAAACAGCTTATAAAAGTTATGGTTGGGACTAAGAGAGGTTTGGGCAGGTATTAAAATATGGGTTGTTTAAGTCAATTGTATTCATAAGTAGACTTCAGGCCTTAGTTGAAAGAACATGTTTTGCTTCTAAATTATGTACTTTTTCTTTTCTCTCTTTGGCAGTACCCACTCCCGGACATGGCGAAATGGCTCACAAGTTAAAGCTGCACATCTTGGCAGCCAAGGAGGTTCTCCAGAAAAACTATGAATGGCATCCTACTCTTTTAATTTTCTGGAAAGGAAAATGTTAAAAATTTTAATAATTAAAGTGTTCATTGTTTTAAAGGACTGGTACCATTAAATTTGCCATTTTAGCCATGTTAAGTGGACAACTCAGAGGCATTAATTACACTCACAATATTGTACAAACTTCTGTTTCCAGAACAGTTTTGTCCCTCCAAACAGAAGCTCTGCCACCATGTAAGTAAGAACTCCCATTCCTCCTCCTCCACCCCCTGGCTGCCACCATTCTTTTCTTTTTCTTTTATTTGTTCTAATTAGTTATACATGGCAGTAGAAGGCACTTTGACACATCATACACAAATGGAGTATAGCTTCTCATGTTTCTGGTTGTACGTGATGTAGAGTCACATCAGTCATGTGGTCACACATGCACCTAGGGAAATAATGTCTACTCTTCTTCCCACCCCATACCTGGCTCCCCTCCTTTCCCTCCCCTCTGCCTAATCCAAAGTAACTTCATTCTTCCATAGCCACGCTCCTTATTGTGAATTAGTGTCAAAATATCAGAGAAAACATTTAAACTGTGGTTTTTGGAATTGGCCTATTTTGCTTACTATGATATTCTCCACTTCCACTCATTTACTGGCAGATGCCATAACTTTGTTCTTCTTTAAACCTGAGTAATATTCCATTGTGCATATTGACCACATTTTCTTTATCCGTTCCTCTGTTGAAGGACACCTAGGATGGTTCCATAATAAAACTCTTGTGAGCTGAGCTACTTTATAGCATTGATGTGGCTGCGTCACTGTAGTATGCTGATTTTAAGTCCATTGGAAATAGACTGAGAAGTGGGATAAATGGGTCAAACTGTGGTTTCATTCCAAGTTTTCTTAGGAATCTCCATACTGCTTTCCATGATGGTTACATAATTTGCAGTCCCACTAGCAATCTATGAGTGTGTCTTTTCCCCCACATCCTCACCAACATTTATTTTTGCTTGTCTTCTTGATAATTGCCATTCTGACTGCAGTGAGATGAAATCTGAGAGTAGTTTTGATTTGTATTTCTTGAGTTGCTAGAGAAGCTGAACATTTTTTCACATATTTGTTGATGAACATACGTCTTCTGAGAATTGTCTGCTCAGTTCCTTAGTCCATTTATTGATTGAGTTATTTGGTTTTGGGGTGTTGAGATTTTTGAGATCTTTATATATCCTGGAAGTTAGTGCTCTATCTGATGTGCATGTAGTAAAGATTTCTGCCACTCTGTGGGCTCTCTCTTCACATTATTGATCATTCCCTTTGCTGAGAAGAAGCTTCTGAGTTTGAATCCATCCCATTCATTGGTAAGGAATATTGTTTTATGGCCCAGAATATGATCTGTTTCAATGAAAGTATGAAGTGCCCTTAAAGGGAACGGGAGTTCTGTAGTTGTTGGGTGTTGTATTCTATAAAGTCAGTTAGGCTGAGGTAGTTGATACTGTTGCTTCTATGTGTTTATTAATGTTTTTGCCCATTTAATGTATTTACTGAGAGACAGGTGTCAAAATCTCCCACGATGGTTGGTAAGTGTTTCTCCCTTTCATTCTGTTAATTTTTGCTTTATATATTCTGAAGCTGTGTTACTTGGGTTTATTATTAATTATTGTCATATCTTTCTTCAGAATTTCTATTTATGGTAAATCTTTTGCAGTTTATTTTATCTGATATTAATACAGCACTTTTCAGCTTTTATTTCTTTATTTTTGCAATATTATTTTCCTGACTTTTTAATTTTTAATCTACTTGTATCTTTAGATTTTAAGCACATCTCTTGTAGACATGATTAAGTCTTGATTTTTTTAACCCATTCTGATAATCTCTGCCTTCTAACTGGGAGTTTAATTCATTCTGTACAATGTAATATTGATATATTTGGACTTAGGCCTCATATTTTGCTCTTTTTTTCCTGTTTGTACCATCTGACCTTTGCTCTTCTGTTCTTCCTTTTCTGTAATCTTAAATTTTAACCATCAACTTAGAGTTAATGTTTTTATTTAAAATGTAAAAAACTTCTAAGTCCATACTACGTTATTTTATTTTATTTTTTGGTACCAGGGGGGAAACACAGGGGCACTTAACCACTGAGCCACATCCCCAGCCCTTTTTTAAAAAAAAATTTTTAGAGACAGGGTCTCAGTACATTTCTTAGGGCCTTGCTAAGTTGCTGAAGCTGGCTTTGATACTCCTGCTTCAGCCTGAGTCGCTGGGATTACACACATGTGTCACCACACTTGCCTAGTCCATACTAACTTTAACCTCCTATTATATGCCACAGTTTTGACAAGAATTCCATTTCCATACCTGATAAATCCCACCATACAATGCTGTCATTTTTCTTTAAACTGTAGGATATTTTTTAAATGAATTAAGAGAAAAAGTGATAGTTTGAAACTATGATGTTGCATAATTTACATAGTTACCGTTTCTGACACTCAAATCTTTCTGAGGATCTGATCATCTACTGGTACCACTTTCCTTTAGTCCAGAGACCTTCATTTAGTGTTTCTTAGAGTACAGGTCTGCTGGTGATGGGTTCGCCCAGCTTTCCTTTATCAGAATTGTCTTCATTTTCTCTTAATACTTTATATATGTATTTCAATATACAAAGTGTATACATATATAAAGTATATACATATATACACACATTATTTGTATTCATATTTATGTAGTCATTTGGTTTTTTTTTTTGGCTTGATATAAAATTCTGGTTTGACAAAATTTTTTCCTTTCAGCTCTTGTTTAAAAAATAAACTTTTATTTTAGAACATTTTTTATTTAAAGAAAAATCGAATGGATATAAAGACATAGTTCTCCTATGTGCTATACCCAGCTGGTCTTATTATTACACCTTTTGTTAGTATGGCACACTTATTAAAATTGATGAAGCAGTATATTCTGGAAGAGATGATGGAGAAATAGTACACCACTGAGGTTATTTCTTTTTTTCAAATTTTTCATAGAATTCCCGAGCAAAGCCAAAGAAACCCGATGTTTTTTCTTTTAGAAGGTTGTTGGCTTTTCATTTATTTTTCTTAATAGAAACAAACCTATTCAGATTGTCTATTTCTCCCTGTGTGAGTGTGAATAGTTTAGTTTTTCAAGGAACCCATCTATTTTAGCTAAATTATCAAATTTGTGGGCATAGAGTGGTATGTAGTAACTTTTCTATTGTTTTTAATTTTATTGATTTTTCTTTTTCTTTTCTGTTTTTTCTTTCTTTCTTTCTTCTTCTTCTTCTTCTTTTTTTTTTTTTTTTTTTTTTTGCTTGCTTTAGGCATAAATTGCTCTTTTGCTTTGGCCTCTAAAAGCTAGATTACTGAGTTTAGCTCCCTCTTCTCTCGTCTGTGTCTTCAGCGCTATAAATTCCCCTAAGTCCACTAAATGGTTACACGGTTCATTGGATAAATTGTGTAATTTTAATAAATTTTAATTTCTTCTGTTTAATTCAAAATATTCAAAAATTTCCCTTGAGACTATTTTTACTCATGTGTTATTTACAAATGTATTATTGAATTCCCAAATATTTCGGGATTTTTCATTTCTCTTCCTATTAATGATTTTCTGCTTAATTTCATTGTAATATAAGAATATATTTTATTTGGTTTCTAATCCCTTAAATTTATTGATGACTATTTTATGATACAGGACATGATGTGCCTTTCTGAATTGTATGTAAACTTGAAAGGAATGTGTACTCTATTCTTTTGGGGTAGAGTATTTCAGAATTCCTATAAGATCAGGTTGATTGACAGTGCCATTCAGGGCAACTATATCCTTATTGATTTTCTGCCTGCTTCATTTATCAAGCCCTGACAGAAGTGTTTGGAAGTCTCCAACTGTAGTAGTGAATTTTGTCAATTTCTCCTTGAGTTATAACCGTTTTGGTGTCACATATTTAGATTTCTGTTGCTAAATGCTTACATATTTAGAATTGCTATGTCTTCTTGGAGTTTGTCCCTCTTTATCCCTGATACTTTTCCGTATTCTGAAATGTACTTTATGTAAAATTAATATAGCTATTGCAGATTCCCATTGATTAGTTGGTATAGTGCATCTCTAATTGTATCTAGGTGTTCATAATCAATGTGGCTTTCTTGTAGACAATATATGGTAGAGTCTTGTTTATTCAGTTGGACACTTTTTCTTTTAATTGGCATATTTAGACTAGTCACATTTAAAGTGATTATTGGTAGAGCTGGAGTAGTATTTGTTGTATTTATAACTGCTTTCTCTATTTTGCCTTTGTTCTTTATGCATTTTCCCATTTCTCTGGTTATATGAGCATTTTATATGATTTCATTTTATCCCCTCTCTTAGAATATCAAATATCCTTCTTTATCAGATGTTTAGTGGTTGCCCTAGAGTTTGCAATGTACATCATAAGAATATAAGAACATCTTCAAATAATACTCCACCCTTTCATGTGTAGGGCAGGGTACCCTATGATATTGTTGTCATTAATTTCACTTTTTCCTATGCTATGATCACCCAATATATGATTACTGTAACTGCTCTAAACATTTGGTTCTCTTTTATATTAGGAATAAGATAAAATATGGCATTTCACTTTCATTTCTTCTCCATTGCTCTTCTTTATGTAGATCCAGTTTTCTGATCTACATCATTTTTCTTCTCCTTGAAGAACTTGTTTGAACGTTGGCTCAGAGCAGGTTGCTGGTGACAAATTCCCTTTGTTTTTGTTTATATGAGAAACTCCATTTCTGCTTCACTTTTGAAGAATAATTTCACTGTTTTAGTCAGCTTTTGCATCACTTGTGACCAAAATACCCAACAAGCAACAATTTAGAGGAGGAAAAATTTATTTTTGCTCACATTTTCAGAGATTCAGTCCATGGTCAGCTGACTCCATAGTGCTGGGCTCAAGCTGAGTCAGAACATGAGGGCAGAAGGTGGCAGAGGAAAGCAGCTCAGAACATGACAGCCAGGAAAGAGAGAGAGAGAGAGAGAGAGAGAGAACTTCAGTTCACCAGGAACAAAATACAAGTCCCAAAGGCATGCCCCTAGTTGACTCACCTGTCTACACATATCACTGGGTCAATCCATATCAGTGGATTCATCTACTGATTAGGCTACAACTCTCACAATCCAACTGTTCCACCTTTGACATTCCTGCATGTCTCCCACATGAGCTTTTGGAGGACACACTATATCAAACCATGATACACTGGGATAGAGGATTATAGACTGGTGGGTTTTCCTTTCAACACTTCAAAATTTCACTCAACTCTCTTTCTAGCACATTTTAGGAGAAATCCACTACGATTCTTATTTTTGCTCCTCTATGAGTAAGATTATCTTTTTCTTAAAACACCATCTCTTTGGCTTTGATTTTCAGCAATTTGAAAGATTTTAGTTGTGGATTTTGGGTATTTGTCTTGTTTGATGTTCTCCGAACTCCCTGTCTCTATTACTTTAGAAAAGTTTTCGGTCATTATTACTTGAAGTCTTTCCGCAACTCTGTTCTATTTTGCTTCTCCTCCTCCTATTCCAACTGCACATATATATATTTTGCAATTGCCCTGTAGTTCTTAAATTTTCTGTTTCAAATTTTCTTTTCTCTTTGCAATTTTGCCTGAGAAGTTTCTCCCGACCTATCTGCAATTCCACTAATACTCTCCTCAGTCATGTCCAGGGTACTGATGAGCCCATCAAAGGTGTTAAGCATTTATCTTAGTGGTTTTGATTTTCAGTCTTCCTTTTTTTTCTTGTTTACCATTTCCATCATCAGCTTACATTATCTATCTTTTCTTTAATATTATTGTTCAGCTATAACCCTCTATAACCCTTAGCATCTCCATCATACTTGTTTCAAATTCCCTATCTGATAATTCCCACAGCCTCATCATCTGAGGGTCTCATTCTAATGCTTGTTTATGTTCTTAGACTTTGTTTCTTTTTGCCTTTTATTATGTATGCCTTATAATTATTTTTGATTGAAAGCTAGACATAGTGTACTGAATAATAAGAACTGAGGTAAATAGGCCATTTATTTGGTGAGATTTTGTGCTAATCTGACTAGAAGTTCGGTCATGTTTAGTGATTTCTGTCACCAAAGAGGCCAGAAACTTTCAGATTCCTATAATGTCTTTATGTTCATTTCTTGCCCAGAAAGAATTTGTGTCTTCAACTCTTTCAGCTATATAATTCTCTAGAGTTGTGAGGAGGCTTTTTGGTATATTGGCACAGTAGAGAGGAAGGAAGGATTCTGTGGTCTATGATTAGATCATGGTGTTGAGTGACCCTGCATTGCTGGGGTGTGACTTTCACTGGTGTTTCCTACTTTCCCACCACCACTAGCACCTTGCATGAGAGGAGCCTGGAGTAGGAGAAACGCCTTCCCCCTGGAGGGACAAGGCTCTGGTGAAGTCCTTGTCCTTGGAGAGTAGGTTTCTGGAGAATGGTTGCTCTTTTCACAATAGTTACCTTTCTCCAACCCCTGCCTGAGCCATGAGGGTATCTTCATTGGCTCTTCAGCAAGAGAAGCTAGTAAGGTTCCTGGAGGTTGCCTGAGGGCAGGGGCTCTCAAAGGCTGTGTCCCAGGGGTTTCTCACTCTCACACTAATTTTCCAGCAATTTATCCGAGTTACCATTAGGTGTTCCTACCAGTTGATGGCTCCCGTGGCTTCTGCTTCAGGGGAACAGAGCTGTCCCATGACCCTGGATTCACCTCTTTCTCCAGGTTTCATGGTGGCAGTGTGCCCTGCTACCTCAGTTCTCTGGTGGGGATGTAAAAGTTGCTGGTTTTCCATTTGTTCCTGTTATAAGGCTGGAAATCACAACTTCCAAGCTCTTCACATGTTGGAGCTGAAACCAGAAGTCTCTTTCAGCACTTTAAAGATCCCTCTCACTATCTTCTGACCTCTATGGCTTCTGGCAGGAATCCAACCATTATTATTTATATGTATTTCTCTGGCCACTTTCCAAAAATTTTGGTATTCAGTTTTTAGCCATTTGATTTGTTTGCACTCAGGTCTGTTTTCTTTGTATATGGGCTGTGTTTGGAGGGCTATGCATATCTAAAATATATAAATTTATGTATTTTGCCAATTTTGAACAACTCTTTCAGTGTTCTGGTAAAAGTTCTTTTCCCCTCCTGTTCCATTACGTCTGTCTTCTCCCTCTGAGGTTAGGATTCCATGTATTTTGGGCCTTTTGGATATCACCCTGCAGGTCACTAAGGCTCTGTTCATTTTGTCCAGACATTTTTCCTCTATGATGTTCATATCAGATGTTTTCTATTCTCTTCCTTCAACTTCACACAACCTTTTCTCCTTTTTCTTTATTTTGAAACTCCTCTGTATTTGTGTGTTTATTATGTACTCAATGTTGGAGTCATGTCTATGAGATTAGCGTGGAAAGTGAGCTGTATCTTTGATCCAATCATCTGTGATTCCTAAGAGGGAACAAATATATGCCTGACTCTATAAAGAGGCTGGGCAGAGAGAGGCTGGAGAGTATGCGGAGGCTGGAGAACCAGGAGAGGCTCTCTCTAGGCTGGCCAGATGGGCCAGGTTGAATCAAAGAACATCTTCAAGCCAACGAGGATAATGCAGACTTTAGACAAATGGGAGTCAGTGTTACAAACAACCAGCTGGTCACCGATGGTGGCAGCTTGAATACATGTCTACCTGTTGTCCACAGCAGCCGGAATACATGTCCTGGTGTGTTTATGCCAGGGAAGTGCTTTGGATGAGAGTGAAATCCTATAAGGAATCCAAGGAGAAGACAAGAAATAAAGTTGACCATATGATAGCTAGAAGCTAATAAGTTTGTTCCTTCTAGTTATTATTATTTAGAATGTTCTCTCAATGGACTCTTTCCATACGCAGTAAGTCAGGAGAAACCTGGCTGACAGCACTTTAACTTCTCAATGAAACAGCATCATGCTAACTGAATGATCAAAGTTCAGCATTACCTATACTGGACAACCGATGTTAAGTTTCCCAACCCCTACTCTATGAAATAAGTATCATCTGTCCAATTCTTGTAGAAAATATGCCTAAAACAGATCATGAGGAGGCAATCAGAAACATTCAAATTCTGCAAAACAACTGTCCAGGACACTTCCACAATGTCAGTGCTGTATAAAAAACAAATGTCAGAAAACCATTATAGATTACAAGATTCTAAAGAAAAATGACAACAAAATGTAACATGTGATCCTTGATCATATCCTGTATCTTTAAAAAATCCAGCTAAAATGGATTTAGGAAAATTTGAATATGGACTATATACCTGATAGTAGTTTCATATCAATATCAAATTTCCTCAAAGTGATATTAGTATGCTGTACAAGATAATTACATAGCAAAATATTAAAATTGATGAATTTAGCTGAATAATATATGGGTGTCATGCTAATCTTCATTTTTGCTTGATATATCACACACACATAGAAAAGTATACAGATTATGGAGCACACAATATTGTACTGTTCTTGAAACTTTCCTATAGGATTAAACATTTTAAAATAGCATTTTAGTGGAAAAAAAGCAGTGTTCAGAGACAAAGTTCTACATAGTCTGAGTTAGTTGCACATACCTAAGCACACAGACTCTAAAACTAACTTTGCTTCTACCAGATGGCCCTTCTACTTGGGGCAGTTGTCTGAGGTCAAGGTAAATTGCTTTGCCTCTTACTAGCCCTTGCCTCAAGCCTCAAAAATCTCTGGGAAGTAAAACAGTGAAACATCACAGGTCCACTATGTCTTGTGGAAGCTTTCTACCATGGACGGAATTCTCCATAGCCAAGGAGAAGAGTTACACCTACGATTGTTTACAGACTTGGAGATTTTCTTAGCCAGGTGTGTGTCCCTCCTGCACCCCACTGCCCTACCTGAGGGATAGGGCTGGCAAATTTGCAGAGGTCAGGGAGCTCAAAAGGAATCCTGATTTCTTCCTTTTGAAAATTCACATGTTGGAAGTTCTCTGGTGGGCTGAGATGACCAAGTGTGGGGTCAGATGGCAGGAAAGCACTCCAAGTAGCTCCTTCCACCTCCCTACAAGCTCCCATAGAGAGGCCAGGAGAAGCAGCATATGCAGTCAGAAAACAAAAGGACCCCAGTCTTCCCCAAGTGTGGGCTCCCTGCACTGGTTGGTGTGAAAGACTGAGGGAAGCAGGGGGTCTCCTCAGGCAGGACCCTGTGGGTTTCTTCCTTCCCCTCTTTTGCCAGCACCAAGCTCCTAAAGGCAAAGAGAGCTGGAGAAAATTATTGGGCAAACCCAGTGGGAAGTCCTGAAGGAAACAACATTTCCCGTGAACTTGCCTGGGGGGTGGCACAGTGATTAGTTAGAACTTTACAAACAGATGCGGGCATATTTGTCTTCCAAGATGGTAAAGCAAGTTTTAGTGTAGCAGGGGTCAAAGTCATTTTCAAAGTCAAATGTTATCAGTCTGTTCCTCATCTGCCAATCATACACCCATGCACTCAAATGAAGGACATATGTTCAAATGCTCAGTTGCCTTTCTCTCCCCTCTCCCATCTCTCCATGCTTTGCCTTCCTCCAAGGTGGACAGGCAGCGAAAGTACTGACTGTGCCCAGAGAGAGACAGGAAGAGGAGTCTCAAAGAACATGGAACTTGCTCTAATAACTTGGCTTCTCCTTCAAAGAGCCTTCTAAACTCCCTCCACTCCTTTCCTCCCACTCAATGAGGAACAGTAGAGTTCAGATTCTGCACAGAGAATTTCTATTAAAAAAAAATCTGCCCTCTCTTTTTCATAAAGCAATCCAAGAGAAGGATTATGCATTTGCTTGAATTGTTTGCTTTTGAATCAGGTCTCTGAGCCAGGACAAATGTTTTAAGTGAAATCACACATTCAGATTTTGTTTGTGTAGGACAGTTTCAACTGGAAAAGTTAGAATGCTACTAAGAATATTTTCTTACATCTTCAAAGTGAAGTATTTGGAGGCCAGTACCCAGGGTTGTGAATTCTGCCCTCAATTTCATTATTTCATTGTTTCATTTGAGCTTCTTTATTGCAATGTAAATATATGTATTTCAACATAGAAGATAATCCATCCAACAGTCCATCCCAGACAACAGCAAACTTGTATAATTTTATTCTTGACAACATCTGTATGGCACCGACTAGAAAGGGTTTATGTTACCCTGGGAAGAATATCAATTAAAAGTAAAATTTTCTCAAAACTTTATACACTTACGTTTGAGCTAAAGCACAAGAGCTACCAGAGTTCTTCCTGCTACTAATATCATGGTTTCATTTTAAGACCAGGCACAGTATCTAGAAATAAATTTCAGTACCCTGCTTGATGTCTTGCTGTAGGAAGGCTTAGTGGCATAATGGCAGGAAGACAGCCAAAGGCAGGTCCCTCTCTAACAACACTGCCTGCATTCCAGCTATGGGACTGCCCTGAGCAGCAGAGTGATAGATGGGGATCTTGTCACTGCCCAAACCTCTTCCCATGCCAGGCTCCTTCAAGCAGGACCCTGAGGCAGCATACATGGCCTGAAGTGTCGAAGGACATTTCAAATGCCCTGGTGCCCACATTGCTCCACCCATGCCCACCCAGGACCTTCCACTGTCCTTGTTGTAACATATTTGTAGAGGTGAGAACTCCTCCTCCCTGTCCACTCACCAACCCACCCCTGGACACCTGGTCAGGACCAGGAAACTCACAGCATAAGTGGGCCACAGGTGGGTATGAGACCATCTCCCCAGTCTGCTAAAAGTGGCTCCCAGCCACTCTCGGTCACTTCCATCTGTTATTGCCTCCAGTTTTGCACCTGTCCTGGGAGGCTGGCCTTGCTTGCACAGGTGCTGACATGCAAAGGGCATCCCCTCTGTGCTGAGCCTGGTGGAGTCAGGAGGATGTTCCGCAGTCTGGCTGGGCACAAATGCCGCAGTCTGGCTGGGCACACAATCACGAGCCACCACACAGCTTGTAGATTCAAACAGCAACTCTTTATTCCCGAACTCACACCAGCCGTCTACAATCACGTTCTGGGGAAATCCACGTTCTCTGCCCAAATCCCCCTCCACTGGGCTTCTATCTCCCCAAAATTACTGTCTGAATCCCGTGAGAACTCAAGGGGAACTCAGGCAGCAGGATACGCCCTATTCCCAGGAGGAATAATCTTAAACCTGGAACGCCCTAAACTGGAACGCCCTAAACCCAATTATCCTAAACCAGGAACACCCTAATCCGCCCTGGTCCTTGAGCAAGGTCACCTACATTCAATGTCACTGCAACATGGGGTACGCTGGCAAGGAAATTGTCATACCTATTTGGCTAATGGCTCCCAGCAGGGCCAAGAGTAAGCAGCCTAGAGGGCTGAGTTGGGGAAGACCTGAGCATTTGGGGGTGATGGAAGTCAGGTCAGAGAGACCCTTGAGGTCTGCCTCCTCCTCTCCCCTAGGAGTTGGACCACCACTGTGGGCAGGTGAGCAACAGTGTGGGGCATCTGAACATCTGGCTGTTCCTGTTGCTGCTTGTGTCTCTTTGCCTAATCCTGGGTGCCCTGCTGGTGATGTGTGTCGTCTTCCTTGTGCGCACCACAGTGATGTCATTATCCTTAGACAAAGCCATGGCTATCCACACAGTCCCAAGGGCCCACACTGGGAACAGCAGTTCTGCAGATTACTTATACATTCACCAATTCAAGGATTTCATTGTGTCTAGTTTTTCCACAGTGTTTGTGTTTTGTTTGTATCAGGGATTGAACCCAGGGGTGCTTAACCACTGAGCAACATCCCTGATCCTTCTGCCCCCTTTATTTTATCTTAAATGTTTTTTTTTTTTTTCTTTTGAATCAGGGTCTCATTGAATTGCTTAGGTCCTTGCTAATTTGCTGAGCCCGGCTTTGAACTTGCAATCCTCCAGTCTTAGCCTCCCAAGTGTCTAGAATTTAGGCATGGGCCACTGTGCCTAGCTAGTTTTTCACAGCTATAAAGAAAGCTGCTACAAACATTGGTGTACAGTCATGTGAACCTATGTTTTCAATTCTGTTGGGTAAATTCTTAGTGGTGGCATTGCTGAGTCATAAGGTAACTGTAGGTGGAACTTTGTAGAAAATTGCCAAATTTGTCTTTCAAAATTACTGCACCATTCCTAATTTCTACCAGCAAAGTATGAGAATTCTAGTTGCTCCACATCCTCACCAACATTTCACACTGTCATTTGTTCTTGTTTCATTTTCTCTTTTTATTGAAGCCTTTCTAGTAATGAGTAATGGCATCTCATTTAAGGCTCCACGTTGTGTTTTCCTAATGAGCAATGATGTTGAGCTTATTTTTGTGTCTTCTTGCCCATTGGTAGATCTTTGGCAAAGTGTGTGCTCCAATCTTCTTCTCTTTTTAAAAAAATGTTGTTTTCTTTCCTTACTGAGTTATAAGAATTCTGTACACTGGGTTCAGATCTATGTTTTGCAAATCTTTGCTTGCAATCTGTGGCTTTTCATTCAATTTTCTTCATAGCATCTTCTGAAGAACAGAAGTTCTTAGTGGTGTTGTTTTTCCAGTTCTGGGGATTGAATCGGGGTGCTCTGCCACTGAGTGTTGTTATTTATTCTACTTGGAAAATCATGTCCTCTGTGAGGAACAGTTTTATTTGCTTCTTTCCAACATGTGTGTTTTTATTTCTTTTTCTTTTTAGTGTTGACTAGGAATGATAGGAGTGGGCATCTCTGCCATGGGATTCCTTTAGTATGGCAATCGCTTGACTAAAGGCTCTTTCAGGAAGACTGTTGGGCAGCATCAGTGTGGGACGGGAAGCTGCAGACTCACCTCCCATCCTTTTAGTCAGCACCCACTACTGCCATATGTGGTTCCCTCCCACCTGTGACTCTTGAGCTTGGCCCTTATTCCTCAGCCCTGTGGTCTGCCTGTCTCCTCCTCTCTCCAGCTTCTAGTATCATCATTGAGTTTGCCTTGCAGCCATTCCCTCCCTCCATCCTGTGGTTCTTCCAGCCCCAGGTCAGGCCATAGGCCATCGCCCTTCCTCCTTTGCTCAGAGTGAGGCCCTCCATGTCCAGGATCACTATTCTCAAGGGACCTAAATGTGGTCTGCCCTCTGGGATTCCCCAATCAGGGCTCCTTTCCATTATTGGCAGCACCCATCTCAGGCACTGATCCCATGTTCCAACTTCACTCCCTTTCTACTCTGCCCCCTGACTGCAACTCCTCCTGGAGTCACTTGCTTGGTGGTTGGTGGCAAGGACTCTGGAGCCAGACCTCATAAGTCCAAATCACAGCTCTACAACAGTCCAGCAGGGATACCTTGGGTAGCACTTAGCCCTGGGTCACTCAACTTCCCTATCTATAAAACAGGGAATTGTGGGTTAATTCATGTAAACCACATAGAACAGTGGCTGCACCAGAAAGTACCCTGTGTGCTGAATACAGACCACAATAAATGTTGGTGAGGATGTGGGGGAAAAGGTACACTCATACGCTGCTGGTGGGACTGCAAATTGGTGCAACCAATCTGGAAAGCAGTATGGAGATTCCTCAGAAAACTTGGAATAGAACCACCATTTGACTCAGCTATCCCTCTCCTAGGTCTATACCCAAATGACTTAAAATCAGCAAATTGCAGAGACACAGCCACCTCAATGTTTATAGCAGCTCAATTCACAATAGTTAAACTGTGGAAACAGCCTGGATGCCCGTCAATAGATGAATGGATAGAGAAACTGTGGTATATATACATAAGGGAATACTACTCAGCATTAACAAAGAATAAAATTATGACATGTCCAGGTAAATGAATGGAGTTAGAGAATATCATGCTAAATGAAGTAAGCCAATCCCAAAAAACCAAAGGCTGAATGTTCTCTATGATAAGGAAAAATGGAGGAACTTTGATGGGGCAAAGGGAAGGCAGAGGTGAAGAGGGGGCATGGGGATAGGAAAGATGGTGGAATGAGATGGACATCATTACCCTAGGTACATGTATGAATGCACATATGGTGTGATGCTACATTGGATACAACCATAGAAATGTAAAGTTGTGCTACAGTTGTGTACAATGAATTAAAATGCATTGTGCTGTCATATATACCTAATTAAAAAAAAAAAAAACAAAATAAGAAAACCTAAGGCTAAGCATAGTCTGCTCCAAGCTCAATAGACCCGTGGTTATGATTCTAGTACCACTCCTGACCTTTTTCCATGACCAATGCATGTCATCCCTTCTTCTTGTGCTACCTCAGAAATTGACATGAAATTTGATGGTAGACTGTGACTCAAACATCACTGCATTCTCAGTAGAAACACAACTTCCCAAGAGAAATCTGAAAAAAATGTTCAACATTACTAATCCTTAGAGAAATGCAAATTAAAATCATAATGGGATACCCTCTCACACCTATTAGAATGGCTATTATCAAAAAGACAAAAGAACCAGTGACAAATGCCTTCATCCCAGTAACTCAGGAGGCTGAGGCAGGAGGATTATAAATTCAAGGTAAACCTCAGCAACTTAGTGAGACCTGATCTCAAAATAAAAAGTTAAAAGGTCTCTGGATGGCTCTCAGGGGTAAAGTACCCCTGGGTTCAACCCCCAGTATAAATAAAAGAAAAAGAAAGAAAGACAAAAGATATTAAGTACTGGTCTGGATGTGGAGAAACTAGAATTCTTGTACAATGTTTGGTGGAATGTAAATTAGTATAGTCATTATGGAAATCAGTATGGGAAGTTTCTTTTAAAATTAAAAATAGAGCTCAGTTGTTAGAGTGCTTGCGTTGCATGGACAAAGCCCTGGGTTCAATCCCCAGCACCAAAAAAAAAAAAAAAAAATACCCTATGGTCCAGCCATCCCACTACTTGGTATATATCCAAAGGAAATGGCATCAGTGTGTTAATAGACATCTGCACCCCATGTTCATTGCAGCAATATTCTCAAAACCAAGAAATGGGAAAAACTGTGTCTATCAGTGGCTGAGTTGATACAGAAAATGTGGTTAGAAATATAAGGGGACACTATTTAGTCTTTAAATAAAATTAGGAAGTCCTGTCCTTTGTGACATTGAATGAGGCCAAATGGACATTTTACTGGGGGAAATAAGCCAGGCACAGGGCACCTATCACATGATCTCACCTACATGTGGAATCTATAAAAGTTGAACTCATAGAAACAGAGAGCAGAATGGTGACTGCCAGGGGCCCAGGAGTGGCTGGGCAGGGGATGGGGGAGATGCTGGTCCCAGGAGGCCAAATTGCACTTAGATGAGGGGGATGAGTTTAAGGGATCTATTGTGCAATAAGATGACTACAGTAAATAATAACATAGAACAGAATGAGTACAGTTGATAATGTTATATGCACATGAAAATGACTCAGAAAGTAGATTTTAAGGGTTCTCACCACAAATAAGAATATGAAATAATGTACATGTATACATGTTTCAAAATATGTTTCATGCCATAAATATGTAGAAATTATTATTCTTATTGTTATCATCATCATCATAATCATCATCATCATCATCAGGGATTGAACCGAGGGTTGCTTAACCATTGAGTCACATCCACAGCCACAATTTTATTTTTTTAGGTTGAGACAGAATTATGCCATAAAGCCCACCCTGGAAGTGAGGGAAACTAGGAAGGTATTTACTTGGTAGATTGCTACCTCCTCCCCAAACTGGAGCTCTGTTACAACAAAAAGGAAGAAGTGGAGCTAGGATAAGCGAGGAGCACTGCCTACTTCCATTAGCACTGGGCCTGAAAGGGGGATAACTAACCATCACCAAACTTCTCCCCATAAACCATATGACATGGTCTCTGTATTAGCTGCTTTCTGTTGCTCTAACAAAATACCTAAGAATGGGTACTTTATAAACAGATGAGGTTTATTTAGCACAGAGTCTGTCCAGGGAGGCTGGCCTTGCTTGCACAGGTGCTGACATACAAAGAGCATCCCATCTGTGCTGAGCCTGGTGGAGTCAGCTGGAAGAAAAGCAGTGACTGTCCCCTCCTCTGGCTTGCTGATACTAGATCCCCGGCCCTTTAGGCTGACTGCTGCCCTGTCCTGGGGATCTTTGCCCGTCTCGGTCTGGGTGTCCCAGTTGGAGGATTTCTGTGTTCTGAGTGCGCATCTCCCATGTGCCCACCCTGCTCGGGTTCATAAGTACAGAAAGCTGGTATGGGAAGGGCATTTTTCTCATCCTTACAGTACCTGAGAAAACAGAGGCCCAGAGTTGTTATATCCTGGTCCAAGTGACACCAGGCAGGTCTTGTCTCTAAAGACCTCACTCAGGACAGGTGACCTGATGAGCCACGGGGTCCTAACTGTGCTCTAACCAGGGAAATGCCAGGTTCTCACTGAGATGGGAACCCTTATGTAAGGTCAAGAACAGGCGGCCTCGAGGGCTGTGTTAGGGGAGGCC
The DNA here is from genome assembly GCF_001458135.2 of Marmota marmota marmota. Lineage (NCBI taxonomy): Eukaryota > Metazoa > Chordata > Mammalia > Rodentia > Sciuridae > Marmota > Marmota marmota. Next base: position 2,881,094 of record NW_026000240.1, read on the forward strand.
TCAGGATTAGGGGGTGATGGAGGCCATTCCAGAAGGACCCTCTGACCTGCCTCCTCTCCCCTAGGAGTTCGACCACCATTGCAGGTGGGTGAATAACTGCGTGGGGCACCGAAACATCCGGCTCTACCTGCTACTCCTCGTGTCTCTGTGCCTCTATCTGGGTACCGTGCTGGCCACCTGCGTGGTTTTCATCATACGCAGGAGGAACATGGCGTTTTTGGACAAAACCATGACGAATCCACACAGTCCCAAGGGCCCACACTGGGAAGAGCTTGTGTGGTGGGGAGGGAGGGGCAAACAGCGCAGGAGAAGCAGGGTGACAGGGGAGGGGCTGACATGGGCGGGGCTAGAGGGAGAAGTCACTGGGGAGGACCTGTGAAGGACAGGTGGAAGGCCAGTGGGGTCAGGGACATGGGCGGTGTAGGATGCCTGTGGAGTTAAGAATCTAGGGGCCCACAGAGTAGGGTAATGAAAGTTGAAAAGGGACAGGTGGGAGGACAGTGTGGTAGAGGGAGGTTTCCCTTGGGTGTACTGGACTAACTGTCCAGTCCAGGGAGGGAGAGCAGTGGGTAGTGCTAGCTGGGGGGGGAGGGAGGGAGGGAGCAGTGGGGTTGACAGGCGGGGCCAGGGAGGAGCTCTTCCATGGCTTTCCTTCTTAGCCTGTGCACAGCATCCTGGTGGCTGTACGCGCTGGGGCCCTCCTGGTCCCGCTCATCCTGCAATTGTTCATCAAGGCAGTGGCGGTGGGCACCGGCAGGCGATCCTATGAGGAGAAGGTAAGTGGTGAGTGCGTGTGCCCTTGGCTGTGTGGAGGCATCTTGCACCTCTTCAATTAGACACTTTGTGCGCTTTCTCCACTGTCCTTGGCCTTGATGGTGCCTCATGAGTCCTTCCAACCCACCTCTGAAGATGCAGCTCAGATATCTCTATACCCTGGAGCTTGGTGGCCATTCTGCCTCTTGGGTGCATTGCATTGAAAGCCTACTGTGTGCTGGGTGTGCTAGGGGGCAGTTATTTGAGGGATGGGTGTAGAGGTGAGTAAGTACATCATGCACTTGTGTTGATAAGCAACCTGCTATCAGAATAACACCGGGAGACACCAGGAACACTCTGAGCGAGGGGTCAGTCCTGAGTGGTGTAGCCGACTGGAGAGACTGGGAGTTTGGCGAAGCCCACGCTGTAGAGGAAATCATGCCACTCTCTGTGTCCTAGGTGTGCTTTTGGAGAGGCAGACAGGAGGGCATTGACTGTGAGAGGTACAATTTTGCAGAAAGGCACAGAAATCTGAAAGTAGGGTGTTAACAGAATGATGAAGAAATGGATCTAGATCAAGCACAAGGTGACATAGGCAATGAGGTTGACCCCATGGGGGTCAAGGTTAGAAAGGCCCAGAAAGCCAAGCATGGAATTTAGTTTAGAAGAAGTGGAAACCTGGGAGCCATGGTAAAATTTTGTAAAAATATCATTTATTGAGGGGTAATTACCAACAGAAATGTCACCCTTTTTAGTCTATAGTTAGGGATTTTGACAAATGACATTGTGTACTGTCCAATAAGATCAAGGTTAAGCAGTTTCATTACCCAGAAAATCCTTTCATCTCTTGTTGTCATTTTGTCTCCCTGAGTCCTTGTGGTTTTTCTCTTTCCAGAATCATGCATAAATGGTGTTGTGGGCTTTCTAGTCTGGCTTCATTCACTGAGCAGGATGCATTTGAGATTCATCTATATAGTTGCTCACATCAGTAGTTTATTGTCTTTTGTTTCTGTGTAGTATTGTATTTCCCTACAGATTATTTATCCATTCACCAATTGAAGGATTTTTTACTTTGCATCTAGGCTTTGGCAGTATTTTTGTTGGTTTATTTTGTTTTGTTTTTGTACCAGGGATTGAACCCAGAGGTGCTTTACCACTGAGCAACCATCCTAGCCTCACCCCACCCCACCCCCAGCACTCTTTGTTTTCTTTCTGAAAAATTTTTAAAATTTTGAGAAAGGGTCTTGCTAAGTTCCTTAAGGCCTTGCAAATTACTAAGTTACTGAGGCTTTGAACTTACCACCCACTTGCCTTAGCCTCCCAAGCCATTAAAGTCATGGGGAACTGTGCCCAGCCAGTTTCAGGCAGTTATAAATAAAGCTGCTACAACAACCATTGATGCATAGACATGTGGACATAAGTTTTCATTTCTGTTGGGTAAATTGTTAAGGGCAGCATTGCTGAGTCATAAGGTAAACATGTGGGACTTTTTAGGAAACAACTGTACCCTTTCTACTTTCTACCAGCAATGAATGAGAATTCCAGTTGCTCCACATCCTCACTAGCTTTTGATACTGTCATTTGTTACTTTTCTTTTTTTTTTTTTTCAAATTGTAGCCTGTCTAATAAATGAGTAGTGGTACCTCATTAGGACTCCAGCCTGTTATTTTCCTAATGACTAATGATGATGAGCATATCTTCTCAGACATGAGTAAATTATTGGTGAAGAGTTGCTCCAATCTTTTGACCATTTAAGGAAAAAACCTGTGTTGTTTTCTTATTGAGTTTCAGGAGTTCTCTATACTGGATTCAGATCTATGTGTTGCAAATCTTTTCTTGCAATTCATGGCTTGTCATTTCATTTTCTTCATAGCATCTTCCAAAGAGCAGGAGCCCTTAGTGTTGCTGTTTTTCCAGCACTGAGGATTGAATCAGGGGTGCTCGACCACTGAGCTTCTTCCCCAGCATTCGTTGTTGTTCACTCTGAATGGAGCCTCATGTCCTGTGTGAGCAACAGTTTCATTGCTTTCTTCCCCATCTGTGTCTTTATTGCTTTTTCTTTGAGCATCCACTAGGAATGATAGGAGTGGGCATCTCTGCCCTGGGATTCCTTTATTATGGCAATCACTTGACTAAAGGCTCTTTCAGGAAGACTGGTGGGCAGCATCAGTGGGGGAGGGGAAGCTGCAGACCCCGAGGCAGCTGGACAGACAGAGGAGCCTGTCTGCTCATCACCTCCCATCCTTTTAGTCAGCACCCACCACTGCCATATGTGGTTCCCTCCCCCCTGTGACTCCTGTGCTTGGCCCTTATTCCTCAGCCCTGTGGTCTGCCTGTCTCCTCCTCTCTCCAGCTTCTAGTGTCATCATTGAGTTTGCCTGGCAGCCTGTTCCCTCCCTCCATCCTGTGGTTCTTCCAGCCCCAGGTCAGGCCATAGGCCATCACCCTTCCTCCTCTGCTCAGAGTGAGGTCCCTCCAAGTCCAGGATCCCCAAGTCTCAAGGGACCTAAATGTGGTCTGCACTCTAAGATTCACCAGACAGGGCTCCTTTCTATTATTGGCAGCACTAATTTCAGGCACTGATCCCATGCTCCAACTTTCACTCCCACCATACTCCATTCCCTGACTTCAACTCCTCCTAGAATCACTTGCTTGGTGGTTGGTGGCAAAGACTCTGGTGAAGACCCCATAAGTTCAAATCACGGCTCTAGAACTGACTAGCAGAGAGACCTGGGGTATGCTACTCAGCCCCTGGTCACTCAATTTCCCTATCTGAAAAACAGGGAATTGTGGGTTAATTCATGTAAACCACATAGAACAGTGACTGGCACCAGAGAGTGCCCTGTGTGCTGCTGTTACATCACTACCATTCCTTCCCATGGTCATCTACACATGTTTGTGCTCAGATTAAAAGTCATACAAGTCCCAGCCTTAACATCCCAGGCCTCCACTCCACCTGTTGTACCTTCTGGGACTTATTTCCTGACAGAGTTGACCTTGTTCACTAGCTCCCCCTTCACTTCCTGGCCCAGGTCAGCCCAGCCCTTGCTGTCAGGATGGTGCTCTCATTAATGGCCAAATTCAGCAGACATCTTCAGACTACTCTTTCTGGTCTAGACACAGCCTCTGAAACCAGAAGTCGCTGTCTCAAAACTTAACAATCTGGGCTTCTCCTCTGCATGTACCTGGGTGCTGTGAGCTGGGTTGCCTACATGGTTCCCATGATACTCTCTCTCTGCTCTACCCTGTCCATGCCCCTTGGTGCACAGGGCCTCAGGTTGCAGCTGCCCTCACCACTGAAAGTAGGCTGGCCATGCTGTTTTCAGGGTGCTTTCCATCCCCAGTGCAGTGACTGGGCTTTGTTTTTTTGCTACTCGGTATTGAACCCAGGGGCACTTTGCCACAGTCCCTACTACCTTTTATTGTGAATCAGGGTCTCACTAGGTTGCTGAGGCTGGTCTCAAATCTGCCTCAGTTTCCAAAATCACTGGGATTACAGGTGTGTGCCACCGTGCCTGGTTGGACAGAAGCATTTTTGATGCCCTGAAATATATCTGGTTGGGGGTGCATCTCAGTGGTAGAGTGTGTGCTTAGCATGTGCAAGGCCCTGAATTCTTCAATCCCCAGCACACAGAGAAAAGACATCCGAATAAATGAGTGAACCAACAAACAGAAGAACCAACATTTTGGGATAGAAGAAAAGAGAGAAAGGAACAGAGAGAAGCCTGGTGCCCTGACCCCCCAGGATAAGGGGAAGAAGGAGAGGCAGCAGGAAGTTGGTCAGAGATGGGGCAAGAAGAAGATGCTGCTGGATTTTGGTCCTGTGGAGTGTAAGGGCGTTTGAGACACAGAATTGGAGCAGGAGCCCCAGGAATGGAGCCAGTGAGAGAGGCTGGTCTGGGTGCCTCAGAGCTGTTGGATTCTAGTTGTGTGTGATAGGGTTCCATGTGGGGGGAGGATGGTATTCTAATTTACTTCTCAGTTGAAGAAATTTACTATCATTCCTTAAGCATTTTCTATACCTTATGTACAATCAATATTTTCTATACATGATATATATCTAATCAAATATTCTTTCTCTAAGTTTAAAAATTCTGTAATTTTTTAATACTCTGCCATTAATTAATGTATTTCTTCTGGTACTAGGGATTGAACCCAGAGGTGCTTTACCACCAAAGCTGCATCCCTAATCCTTGCTCTATTTTGTTTTGAGATAGGGTGTCACTAAATTGTTGAGGGCCTTGCTAAGTTGTTGAGGCTGGCCTTGAACTTGCGATCCTCCAGCCTCAAAATCCCAAGTTCCTGGGATTACAGGTGTGTGCCACTGCACCTGGTGGTATACTCCTTTCTTAAGTGCTGTGAACACCTTAAAGGAGGCAGATCCTCATAGAGGACAATGATTCGAGTTGCTTTTTGGACATATTCCAGAGCTGTTCTGATGTGGAGTCGTCTTTCCTCTGGTGGAGAAGAGTGTTGAAGATGAAAGTCTTCATGCGTAGTCCATCAGAGACTTGGGGTGGATAGAGGTGCTGCTGGGCCACTTTCCATTATAACAGAGTATTTGCTACCTAAAGCTCATAAAGTTGGAGTGAAACTCAACCTGGTCTGGAAGGAGGAGGGGTCGAGGCTGAGGGATGGACTCAGGAGAAAGAGAAAGTAGAATAAAGGAGAGGAGAAGCCAGTCAGTGTCCTGGGAAGGACATGACCTTTGAGCTTGACCTTTCCTGCTTTGTGTACTGAAGGTCTTCAGCTCATATTTTCCTGGAAAATCTGATTTTTGACTAGGGAAATATGTCTGGGCATCCCCTGCTCTCACTGATCTCCCAGATAGTGAAACTCAACGAAGGTAGATTTTTAGAAAAAATTGAGAGGTAAGAGACTCAAGTAGGAGCGGGGTGGTGACACCATCTTTGGATCAGTTGAGCAGAACAGCACAAGACAGATCTTAAAAGGTACCTGGAAGGATGAGGTGAGAGGACAGGTGTGGCCAATGGAGACAGAGCAAGGATCCTGCAAAGGGAAGCACTAGGGGTTGAGGAGCCCTGAGAAGGCAGGAGAGGTGGGTGCTGGGTCAGCACTGTCTGGGGACAGCTGCTCACAAGTGGGTCCAGGGAGGTCACTCTTCCTAGGAGCCTGGGAAGGCAGGAGGCCCTGGGTCACTCTTGGGCACCCCTGTACCTAGAGCCTGGCCACAGGCCCAGGTTGAGCCCTGGCTTAACTGACCAACTTAGTGAGGGTCCCTGGGAGATGGCCTTGCTCAGTCCTGCTGATTCTGAACTTCTCTTCCCTTCCCTATCTCCCTCCAGCATGACAAGGCATTCAATGAGGGCTGCCCAAGAAACTGTTACATCGCATTATGTGCGCCCTTGGGACCCAAGTGAGTTGGTCAACCAAGGGCTGAAGTGTTGGACCCTGGGCTGGTGGGGTGGAGTGAACCTGGGTCTATTCCCTGGTCCCTGTCTCCAGCTCCCAGGCCTAACACTCCCTGTTCCTTTCCTTTGGGGTTTTCTCCAGGGCACTCTGGGAGTTTCTGGGAATTTCACTCTTCCTTGGTGTTGTAGGTTCTTGCCCCAAGAAATGTGCTAGAGGGGAATGGCAGCCTGGATAAGGCTCCTGGATGAGAGCCCTGGGCTCTGTGCTTTCCCAGCTGAGGGGTGAGAGTGGTCAGGGAGACCAGGCCAAGGTGGGTAGTGACTCCTTGCATTTGGCCTGTTGCTTCCCAGGTACATGTCTGAGGCGGTCTGCATTCAGGTGGACCAGAGGACCAACTGGGGGCCAACAGAACACCTTAAAGACCTCCTTTGGCCCAGGTCCGCCACTCAGGCCCCCAAGGAGTGGCAAGTCTGCACCTGTACAGAAGGTAAGGAGTATCGGGTGAGCTTTAAAACATGGGGGGTCTGAGTTTGCACATGTGTTGGTTGAAGCCCCCATGTTGGGCTGGCCCTGAAGCTGAAGCACTTGGAGCATAAGGAGTGGGATTATGGACCTGGAGAGTGCAAGGCTTCAGAGCACACCCAGGTGTCCCTGGATATAGACAAAGAGGAAAGACTGCACTGCTAACTAGCTGGTTGGCCTGGGACAGTCCCTTACCTTCCTCAGCCATTAATGAGATCTGAGACTAGTCCAGTAGCTTCTAAAGTTTTAAAGAGATTCTTTTTTTTTTTTAATTGGAAATTTTTACTCAGTCATATGTGAAACAGATGGAGTGGAGTATTAGGATTGCAGTGGGTTGGGTAACCCACAGTGCCCCCCAGGGGCCCTTGCAATGACTTGTGGTGCCAGCCCTCTCCTTTTTCCTGCCTCCAGGAGCTGAGGGACTTGACTGAGCAGTGGGGTGGACGTTAGGGAGAGCCTCCATGTACTGACTGTGTTTATCTTCCCATCAGGCCAGTGCTGCAACATCTCACCAGGTGATGCCAGGATGTGAGCCCTACAAGGAGGTCTCTAGGGCCTGAGCCCTCACTTAATGCCCTGTTGGGGGTGCCATGACCCCCAAAGTTATCTAATCCTTATAAAATATATTTTTGTTGATTTTTATCACTTCTTTGCCTGTTCTACGTTCAGAGAATTGTGTTTCCTGTGGTGTGGGGATGCTATGTGGGGCTGGGACAGAGCCCTCCTGGAAGGGGGAGATCCTTGCTCTCTGGAGACCCAACCTCAGGAACCAACACTGTCTGGCTCTTTGACCTTGGGCAAGACACTTATCATTTCTCTCATCCTTAAAATGTGGCAACAGTAATAATCACTGTGACTGACCTGGCTGGCTTCCTGGCAAGGGCTGGAGATGAGAGGAGAGAAAACCCACCAGCCTGGATAATACCAAGTGTACCTCAAACTACTCCACAGAATAGAAATGGAACTTGTTTATTATTAGTTCTAATTGTGTGTGCACATGTGTGTATTCTTTAGGATTGTGTGTGTGTTTGTGTGTGTGTGTGTGTGTGTGTGTGTGTGAGAGAGAGAGAGAGAGAGAGAGAGAGAGATTGTGTGTGGTATTGGGGATCATATCAAACCCAGGGCTTTATGCATGGTAGGCAAGTGCTCCAACACTGAGTTACATCCCCAGCCCTTTTTTATTTTCAGACATGCTCTCACTAAATTGGCCAGGCTGGCTTCCAACTTGTGGTCCCCTGTCTCAGCCTCCCCCATAGCCTCCCAATTTACAGGAGTTAACTGCCATGACTATCTTAGGGTTTTCTATATGCAAGATCTTGCCACCTGCAAATAGATAGTTTTTCTTCTTCCTTTCTCGCCTGGATATTAAATATTTTTCTTGCCTAATTTCTGTGGCTATAACTTTTTTTTTCTGTCACTTTATTTATTTTTTTTATTGGTTGTTCAAAACATTATAAAGCTATTGACATATCATATTTCATACATTAGATTCAAGTTGGTTATGAACTCCCAATTTTACCCCAAATACAGATTGCAGAATCACATCAGTTACACATCCACATTTTTACTGTGGCTATAACTTTTAATAAGATTTTTTATAAATGCCCTTCATAAGGTTGAGGAAGTTACCTTTTATCTCTCTGTGTGTGTGTATTAATTATGGAAAGGTATTAGATTTTGTCAAATGGTTTTTCTGCACCAAATGATCATGTATGATATTTTTCCTCCACTATTAATGTGATGTACTACAAATTGACATTTTCTCCAAGTTTTAGTGTTTAATAATTAATAGCTTGACAAACCAGGTCCAAGACACAAAGATACTATGTTCGAGAAACTGGGGGGAAATTACTCTATAAACTATCTACATAGTGTGTGATATGAATGGGCATTATAATATAAAACCTTTCAACACATAGTAGTTAGCTGCAGGAAACCATTTTTAGCTTAGGAAAATGGTATTCCAAATTTCAGTGTAAACTACTAGCAAACTTCAATTCCTTTGAGTGGCAACTATCTTATTTCTGTTTGCAAACTCTTCCACCCCAGCCTGAGTTATAAGGTCTGGAGTGTTTTTTTTCCCAATTACAAGTGTGATTACCAATATTCTTGATTCTTACAATGATCTGATGAGACACGGTCTGACATGTATCTTACGTTCATTGCAAGAGCAACACCAAGGTGATCCTGCTTGATGCTGGAGTCAGTCTTGGCCATCTCCCCAGTTCCAAGTTTGGTGATGATGTCTCAGACTATCACCTATACATTTTTTTGGGGGGGGGATGTACTAGGGATTTAACCAGGGGATGATTTTTCCCCAGTCCTATTTATTTTTTATTGAGTCAGGGTCTCATTAAGTTGCTGAGGACCTAAGTTGCTGAGCCTGGCCTCAAAATTATGATCTTCCAGTCTCAGCCTCCAGAGTTGCTGGAATTATAGTCATGTGCCACCATGCCCAGCTATACTCTATTTTTAAATGTTGAATCATTTTTGCATTTCTGGGATAAATCCCAGTGGCAATGATATATAATATTTTAATATGCTGATGATTTAGGTTAAGTTTTTTTAAAAATATTTTTTAGTTGTAGTTGGACACAATACCTTTATTTCATTAATTTATTTTTATGTGGTGCTGAGGATTGAACCCAGGACCTTGCACATGCTAGGCAAGCACTCTGCTGCTGAGCCACAATCCCTACTAGCTTGTCAGTCTTGTTGATTTTCCCCTTTACTACTTTTAGCTCTTTTAGATTAGATTCTTTTTAGTTATTGGTTTTTAAGAATTTAAGTGCAATTCTAGTGTAAGTTCTATTGACATTATGAAATACTGCCTCTTGCAAGAATTTCACTTTGTAATAAGTTGTCATTGCAAAAATATTTTATATTGCAGCTGAGATTGGTGGGAAAGGAAGATGCTAGTATGTTATTGTTTTGCTTTGTTTCTTTGTTATTAATATTTTGTATTTTTTTATATTTACACTATAGTAGAGTGTATTTTGACATATTATACATACATGGAGTATAACTCCCCATTCTGGTAGTTGACATGATGTGTAATTTCACCGGTGGTGTGTTTATATATAAACATCGGAAAGTCATGTCCAATTCATTCCACAGTCTTTCCTATTCCCAGTCTCCCTCCCTTCCCTTCATTTCCCTTTGTGTGTTAGCACAAAGTGCAATGAACTTCTATTCTTCCCTCCCTTACCCCCCTTGTTGTGTGTTAGCATCTGCATATCAGAGGGAACATTCAGCCTTTGGTTTTCTAGATTGGCTTATTTTACTTTTGCTTTCAAATAATTTTGTTATATATTTTTAAATTGTAGATGGACACAATACCTTTACTTTATTTATCTATTTTTTAAATGAGGTACTGATGATCAAACCCAGTGCCTCACATGTACTAGGCAGTACTCTGCCACTGAACTACAGCTCCAGCCACCCCCCCCCCTTATTTTTTTAGAAAGGGTTTCACTATACGGTTTTGGCTGGCCTCGAACTTGTGGTCTTCCTGCCTGAGCCACCGAGTAGCTGGGATTTACAGGCCTATGCCACCATGCTTGGCTCAAGATGCCAGTTTTAAACGAAAAAAGATGTTTGAGTTCATAAGTGAATATTTTTGTGTTATGGTTTGTACGTGTTGGGGGGGGGAGGTGGTTTAATGTGGTACTGGGGATCCAACCCAGGGCCTGCCTCACATGTGCTAGGCAAGCGCTTTACCACTTACGTATGACACCAGTCCTTGCATGGGGTTTTGTTTACTATATAACATCATAACTCTATGGATTCAGATGATAACAAACAAGAATTCAAAAAGCTTTTTGTATTTGAAAACTACAAAAAATATTCAAAATACATAGTGTAAAATCAATAGATTAATGAAACAAAATGTCCACACACAGACTCTAGAGATCAACATGCAGGATGTTTACAGGGAATGATTTGGGGAAAAACATTCCTGGGAGGAAGGGAAGGGGAGGAGAAGATGCAAGACTGAGCAGAGGGGAGTCACCTGAGGTAGGGGTCCAACAAAAGCTCAGCAAACCCAAAGGTCATGTGGTCCTTCAAAATTGTCCTGCTTTGGGGTACAGTGGCTGGTCCTGTATGCCTGTAGTGACCACTCCTTGGATGCAATCTGTCCCTGGAAGGAGGGGAGGCAGGACCCAGATTTGGGGCTGTCTCCCACCCACACTCCAGCAGCTGGGTGGGTAAGTTCTTCATTCCTGGAGGGAATCTGGGAGGCACCTCCCAGGGTCCACTCCACAGATCTGAGTGTATATGAAGAACTCGGTGTCTGTTTAAGTGTTGGTCATGAATCCGGGAGATGAAATCTACTTGATAAGTGATGCTGGAAACATTGATTGTAACCATGGGGAACACACATGGATTAGAGTGTTATCTCATCTTACCCGACATTAATTTCAGATAGACTAAAGAATTGAAAGAAAAAAGAAATGATCTACCTAATACTTATCAGCTTGAAGGAGAGGGAAACACAAGTAAACTTAGATGATGCCAATAAAATGATTAATAGATTTAATCACGTAAAACAAACATTTTGCATTCAAAATTTTACACAAAATTAAAAGGCAAACAAAACTGAGAACATGTTTGCAATAAACACACTGAAAACATTAATATGTATTCATTTATATTTGATTGGTTCTTTATGTCATCCTATCCTTTCCTCCCCCTTTCCTTTATTTTACTCCACCTTCTGCATTTGACAGAAATCATTTGACCTTTGAATTTCTGAGTTTGGAATTTTTCACTTAGCATGATATTCTCCATTACCATCCATTTATTGGCAAATGCCATAATTTTGTTCTTTTTAAAAAGTGATCCTGCAACTAAAAAAGAGAAACCCAATACTTAGGTCAAAACTACAATGAGCTACCACTTCACACCCACTAGGGTGGCTATTATCAAACAAACAATCAGCCAACACCAGGAAACAAAAAGTGTTATCAAGTATGTGGAGAAACTGGATCCCTCATGCATAGATGATGGGAATATGAAATGGTACAGCTACCGAGGAAAACACTATGGCAATTTCTCAAAGAATTAAGCAGGTAATTCCCATATGATGCAGCAATTCCACTCCTGCAGATAGATCTGAAAGCATTAAAAGCAATGACTTGAACAGGTGTTTGCATATCAACATTCACAGCAACATTATTTATAGTAGCCAAAATGTAGAAGCAACTGCAATGTTCATTGGCAGGTGAATGGATAACAAAATATGACATAGAACGGAATATTATTTATTCTATTCATCTATATAGAATGGGCTATAATTCAGCTTTAAAAGAAATGAATTCTAACTTATGCTCTGATATGGACAAACTTGAAAATACTATTATGCTAATGAAATAAACTGTACCCAAAAGGATAGCTTGTATGATTTATCCATTTATCTGAGATCCCTAGAATAGTCACACTTACAAAGACAGGAAGTAGAGCTGTGGGGGTAGAGGGAAGGAGGAGGTGATGAATAGGCACAGAGTTTCTCTGTGGGGTGATGAAAAAGTTCTGGAGGTGGATGGTGGTGATGGTTACCTAACAAGGGGAAAGTACTTTATGCTGCAGAACCAGACACTTATAAATGGTTAAAATGGTAAATTCTATGTTAGGTAAGTTTACCATGATAAGAAAAGAAAATCCCAGCACATCCACACCAGAATGTATCCAATCTTGCTTTCACCTTGTTATCCTCCTGCGTCAGCCTCCTTAGTTGCTGGGATTGCAGGTGTGCACCACCATGCCTGGCCATTAAAATTTTTAATTTCTTTTTAGAAAAGAAAGGAATAAAAGAATGAAAAGGAAAAGAAAAAAGCCAAAAGTAAAACATTAAAGCACAGTCCAGGAAGAGGATACTGTAGGTGACTGAGTTCCTGTGATCCCAGAAGAAAAGCCAGGTTTCACAGGTTCACCATCAGTCACTGGGAGACTGAGCACACTCTGAAGAACAAGGGATGGAAGCCAAAGCAAGGTTAAGATAGAAGTAGAAAGCAAGGGCAGCAGACAATGAATGTGCATTTAAGGCTATTGGTAAAACTCTAATCTATTTTCTGTTCTTTTCTTGCTCTTGGCACACAGGAAAAACATTTCTTAGCCCCTTGGATTTAGAAGTTGTTACTGCTTCTCCTACTGTGACAAGAGGAAGAAGCCTGGCTTTGAGAAGAAGGTGGACACGTCAGATTAGAATAGCTTGCATTTCTGGGTCCCTGCACCAAGGACAGTTGCTCTAAGGAGTCACTTTAGTCTGTAGAAGACCTTGTCTAAATGAAGAAAGATTTGGGGCATTTCTGTGCTCAATTTGGGGCTGTTTGTCATAGCATTATAACCCAGCCTATTCTAACCAATGCAGATGGAGCCTTGCTGAGAGGATCAATAGGATGAGGAGGGGCTTTTTTTTTTTTTTTTTAATTAACCATGCAAGAATGAAAACAACCTTCCTAGTTATCATTTCTACCTATCCATTTGTTCCTTTTCCCTGAGAGAAGCCACTTGAATGTCACACTCCCTAGAAGAGGCATTCTTAAGTATAGGAAAGGCTTGAAAATTTTCGTGTACTGAGAATGATCCCAAAGAGATGGAGAAGAGGGCTTGCCTGGTCATTCAAATTTAACAGATGACAGCAGGTATGCAATTCCCAACAAAAGAGGAAAGTTTACTTTGCCTTAAGAAGAGAGACACTTCTTTCTTGGTGTCTTGGTCCATTTTGTGCTTCTATAACGGAATATCTGACATGGGTAATTCATAAAGAACAGACATTTGTTACAGTTTTGGAGAATGAAAGTTCAAGGTCAAGGGGTCCTTATTTTGCTAGGGCCTTCCTGCTGTGCCATCCCACAGTGAACAGTAAAGAAAGTGGGAAAAAAAGATCAAGAGAGAAATAGGGTTGAAGAGAATGTACTTCTGTGATACTCAGCCCACTTATGCTATAAGGGCTTTAATCCCCTCATCACCTCTTCAGGGTTCCACGTACTGACACTGCCATATTTGGGATTGATCTTTCAACAGCAGACTTCAGAGGACACATTCAGGCCACAGCACTTGGGTACAAGTGGGAAAGGAGATGAGCAATGGATGAGAGCAAGAGGGGAAGAGAGCTGATGGCTTTTGTTTGTGGTTTTCATTTCCTCTGGAAATAATGGTGCCTGGTGAGAGGCAGGACAAAGTGATGTGACAGGACTTGAGACAAAGGGAAAAGGTTTGGGGAAACTCCCAAGAAGTCAGTCAATGGTGAGCGAAGCAGAGAAGCCTGTTCCAATAGCTCAGCGTTGAATTGTAGGGAATCTGATGTCTGAGAAGCTGTGGTCTGGTGAGCAATAGGTAATCCCCCCAGCCTGCTGGGAGGAGGGGTGAGCCTTGTCACTGCAGCTGGTGAGGCTGAGCTGGTAGGGCCATTGGCAGGATATGATGAAGGAGATCGATAATCAGATGGGATAAATGACTTTTAAGTTCCCTTCCAACCTTGAGATTTTATGATTCTCTAATTCCATGTGTTGTAAGGAACTTAACAAAATCAAATGACTTCCATCTTATTCAAATTATAGTGGCCTGCCTTTCAGCTTCCCAGAGGGAGTGGATTTAAGGACATTGAGCACTCAGAGTTGATTATGTGGCTGCCACACTCTCATTCCAGGTCAGTTCTCCTAAGTACCAGGGTAATTATGAGGGCACATCTGCTCCTCATCTTGAGGACTGATGAGTTAGCTCAGCATTTATCTCTCCTGTGCAGACGTGACAGAGCAGCCTAACGGAACAACATTCTGATGAATATTCTTTTGGTTTGCTGATGACTTTTCGAATTTTCTACTATTAAAGTTACATTTTCCTTATTGACTCCGGGTTGTTAGTATTCTTTAAATAATTTTATATAGCTCTTATATCTTATAAGCAGCTTTGTAAATTGGGCAGCAAGCAAGATTGGAGATGCCCTGGATGGCCCTCGCTGCAGAGGTACCACAGTCTCTCCTGATGGCAGGACCCCATCTAGGTACTGTTCACCCCATATGTTCTGGAAAGAGAGAGAGAAAGCAAAACCGTCCTAATGTCATGAGGTTGCTTCATACTGAGACAGAGCTGTGGATGACCCCAGCCTGGCTCAGAGTAACCTTGCAACAAGGCTCACTTTGGAAGTCACAAGATCACTGAACATTTTGCAATTTTATTCTACTTTTAGTGACCCCCGCCCCTGCCAACTACTTCCATCACTCTAACAACAGTCCACTTGCTGACCAGCAGAAGATGGATTTTTAGAAAAAATGGGAGACATTGGCTCATTAACAAGCCCTCCAGCCTTATGAGGAGAGGTTTAAGCCCTTTTCTTTCTAAAGTGGCTTGTCACATCCTCCCAACCCCTGACATGTTTTACACAGAACAGGGCCTCCCAAAGCTCTCCAGCATAAGAAATGCTGCCTTCAGTCCTCATCAGAAACCAGGGGATAGCAACAATGCATGAGTCCCTCATCCAGTGGGAGTCAAATGTTCTAGGAGTACAGGGATTTTTGCCTGTTGAATATACAGTGAACTTGGGTACATCATGATAAAGAATGAAAGGGCACAACTGTTCATCAAAACCCCAATCTGCTGAAGTCAGGGGCCAAAAAGAGCTCCTCATTTCTGGTGAAGGTCATTCCCACCAATGTGGCCTAAAGTATTTCATTACACCCTCTTGACCTTCTGTTTCCTCTGAAAACATTGGGATTGAATGAGAATCTGTCTACTGATATCATCCTTGGCTGTTTTGACAATGGATGTTAAATGGCTCAGTAAAAGAGCCACAATCCATATGATTCTTTAACCAGAATAGAAGGAGAACCGAGTAGCAAAATGGGAAGAGAAAGAGATGTATTGGACTTCCAGCCTGACTAGAGGATCCATGACAGCCACCACAATTAACCTTTCATGTGTTTTTAACTATCTGTGAGATTCTCCACCAGCCTAACCCCCTACAGTTCTCATAAGGAGTAGTAACTTGCATTTGTCAAACATGTCCTGGACAGACAGAAGCTAGAGTGGTGATATGAATCGCCGTAAGGCCCAGGGAGAAAATGGACCATGGGAAATGGTGAATAACATAAACTCTTCTGCAGCACATACCTGGATAAGACATTACCAGAGTTATTAAAAATAAATGGACAAGTGCATGAGCCAGAAAGGAAGAACACCAGCACCACAAGCAAGGAGGGAATTGATAGCTGTTCCAGACATGACTGAGATCTGCCTATTCCTGGAGAAGGTGGGAGGAGCTGCTGGGAGAGACTGATGCTGGAAGAGCATATGGTGGTCATGATATCACAGCTCCTGAAAGCCAGGGGCTAGGGCTTCATACCCACACAGGGCTTCATGCCCACACAGTAGCAGGAGAAGAGGCCTGGGCCCTGTGGAGGGAAGCCAGCTGGAACTAGGCCTTTTAGCTGGTATGCTGGAGGTCACACCCCCAGGGAGAATATAGATTAGGAAAAGTCCTGTGCACTGGTACAGCTGGGTGACAAGGAAGCATGTCTGTGTCTGCCGGGGCTCAGGGTGAAAAATTATCCCTTGAGAAATCAAAACTCAGGGCCTGTGTGTCATGTAAATTTAAGTTAGGATTTGTTATTTAGAAGTGTGGGAAACTCCCAAGCTTTAATATAAGATGGGTCCCGGGCTGCTATTTTCAATTTGCATGGAGAAGTAAACACAGCAAGCTTGGGGGAACTCTTTCATAAGGTAGGATGAAAGGAGTTTTGCAAAACACACAGCTACATTGAAGCTGAGGAGAACACACACCACACAAAAAAGAATGAGGGCACAGCAAACGGAAGGACTAGAGTTCCAGAAAATCAGGGGAATAGAAAGATAGATGAAGAATGCAAGTTTGTCTACAATTAATGAAGAAAGATCTTGTCCATGTAAAGAAGCGACTATGTACAAGAAGACTACAGTACTATTTGTAAGGGAAAGAAAAAAAATGGAAACAGCTCACATTCTTCTTTGGAAGACTGATTTAATTTAAAAAAAAACATGATCCATCTACACAAAGCACTGTTAAGAATGCTCTGTGTCTGATGCATACCAATGTGAAGAGAGGGGTGTGTTATTAACTGAAAAAAGCAAACAAAGAAAACAGTATATATAGCTAGTCTCTTTTTATCTAAGAAAAGGGGGCAGGGAAGCAACAAAAATTTATATCTGTGTCTGAATTTATATTAACACTGAAAAATACATATAAAACTAATAACTATTTTTGTCCATAGAGATTGAGGTATAGATGTTGTGTGAGCAATGTGGCCAGGAGTGAGACTTTTCTTTTTTTTTTTTTATTGGTTATTCAAAACATTACAAAACTCTTGACATATCATATTGAGTGAGACTTTTCAACGTTCATGTTTTATGCTATTTTGATTTTTGAACCATGAGAGTGAGTTACCTACACAAAACTTAAATTTTGTTTTAGGAAGGAAGAAACAAAACTCCAAAATAATAATTAAGCTGTGAAAAATTATAAGCAGATTTGAAAAAAGGAGTAAATATAACTTATGAAAAAGTGTATTTGAATTAAAAAAAAACCTACTAGATGAGTTAGAAGACTAAATAAGGTTTAAGAGAAAATTAATGAAGTGGAGGGCAGTTACAAGAAACTTACCAAAATGAAGCACAAGGAGGTTAAAAAGATGGAACTCACAGAGAAACTTTAAGAATTTCAGAATACAGAAGGAGAAGTGAAATGTATACATTTAGGAGTCCAAAAAATATAGAAACAACAAGGGCAATAAAATATTTACAGAGATAATGGCTGCATATTTTTAAGAATTAACAAACCTTACATAAAAGAAACACAGGCGATCCCAGGCAGAATAAATGAAACAAGGTCCACACTTAAAGACATCAAAGGAAACCTCAGGACAGCAAGAACAAAGATAAAAATTTAAAAACAACTTGTGAGAAAGATTGCCTACAAGGGAGAACAAGAAGGTGGAAGACTTCTGGACCTTATCCTAATCATCCAATGGAATAATAATTCAAGGATGAGAGCAAAATAATGACATACACAAGGTCTAATAGAAATTTCCACTCAAACCTTAAATATTTCAGAAAGAAGGAAAATCAAATGGGAAAAAGGAGAGTAATGCAGGAAACAATGATGAGCAGGAAAAAAATGGTGAACAACAACAGAAAATCTAAACAATCAATGAGTATAAAATAATAGCAAGGATAGAATATTTGGAAAATCAAATGAAGTCAAACTAAAATAGTGGAAAAACTAACATACAACATGGAAACAGAGGTAAAGTTCTAAGTAGGGCTAGAAATAAATGGTGCTTACCTTGGGCCCAAAATGTAAAGGAACATCCAAAAAGTCAAAATTAAGATAAAGGACATTTTAAGGTGATATTTTTAAACCAAAACTAATACAAAAGTCCATGATGCACAAATATTAAAATTTCAATGAACACAAGATCAGTATGACTGATTGTTTTTCCTTTTGTCTCATATTCCAATATGGCCTGACATGGTTCTGATTCTAAGGTTCTTATTTTTTCTGGGAAAGGCTAGAGTAATTAATGACCTTTACACATTGTATATCAAGTATGAGTCTTAAAAATTTTTAAGTGAAACAAATAGAATAATACAAACATAATGTAGAAACATTAAGCTGTTAAATAGGTAAATAAAGAAAAATTCACTCAGTTCAATGGAAGCTAGAAAAGGAGGTGGAGAAAAATCTGACAAAAAATAACACAAACAACATGATAGAAAAAAGTAAAATTACCTCAATTAATAGAGTAAACATAAGTGAAATGATCCTAACCAGTAAAAGTCAGAAGCTCTCAAATTGGATTTAAAAATAATGAAAAACCTAAAGGCAAGCTATATGCTATTGATCAAAGGCAAACCTAAAACACAATGGCACAGATAGATTAAAGCAAACAAATGAAAAATACTGCACCAGGCAATTATTACTAAAAAAAATAGTGAGCTAATAAAACTGATAGCAGATGAAACAGACTTTAAGACATAAAGCATTTTTAGGAATTGTCAGAACATAAAGAGAAATGGACAATTTACTGGAAAAGAAATAACATTTTTGAACTTGCATGAACCTAATAATAATAAAGTTCCAAACTGTATAACTCAAACTTGTCAGAATTACAATGAGAAGTTGGCAAAGACACAAAGTTTTTATTTTAAAACATGACCTGAAAATTAACGAGCAGTATATCATTTAAGAAATCAGCATAAGCATAAAAGAATACCTAAATAAAGTAGAAAAAAAGAAATTAATAAAGGTGAGGACATAAATAATAAAACTAAATAAACACAAGAGTGATCTTTGCAAAAATTAATAAAATAGACACACCTAAGGCGAGACTGTTAAACAATACATGAGAGAAGGCCCAAATAACTCACATCAGGAATGAAAAAGGGGCTGTCACCAGGGATGCTGAGATATTGCAAAGATAGCACAAGGATATTATGAGTACGTTTGTGCCAATAAGTTAGACAATTGAAAGTAAATAAAAATTCACCCCAAACTTCTGTAGTCTGAGAGATAACAGGCCTGTCAGGCTTTTGAACATGGAGCAGTTTAAGTTACCAGGAGGAGAATGCTTATTCTGGAAACAGAATAAACTTGGATGTGGGAAGAGGCAGGGGAGAGCAGTGGGTAGGGCAGGTCTGGGTAGAGCACCTTGGAGGGAGGGATGTGGCACTGGGACACCATTGGGCACTGGGGCCTGGAGAGAGCTCCATGAGAGGATGAAGGACTTCGGTAGCCATTTTCTCGGGGTCTGGGTCACTTTTGCAGTACTTGCCATCTCTGCCCTGAATTGTTGTCCTGCTCTGCTGTCACCTGGCCTGCAGTCTTAGGAAGCTCCTTCTCCTGTTGGGGTTTCTGGTTTCCTTCTTTTGTCAAGTGAGAGAATTGGGCCAGATTATGTCCATGGTTCTTTCCAACCCCAGATTCTATGAGTCTAAGTTGTCCTATTTTCTAGTAAGAGATATGAAATATAAAGTGTTTGGTGACAATGCAGGTCCTCCACAAGTCCAAGTGGGACTAGAAGTTGGAAGGGACATTGTGCAGCTCTCCTGCTTCTAGTTAGGGGCTCCATCTTATGTGCAGGCTCAGTTGCTAGGAGGGTTCTGAGGAGGCAGAGCTGCCCAGACTGTCAGAGGGCTTCATCTGGCAGTCATCTCTGAAGACACATGTCCAGCTGCCGTGCTCCGGGTGGCCTCTTCTGGAGCCTGGGAAACACAACCAGGAAATGACGGTACAGAAAATTGCACTGTGACCACCCGGACTCTGGGTGTGAGATACCATCAGGAGATGAGCTGGGTACTGAGGCCTGGTGGGCTCAATAATTGGAGCCATCACACAGGCCCAGTTAGCTTGGCTCTGCACTGTCTAAGCAGTGCTCTGGGCCAAAGGCACATTTATGAAATGCCCCCATTCATTTCCTGCCAGAGATCCTATCTGAATCCAGGGTTCTGGCCTCCTAGAGATTTAGCTGTTCTTATAACACACTCCCTCCCACTAAGATGCTGAGGGAGTCTTGGGGAGGAAAACTCCCCATTTGGCAAAGCCAACTCCATTGCGGTATGTTTCCCATATATTTTCCTAAGTATACCTCTTTGCTTGCCTAAACATCTGGAATAAAGTATTGGCCCAATTTAATCCTGCATCATTTCCTATCACATATTTAGGTTGATCTGAGAGATTGGACTTAAAAGTGCTGAAAACGATCTGAGTCACTGTAAAAATGCTGCTGCCACCAGCCGTAAAAAAAGCAGCTGGATTCTGAAATTGCGGATGTAAAGCTGTCTGAGATGTTTCGCCTCTCTGCTAGGTGCTCTCACTGAGACTGCTAATATTCCCGGAGGTGGAGGCAGGGTAGAGAGTAATGTCTCAGTTTTTGCAAAGCAACCTTGCAGGTAACCACTCATGTCGACCAGCTCACAGAATTGGTTAATAGCGTGTAGTATTGCTCTTGGCCATCTATCCTATAATGACAGAAGGATCAATAAAATCCAGTCATTAAATGGGGTTGGCTAACTAGTCCCTGGCCTGGGCCTGATGGAAATCCTTCATTGTGTAAATCTGATAGAAATTCTCCGGATTTAAAGTCGAGAACCAAGGTTTAGAAGTCAGAGCTTTGATTGACAATCCTGAATGACCCCTGAGTTTGGGTGCTGGGATGACCATGTGCTTCCCAGCCTCAGCCTGGATTGGGCACCAGCTGGGGGAGACAGATATTCCCCCACTCTGCCCATGGCTTCCCTGAGGCAGCACAAGCAGCAGAGGGACCAGGATTGCAAAGCCCGGGCAGTGCCCTGTGGGACTGCCAGGGAGGCTGGGTATTGGAATGGAGGGACAATGAGTGTTTCTGAAATTACAATATTATGTATGGGAAAATAGACAAAATTAGACAGCCTTTCCCCAAAACATACCTCCAAGAAAAGTGAGGTCACCTGCCCAATTCTGCCCTGATCACCCTGTAGGCTGCAGCTGTTCCCTTTGCTCTGTCTCCCCTAGGGACTCCATCAGATTCTCTCTGGCCCCAACAGCTGCTCTCACTGTCTACCTTGTGTTAAAGGCCAGGGCCTGGATCTGAGGTTGGAGACAGTTCACCTTCATGCTGCTCTAGATAAGTACAGAGAGTGAGCTCTCGGTGCCTGAGCTCAGGAGTCGTGCCTGTGCCACCTCTCCTCCATGTCCTCGGCACACAGTAGGGCTCAGAAAAGGTTTGTTAAATCGAGGTTCCAGAAAGTAAGCTCTGAGAACCCTCTGCAATGGCCATTTGAGTTTGCCCCTGGATCCCTTGCATGTAGAGAGGATACTTTGTCACTTAGCCTGTGAAGTGGGTGACTCACTTTCCTAAAATCCGGGAGTTTGGCTCTGCACCTGACTGGATTGCTCTTGTGCCACCTCCTGTTTCAATGCCCTCACTTCCCCTCCTAGGCTGATGGAAGGAGGCTCACAGCCATGGCCCCCTGTGGCTAGACCTCAGCCCCCATCCTCTAGGACTCACCCTGAATTCTCACTGAGGTCCTCAGGGAGTGCAATGGGAAGGAATGGGGGTATGAACAGCAGGCCTTCTCCTGTAAGACCAGGACTCCTTCAACAGGTGACTTTGGCTCTAAGACCCTCTGTTGGGGGTGTGAGCCTCATCCTCCCTCACCAACCCCCTTCACAGGAGATCAGCATGGTGGTCTACAGCCTCCCTTTCCTTTACCCTGCATAGGCCTCCTTCCCGTTAGTCTCTTGTGCCTCTAAACTCGTCATGGTGTCTGCTTCTTGGAGGACCTGAACTAACAGCTGTACCTTATGGCTTCCTGTGTCTGATTCTTTGGGGCATCGCCTATTGATGAGACCCACACAAGAGGAGGCATGAAGCAGGAAGTCACTTGCTTCAGATACAGCTGATGCCCTCTTCCATTTGCTGAGAGAATTGCGGCTTCAGAATCTTCCAGGTCCTCTAGTCCCAAATCTCATCTGGGGCATGAGTCCCGATAGCATCTTTGACAGATGATTGTTCAGACTTAGACTGAACGTTTTCAGAGAGGGGCCACTGTCTCCTCTGTTAGTCCACTGGAGTTCAGTGAACTAGAACATTCTTTCCTATGTTAGTCCACAAGATGCCTGACCCTCCTCCAGTGGCATATTTGACAGAAACCATTTGTTTTCTTATCTTTGAGGGGGCCTTACCTGTGTTGCCATCTAGGACTTGTGTGCTACCTCACTTCATGGAGGGGAGGAGCAGACAGGTGATTGACATTGTCCCAGCCCAGTGCCTTTTCTCTGAACAGCAGGGACTGGCAGAGGTGAGCCTTTGGAGATGGCAAGAGGAAATGAGGAAGGAAGCCAAGTGCCTCCATAAAGACTTCTGCAATGGCTGCCTGAGTGTCCTTCCCGACTCCTTGAAAATAGAACACCACTCTTCTCTAGAGGGAGAAAAAAGTCTTGTTGCTCCCTTGTTCAATGGGCCCAGTTTTATGTCCTAGCCCTAATTCCTAGAAGCACTGTGACCCTGAGTACATCATTCTAACACTCTGCCTCTTGGTTTCCTCTTGTTTGAAATAGGATAATAGGAGCTGCCTCCCAGATCTCTTTGAAGGTTCAAAATTTGATGTTTGTGGAACTTATTTTGTGGAAGGCAACTGTTGGTTACCATGGCACCCAGGCAGCAGCCTGTTCACAGTTAGGAGGTCTCAGCTGGTTCTGGGTGTGAGTTTGGTGTGTGCACTCTAAAAAATATGTTCATGTCTTCACTCCTGGAACCTGTGAATGTGACTTTATTTGGAGAGAGGGTCTTTAACGATGTAATTAAATTCAGGATCTGGAAATGAGATCATTCTGGATTATCCAGGTGGGCTGTAATTCAATGAGTGCCATATAATAGACAGAGGAAGAAGATTCTGAGAAGAGAGTAAGGTCATGTAAAGACAGAGGCAGGGACAGAAGTGATGTGGACAAAAGCCAAGGAGTGCCTGCAGCCACCATAAATTGAAAGGTGCAAGGAAGGATTCTCCTTAGAGTCTTCAGAGGGATCATGGCCTTGCAACACTGTGATTTCAACTTCCAGAACTAGTGAGAGTCACTGTCTTTGTAAGACACTTAGCCTGTGGTAATTTGTTATGATAGCTCTGAGAAACCAAAATAAAAGAAGGGACATGCTTTCTTTTATTAGACTCTAAGGAACAGCCTTCTTTTAATATTTAGTATGTTTCTTGTCTTTGCTTGTCAGTTTATTAACTTTTTAACATATAATCATATGGCTCTCTTAGAGATAAGAAGTGACTTGTCTTATCTCCAGGTGAGCCATAAAATGGTCACTTTATAGGTGTTATAGGTGAGGTGTTCAGAACTCAGGGAGCTGAGGAAACGAAGTTGGCACAGCAAGCTGCTACCAGAGGCACAGGACTGGCACAGTGGGGCCTGTCTCAGGCTCTGCTTGGATCTTCTCTCCAGAGGATGTGGGGAGGATGATGCTCTCAGAACAACTGGAAGTTCCAGTTGTGCTTTTATGATAATGAGACAACAGGCAAGGCAGGACCAAGTCAACCCTGAAAAATGAAGAATGGGGCATTCCTGAAGCTGGCTTTGTCACCTGTGAGAGGAGCTGCTCTTCACCCGGAGATGGAAAAGAATCCAGGACTTAGTCCAGGATTGTTGAATCTATTGTTAATGCAGGAATTTTCACTAAAAGAAAAGTGAGCAAATTATCTCACATCCGAATTCAACAAGAAAAGCTGTTTCTAAGAAGCAGATTTTCATGTTCTGGTCAACTAAAAATGTCTTAGTGAAAATCGATTTCAGTAATTTCATTCTCTATTTTTCCTCCACCCACAGCATTTTCTCTGCAAAGACCATGGGAGAGGGGCCACCTCTTATTACATTTGACATCCTCATCTACAATTTGAGCCCCCACTGGACCACAACCAGGTGACCCTGCAGGAGGGAAACATTGAGGACAAGCAGAAGGAACTGTAAGAGTCCATCTAGGTTTGGGGCTATTCTTAACTATGCCATCTCCTGCCTGCCAGAGCAGATGGCATGAAAGGCCTGCTTGCTTTGGATATTCATGTCTTTGTAACTGGTAAAACCTCATTCTGGAAGCAGAGAGTTGTAAAATGAATGAAATATTATATAACATCTTGTATGTGTGAAGAACCAAAGAATAGGATCCACAGAGGTTGTTGGAAGTCTGAGTTTGAAGAAAGATCCCATTCATAATGGAAATATCAAGAGCCCCTTTCCTTCCTCCAAAAAATATTTGTTGAGTTTCCAGTTTGTGCCAGGCACTGTAGTAAATGTTAGGGTCAAAACTATGAACAAAGCAGATCCATTTTTCTCCTCCCAGGGCATTTAACAGATACTCAGATGAATAATTTTAAATTGTGATAATGATGTGTTATGAATTGCCTTGGTGCCTTTGTCAAAATCAATGCCCACATCATGCAGGCGGGGCTCTGCTTCTGGGCTCTCTATTCTGTCCCCGTTGACCTGAGGCTGTCCACAAAACCATCACATCAGCTGCTGGGTGTAGTCCTTTAAGTTTACTCTTCTTGTCCAAAATTGCTTTGGCTATTCTGATTCCTTTCTTTTCCTAAACACATTTTAAAATCAGCATTCTTGAATCACCCACATAAGTCAAAAGTTATGAAGGTGCAATTCAGGGAGCGAACAATTTTTCTTAAATGAAGCTTTTCCCAATGAACACACCTAAAGTTGAAGAGGACAATTAAAAGGCAAAGGACATGATAAGGTCAAAGTCACTCCCTTTTCCTTTTTGAACTTTGTTACATGAGACTTTGAGATTCTGTGATCCTTCCACAAATGATATGGAGTAGCAGATGATTGAACTATTTAGAGACATCTGAAGCATCCTTTGTTCATTTCTTAATAAAACACCTATGTGAGGCTGGAGATAGGATACTAAAACAGAATGTTGAGGAGAGTGGGAAAGATTTGCTGGACCATAGCCTGAGCCTCACTTTGCAGGATGACAGGCTCACCTATCCAATCCATCCCATGTGGGCCAATAGTCCAGTTCCAGGGCTGTGATGCTCTGTTCAGGGCACTGCGGTCATATCTGGCAAATTCAGAAATGAGAGAAATGGCCTCGAATGTGGCCAAACAGGAAGGCTGCCTCTTGCTCAGGAAGCCCTAGTGACCCTTGCAATGCTGGGAACTACAGGTTCAATTTGCATCAGCAACTTCCTGGCCCTGGCTCCTCCCAGATCCCGCCCCTCCAGCTCCTGCTGGGAGTGCACCGGGAAGAGAACTGCGCCCTGAGGTGGGCGCTGCGCGAGCTGGGAGCTGGTGCTCACCACTTGCACCCAGGTTCTGTACCACACCTTATTTATTGCAAGAAAGACCTGGAAATGTACTCTGGTTGTGCACCCCTGGACCAAGAGGTAAACAGCGGTTTCTGCTGCGCCGGGATCCTTTTTCCTCCTTGTAAAATTAAATGGAGTCACAGCCTCACCATCAGAAAGGGTCTGTGGAGGAGGAGGTGGCATGGCCCAGATACTGGAAAATTGGTAGCTTCTGTAGCTTCTGCCAGAGATGGGTTGGGCGGATGCTGTGGGCCCAGGGTTCCATATACTTGGAACTCTCTTCAGCACCCCACAACCCCAGGGCACATGGTGCAGAGGGATCCTACCAGCGACCTAGGATGGAGCAGGCTCATTAGGGAGGACAAGGAGGACAGCTTACACCAAATCTTGCGTGTTTCCTGAGCTGCACAAGTAAGCACAAATTTCCCTTCTTCTCACAAGGACAAAAAGTGGTCATTCTGAGTCAATAAGGTGCTTTTATAACCCATAATTACATATTCATTGGGGAAATGTAATAAAAATCATTCCTCTCATTTACTTCGATGTGATTTTTCTGTCGTCATTATGTAATTACTGGTGTATTTCAGTAACATTATTAAGAATGAATGAGCTACTACTTCTTAACTGTGACACAAATGTAAAATGCTGATTAGAGAGGGAGGGTGGGGAAGAAAAGGGACCGCTTTTTAGTCCCTGGTGGTGCTCAGGGCAGTGCTCAGGCTCAGGTGGTGTGAGTGACCTTAGATGCTTTCAGGTGTAGGGCTGTTTCTCAGCTCCTGCCCTCCCAGCCCACCCCAAGAGCAGCTCAGGGGGGTGTCCTCTGTGCTTGGTTGATGGAGGCCTGCCTATGGTCTGAAGCCCCAGAGTCAGGGCCCCAGAAAAGGACAAGCTGAGTGTATATTATAGAACTTCTCCTGCTGTGTGCTTTTCCCCAGCTATTCCTTCTCTTTGATGGCTGGGATGGAGATCGATATTCTTTTTCTGAGAATATTATTTTAAACAGCAGGGCCTGTTTCAAAAGAGCAGATCTGTGGCCACTTTGAACTATATGTGCCCCATGGCTGCACAGCTGTTCCGAAGGCCCTTAAATTATTCACAAGAAACATGAAGTGAATTGTGGTGGGGTTTGGGGACAGGAACCTTGCACTGCACAATTCCAAAGGGAACCACTCACACAGATTTCATTGTGTACCACCTGCATGGCTATAGGCAGGTGGACCAACTGCAGAATCCTGGACACAGCCCAGAGTACAAGGAGGCTTCCAGGAGCCCCCAGGCTGGTGTTGACAGGCTTTCTCTAATCCAGTGATGTAAACATAAGCCACACCTCTGTCAGAGGCTGGCATGTAGGCAACACTGTGTAGGTGGCAGAGCTTGGGAGCCATCAACTGACTTTTCTGCCTGAGCAAAGCCATGCCACTGACCTAGAGACAAGGTAAAGCTATGCTGAGAAATACGAATTTGGGGGGCTCGGGGTGATGAGGGTTTGTGAGAGGGCCTGGATGGCTGATGGGTGGGAAAGCTGAAGAATTTGGTGCATGAATCTAGATTTAAAGCTTGCCACAGCTTGATGCCAGATTCCGGTAGGACATTTGGAAGCCGGTGAGTGATCAGATTATATTCTTTTACATGAGATTGTTTCATATTCACTGAACCCTCTGCGCCAGGGACTGTGCCAACGCATTATCTTATTCCATTTAATCCTTCCAGGCCTTTGAGGAAGGAACTTCTGGGATCCCCATTTTAGAGATGAGGAAACTGGATGCATGGAGAAGGTCAGTAACTTGCCCAAGAATGCACAGCAATACACAGAGGAACTGGGATTTGCACCCAGTCTCTCTGCTCCAGAGATTCATTTCCAACCCTTCTTCTCTTCCCCTGTGTTCAAGGTTTACTGAGCAATAGTTAGTATTTGCTTTTAGGAAAGTGAAATTAGAGGAGGTGAGATGGACAGCCACACCTGTCCCCAGGCACCCGGCTCTCAATTCCTCAACATCCTCTCCTCCCTTTCTCATTTCCTTTCTACCCTCCTTAGGCTCTTTCATGCCATACCACCAACCCTGCTTCCAGACAGGCTAGCCTTTAACCCCCTGCCTTTATTGGGGGACAGGAGGGTTTTTTCCTCAGCCCTCCACATTTTTCTGTCCTCCAACCAGAGGTCTTCCCTTTCAGATTTGGTGTCAAATCCACTGCCTTCAAGAAGCCTGCACAGGTTTGCTTCCTCATCCCTTCATTCAGTTCTCACTGAGCACCTATTTTTCACTGGGGACTCTTTCAATCCCTGGGATACAAAAATGAATGAACGGTGAGTTTTACTCTTCAAGCACTCACTGTCTAGCTGGGAGGCAGATCGGTGAATAGAGCAGATGTAGAATTGACTAGGAGCAAATTAGTCTCCTGGGGATTGGGGTGACAGGTCTGGGTGGAGTCCGGTGATCTATTGTTCCAGAAGCTCCCAGGGGCTGCTGCTGCCACTGCAGAGAATCATCTTTTGTGCGCTTCTTGGACGCTGTGACAAGAACAAGCACCCGGTGCCTGGAGGAGCAGGCACGTGCTCCCACAGGGAATGGAGCTGACCAAAGATGTCCTGTTCAAGGCCAAGGGAAGTGGACTCTGTGGCCTCCTGGAGGTGGAATGCACTCAGAACTGCCCCAGAAGCTGGGACAGCTCTGTTTCTACCCCAGAGCGCAGAGTCCATCTGTTCTGCCTTGACTTGCTCTGGAGGAGTCCGTGCTTCTGGGAAGCGTGGAGGTTTAGAGTAAGAGTCGGGCTATGATCCCTTCCAGCCCCGACCCCTTTAGGAGTCTATGATTCCCACCCAAACCAGCAGAACAGTGCCATTTTTTCTGAGTACTCCTAGAGTCTGGTAGACAGAAGGGATCCAAGAAATGATACAATTCATTCCTTCCTTTTACAAATGAGGACGCAGGTCCTAAGACTGATGTGGGAGTAAAGGGTGGGTGGATGATTTTGCAAGATCACATGTTGTGTCGGGGGCAGACCCCAGGCCCTGGGACTCACAACTGCCTCATGGGGTCTGTGCACTATGCAGCAGCAGAGGGCTCCATTCCAGTGCCTTCCTTGAGACCGCTCCATGGAGCTGAGCCACAGCGAACTGCTTCTCATGGTCCCTAACTGAGGATCTGAATGAGACAACTCGCCTGGGGGCGAGTGGGTAACAGAGCCCTTCCAGGAGGAACTGGCAACAATCAAAATAAAGTATTTGCAAGTCTGCCAAATTCTCAGACAGGGAAATTATCAAATCCTAGTAATTATCATCACATGGAGTTCAGAGTAAACACAAAGTCTCTCTCTTTTTTAATTTCAATGATTGATGTGAGGAGTGTGGTATCCCTGGTGCTTCCAGTACAACAAAATGCAAATGGAACTCAGTCCTCCATGTGGGTTTGCTAAGGGCATGCCATCTGGCGTACACATGCAAATGACTCCATGCAGCCACCCACAAGATCAAGCATTCACACGCGTGTGTCCCCTATATAGGCATGCACAATTGCACATACCTTTGCACATCCTTCAGTACTTGAGAATGCTGAGGAATAATGCTGTACCTGGTAGAAGGTGCTGGGCATGATGGGTGCCCAACAGATGCCCACGTGGGTCCCTGAAAAGCAAAACAGTGCATGCTGTGAACTGAGACCAGCCCTTTGAAAACTCAGCCCTGTCTCTCCCCTGAGGATTAACTGCGTTGACCTCATCAGTTGTTTAATTAATCCACAGCACAGCTGGCAGATGGAGGGCTGAAGCTGGAGTGGCATGAATGGAGATTCCGAATATATCAACAGGCTTTCATGGTCATTGCCATCAGGAGGCCTTGGTTAAATAAACAGGTTTAGCGAGAAATGCCCATCTGCACAGAACGTTTCAGGTGCTCACCTGCAGGGAGGCACCCACCTTCCCCTGCGGTCCTTGGCCACTGTCCAGGCATGCCCTTCTGTTACAAAGGGATTAGGAGTCCCTGCTCATCCAGCCAGCAGACCCCACTCCTGCCAGCCCTTGAGGGTCCCCTTCTGGATCTTCCAAGCAGCTCCTCCACGCCTCTCTCTCCAGGTGAGTTCATCAGACACTTGCTGAATGTCTGCAGTGGGGAGCACTGAGACCCAGGAAGCCTCCAGTCAAACTGGGAAGACAGATCTAAGCCCAAGAAACTCCAATTCTTCTTGTGGGCTGAGGGTTTCTCTGTACTTCATCCCACAGTGTCAGCCAGGACCCAGCAGGACTCAGTGAAAAATCTGTGTCATGAATGTGACACTGACCAAGTGCTCTGGGAGATTGCAGCCCCTGATGAAGTGGGGAAGGCTTAGCTTTGCTGGTTTTGGATCCTACCCAAGGGTGGTAGGTGGGGTCTGCACAAAGGGCTGGAGTGTTGGGAGTCTGGGTTGGGGGAATGGGGGAGGATGGAGAAGCATCACTGATGAGGGCAGAGGAGAAGGTGGGTGGGCCACACAGAATCTTGCGTAGCCTGTGGAAGAGTTTGAGCTTTACTGTGTAGGGGCAGCTGGGAGCCACGAAAGGGAGCTTCATCAGATCAGTGGCTACTATTGCCACTGACGAGCAGGGACATGGTGGCATGGAGGTACAGGTGGAGCAGTGACATGACCAAGGAACAACTATGACACATGAACTTAATGTTAGAGTGGCACTGTGGGCACTGTCATCTTGGGTAGAAGGCCCCTGGGGCACACGCATTTCTTTTCTTCTGCCTGTTGGAATTTACATGAACGCCACTAAGAATAACTGGAGTTAGGGAGTTAGGGTTGGTCAAACTCAAGAACACGTGTGGAAACCCCCAGGAGTCCTTGGTCCCTCAGTTGAGACATACTGTTGTAGCTACTCTGCTGCTCCCCTCCCAGCTAACAAAGATCACCAGAGATCTGCAGAGATGAACTGCAGGGTTTTAGTCCAGGACAAATGGATTTCACCACATTGTGCTTTGCTTAGTGCCACTGACCACTGTTGGGGCTAACATGTTAACTGAAAAAAGTTACAAATTTGCTCATAAAGTACTAGAGTACCCTTTCTTGAAGACCCACGTGATAAATTCCCTTGGGCCTTTGAGCCAGGAGGAGTGACTTTTTTCCTAAAGAACTGGTTTATCTTTACTAGCTCCATGCTCTTAATAATAAAACTGATTGCGTTTTGCTCCTGGTATTGGCTGCAAGAAAGCTCACAGGCAAAATTTTGGCCCACTTTCTGTCAGAGTGAACAGAGCTTTATCATGCAGCTTAGACTCTAATTTTATTTTAGTGTTCCAATTGGCTCTTCTTTTCCCTGCAATTTCCTCACTTAACTTTTTAAAATCTTGTGCCAAATTTAATTTTGTAACCCACCAAGAATCACAGAAATCTGAAGTCGAGCATAATAAAATGAAAACTAATTAAAAGTCATGGACAGGAAACTGGAGGAAACTTTAGAGAAAAGATGGTTCAGTTACAGAGAACACAATTAAGACTTGGAGAGGAGTATGGTGTCCAGTAACTTAGTGACACCAGGGGCCTTGGGGAATGGCTGGGACTTCTCCAGAAGAGGATTTTTCCCACTGTTTTCACGTAGTCTCATGAAACCATCTGTGTTTCAAATAATCAGCTCATCTTGCTGATCTGCTTCCCCTGGGGGATTCTCTTTGCATCACCAGCCAAATCAACATCCCCCAAACACTCTCTGTCCAAACCCAAGGGAAGGTGAAATTTTCTGCATCACAGGGAGGCAGGAAATGGGCATTTAAAAGATGACCTGTTTTAAATAAGATCATTCTGATGTGTACTCTAGACCCCAGAGAGAGCTGGCTGCCTGTGCCAATTAAGAATCAAAGCAGGGAATGCTCATTTCTCTCAGTTCTCTCTCTGAAACGGAGGAGGGGAAGGGTGATCCATAAGGACCCTGAGAGAGAGATGGAGAGAGATGAGAATAACAGCTTCTGTCCTCGGTTGACACCAGCAGCAGTGCATCATCCCCTCCACCTCATCTGGAAACTGTAAACAGCAGCATTAGCATAAATTCACCAGGGAAGAGATCCCCAGCCTGAGAAGTGGGAGGCCCAGCGTTGGAGGAAAGAAATGGTTCTTCCCTCCTTTCTTCCCAGTGCCATTAAAACTAAATTAGAATGCATCTGCCTCCGAAGCTAGCTAACTGCCAGCCTTTGGTCGGGTGCTCTGGGACCCTCTGTTTCTGAGGCCTCCAGTCCCTGAACAATGGAATATTTCTGGGCTTTATGATTTTGAGGGCTGAGTAATGTAGCTCTTTGTCCTGTTGTTGAAGCAGATAGAAAACCACATGGGCCTCTTGGGCTGGGGAGTGGGTGTCTTGGCTGGTGAGTAGGCTTGGGCTTGTGTCGGGGGTGCCAGTTTCTGGGTAGCTTTCTTTTTTTATGTTTGCATGTTTTGGAGAGTTTTCTTTTCTTTTTAAATTTGTTCTTTTTAGTTATACATGACAGTAGGATGTATTTTGGCAAATTATACTACATAGAGTATAACTTATTCTAATTAGGATCCTATTCTTGTGATTGTACATGAATTGGAGTTACCTTGATCATGTATTCAAATACAAGGCTAGGAAAGTTATGTCTGATGAATTCTTCTGTCTTTCCTATTCCCCTCTCCCTTCCCTTCCCTTCATTCCCCTTTGTCTAATCCAAAGGTCTTCTATTCTTCCTCTCCCCATCCTCTCTTGTTTTGGGTTAGCATCCATATATCAGAGAGTACATTCTGCCTTGGGGTTTTGGAGATTGGTTTATTTCACTTAGCAAGATATTCTCCATTTCCACCCATTTACTGGCAAATACCATAATTTCATTCTTCTTTATGGCTGAGAAATATCCCATTGTGTATATATATCACATTTTCTTTATCCATTCATCTGTTAAAGGACACCTAGGTTGGTTCCAGAGCTTGGCTATTGTGAGTTGAGCTGCTATAAACATTGATGTAGCTATGTCACTGTAGTATGCTGATTTTAAGTCTTTTGGATATAAGCCCAGGAGTGGGGTAAATGGGTCAAATTGTGGTTCCATTCTAAGTTTTCTAGGAAATCCCCATACTGCTTTCCAGAGTGGTTGCACCAATTTGCAGTCCTACCACGGGGGCAGCTTTCTTGATCTTGGCTCTCGCCACCTACTCAGTGCCATGTGTACGGCTGGCTGGGCTTGGGGGCTCTGGGAATGCTGTGGGGTGTTAGAAACATTTCCACGCTTCCTGTAGCTCTCTCCAGAATTCCATCCTGACCAATTCTCACCATACCTTCTACTTCTTATTTTGAGAGTTGCAAATTTACATTAATTTGTGGAATGGTCCATTTAATGTCCTCCAAGGAAACGTGAACTCTGCTAGGGTCCAGAATACGATGGGCCCTAATGCCTTGCACTCAGGGCCCTGCACATCCAAGCTGCTCAATCGGTATATTTGGTTGAATGAAAAAGTGATTGAATGAGCTGGTTCCTACACATTGTTAAGTCTCTACTGTACTTGATCCCTTGAGTTAGGCCTGATAACCATTGGGACTAGGGTTGGGGAGGGAATTTTCCCTGTCATTAACCTTGGGTAGGGGTTATTCTCAGGTAGATGGGCTCAGGCTGTGATGTCTGTGGTTATGGGAGAAAAATGTGAACCCCAGCCCAGGTCATCCAGTAGAGGCCTGGAGACAGAGCAGACCCAGGGGCGGGCACTGAGCAGGGGTTGTCTGAGTAGCTGACTGCTCTGGACCACTGGTCTAGGTTTTTATTTCATATATACTACAAAGAGGTGAGGGACTATAACCTGAAGTTTGTATGTATACTTTTAATCTGTTTTTTTTAATTTTTATTTTTAATTTTTTTATTTATATATGTCAGCAGAATGTATTACAATTCTTATTACACATACAGAGCACAATTTTTTATATCTCTGGTTGTATACAAAGTATATTCACACCAATTCGTGTCTTCATACATAAACTTTGTGCCGCAGTCCGGCTGGCTGCAGCAAAATAACCGGGGGGTGACGAATAACTTGTGTACGTTGATACAGCAGGAGTGGGAGCCGTTTATTGCAGGACAACAGAGGTATTTATACATTCCACACAGCTTATCTAATTAATATAAACTAGATACAGCAGTCAACCGATCAGGAATCTCCACACTTAATGGCTCACTTTTGTTACTTCTCAAACCACTCCCTCTGGCATTTTGCCAGGCACCATCCAGACTTGTTTACGAACTCTAACATTCCCCTGGCAAAATGCCAGGTGTTATTTTGACTTGTTTACAGACTCTAACACTTTGGATAATAATGATCATTACACCCCACCATCATTTATAACCCATGCCCCCTCCCTTCCCCTCCAACCCCTCTGCCCTATCTGGAGTTCATCTAATCCTCCATGTTCCCTCTCCCTATCCCACTATGGTTTAATCTGTTTTTTTATGATTAAAAAAGTTAATAAAAACCTGAGTGTCCAAAATGTCTATGAAACCTCTTTGATTATTATAGCAATGCAAATTAAAATGAAAATGAGACACTATCTCCCTCCATTAGCTTGACAAAAAGTAGATGGCCTGACAGTGCCAGTACTGGTGAAGTGTGGGGACATCCTCATATGCCACTGGTGGGAAGCAAATCATAAACTGCTTAAAGAGCCACTTGAAGTATATGGTGGACATGAACATTGCATTTTCAAGGACAGAGTGATTTCATTTCTAGCTAGGTGCTCTAGTCCAGGACCCTAGCTCTCAAGCTTGCATCTGGAAGCTTGGTTAAACATCAACAGGCTCCAGTGAAATTCTGGGACAGGGCCTGAGTATTGCATTTCTACCAAGTTTTCAGCATCCACTGAGAACTTGGTAGAAATGCAATACTCAATACTGGTGCTAGGACTAGACCTTGAGAACCACTGTTCCAGTTAAACTCTTGTTTATATGCACAGAAAAACATGGGCTAGTAATGTTCATTGTATCATTTCTCAGAGCAAAAATTAGAAACAACCCAAAAGCTTATTGGTAGAGGGATAATCATGGTGGTTCATTACACAATAGAAAAATCGGTATGGTATTTCACCACATAATTGTTGCAGATTTTATGCCAATTTTATTTTTTTTGCAAAAAAATGTGGTATATATACACAATGGAATATTATTCAGCATTTAAAGAGAATAAAATCATAGCATTTGCAGGTAAATGGATGGAGTTGAAGAATATAATGCTAAGTGAAGTAAACCAATCCCCAAAAGCCAAATGCCGAATGTTTTCTCTGATATAAAGAGGCTGATTCATAATGGGGTTGGGGGGGGCAAGGGAGGAATAGACAAACTTTAGATAGGGCAAAGGGGAGGAAGGGGTAGAGAGGGTACATGGGGTTAGGAAAGATGGTGGAACGAGATGGACATCATTATCCTAGGTACATGGCTCTTTTTGTGTACAACCAGAGATGAAAAATATGTGTAATATGAACTGTAACACATTTTTATGTCATATATAACAAAAAAAGTTGTGGTATGACCATTCTGTGAAGCTTTTGTTAAAAAAAAGATTGTTCCTATATAACTTAAAAATAATTTTTTTTGCTAAACTGTCTTTGGTTCAAGATTAGAATGCATGGAATACTCATGAATATATGTTAAAATTGAATAGTCCAAATTTAAATGCATTATTGCTTCAGGACAGTTTAGAGAATATTTTTCTGGTCTGGAAACAAAAAGTTAACACATTAGTTGTTATTGATTTGTGCATTATAGTTGAAATATTATACTAGAAAAAATTTACTACCGTGTTGCAAAGTATGGATTTACAAAACTTAATCTTCTGTGTCTGAAGATTCTGGGCCGCTATTATCGGATGTGTTGTCCTCAGCACCATTGGTAAGATGTGTTAACCACTAGCACTGCAGTGTGCTACACAAACTATGCACTTGGCCTTTGGAAATATACTAAGGAATTGCATGTGTACCAAGCATTCCAGGATCACACATATAATGTGCGAGACAAATGCACATCCATATGCCATTGATGAATACATTACTGCTCTATTTACCTTTTAAGTGGTGTGATGATTATGCCATGAAAGTTTATGAACCAACTTTTTAAACTGAAAAAATAGGGTGCCATGATTATGCAGTAAAATGCTGTAGTTAAATAAATGAAAGGAATATGTATATTTCTATATCAAGAGCTCTAGAAAGATGTAAGTTACAGGGTGTTAGACATAGTATGGTATCATTTTATGTAAATGTTTTTAAAGTTTAAAAACAACTTAAAATCCAATTCTATTTTCACTGCATAATCCAAGTATAAAAACACGGACCAGACATCTAATCTAGAAAATGTTTCCTCCGGAGAGGGAAGGGAGGTCCTGGTGCTGGGCAAAAGAACATGGAGATGTCAATCTAATCTAATCTGCTGCTGTACTCATTAAAAATAAAGTCTAAATATGATTTTTCTTCATTTTAAGGAGGAATGATGTGGCTTTTGTTGTATTATCCTTTGTGCTTTTCTATACTTTTTAAAGGATTTTTTTAAAGAATTCATTTTTTAATGGCAGATGGACACAATACCTTTATTTTGTTTATTTTTTAATGTGGTGCTGAGGATTGAACCCAGTGCCTCCCACATGCTAGGCAAGTACTCGCCACTGAGCCCCAGCCCCAGCCTCTTTAAAGAATTTTTAAACACAGTAACATATGCTTATTGTAGAAAATGAAGAAAAGAGTAAAGACAGAAGTTAAAAGCATCCACAAATCCACTGTAAATGTTTTGGTGTTTTTCCAGTTTGGTTCACCTATACAGAAAGAAGGTAGGGATTGTACATACTATGTACACTTTTTTTTTTCATGCTGCTTTTGTGGTTTAATATGATATTATAACCATTCCTCCATTCATTAAATTGTTTTGAGTGATTTTCTTTTAATTGGCTACATAGCAATCCATCCTACTGTGATACTTGGATTTAACCCAGCCCCCATTGGTCTTTCAGGTTTCCCGTTGTTTACTGTTATAAATAACAAGGTGGTGAATATCTTTATTCAGTTTTATTTAGGTCAATTCTTCTCTGTCAGCAGCAATTTCCTTGAGCTTGGGTTCACATAGCAGGTGACCTGGTCTGTGCCACTGGGCCTGGGATGCGATATAGGTCTGAAATAGGTCTGTGTAGGAGTGGGACTTGAGAACCAGGTACGTTCCTGGAGCCCTGGGAGGTCTGAGCCATGAGACTTGTAGAGTGAGGCTGCTTTCTCCACTCCTCTCTCTATTCATGCAGGGCATACAGGATTCCTGTAAGACCCTGGTATAGGGACATGGGGCAGTCAGAAATGCCAGGCCCTAGATGAGAGACACAAGCAGAGCCACAGGCATCACAGGTTGCTATGGTCTAGATAAGTTAATGTTCCCAAGAGACCCACATGTTAAAGTAGCAGTGACATTGGGGGGTGGTATAACCTTTAAGAGGTGGGGTCTGGTCAGAGGAAGTGAGGTCCTTGGAGGCTTTCCCTTGAGTGGGATGTTGGGACCCCAGCCTCTTCCTCTTTCTCTCTTTGCTTCCCACCAGCCATGAGAGGAACAGGCCTCCTCTGCCACATGCTCCTGCCATGATGTACTGTGCGGCCACAGACCCAAAGTGAAGGAGTCCACAGATCAGGAAATCTGTGAAGCACGGAGCCAAAATAAACCTTTCTCCTTATAAGTTGTTTATCTTAAATAGTTGTGATGGAAAACTGACTGACATATAGGTTAAAGTACAGAGTGGGGGAAATCAAGGAAGGGCTCCAGGGAGGGTGCTCAGCTCAGAGCCATGGAGGCAGCTGGGAAGAGTTGGGAAGGAGGTCATGTGAGCTTGGTGAGGTTTTGTTGTTGTCTTTGTTTTGTTTCATTTTGTCTTTATCACCAGCTTTGTTGAGATCTATTTTACAGATCATAAAGTTTAGCCATTTTAAGTATATGATTCAGTGATTTTTTAGTAACTTTACTGGGTGGCACAACCATCACCATAAAGCTGTTTAAGAGCATTTTCATTCCCTCAGTGAGATCCCTCATGATCATTTATAGTAACCGCCCTCCCGGCCCATCTCCAGGCACCTGCTAACCTACTTGCTGGCTCTAAATTCACAGGGTTAGAGCACATTTTAAGGATGAAAGCAGGATTTTAGATTAAGGTAATAGCAGGGAAATGGCAAGACCTGGGGACAAGAGGGCCGTCTATTTATAACAGAGAAGCAGCTCCACAGCCTTTAACTTGAATGAAACTCCACCTTGGAAGCTTTAACAGTTACCAGCTTGGCACCTGCTGGAAGCAGCCTCTGCCTTTAGTGGGGTAAAGTTTTTCTTTCCTTTAACCTTTCGGGTGGCTGGATTCCTGTTCTTCCCACAGTTTCTAAGCTCATTCAGGTGGATCAGCTGAGCTGGGGGTCCTGGTGGAATCATGCTGAGAGGCTGGAAGGCCTGCTAGGAGCTGCAGAGGACTTGGCAGCTGAGCCATCTCTATAGTACAATGGGGTCTCTACTCACTTGATATTATCTGACCTGGTCCTGAGGTGGTGGTCCTCATGATCTCGGCCCACCTAGATCCAAATAGTTTCACCCTGAAAATGAGAGGAATGTGGGGTTGGTGGTGTAGCTCAGTAGTAGAGATTGTGCTCAGCACATTTGAGGCCTTGGGTTCTAGGCCCAGCACCAAAAATGAAGAAAGATCACCTGTGTTGAGTCTTCCACCTTTGTATAATCAGGTAGGCTTTCAGATGCTAGATACAAGATTCTTTAAAATAACAATTAAAATCTTCTTCTTAAAAAGATTGTAAGCCTGATGCAGGAAAAGAGCACCTCACAATAAAAATCCAAGGTCAATTGTTTGATTTCATCCAGTGACAGCCACTGCTGCATTTTGGGGTATATACTTTCTATCTCTTTATTTATTTATGTTTTAACTTTCCTGGGACTTTATCGGCTTCCA
This sequence comes from Marmota marmota marmota, assembly GCF_001458135.2. Taxonomy (NCBI): domain Eukaryota; kingdom Metazoa; phylum Chordata; class Mammalia; order Rodentia; family Sciuridae; genus Marmota; species Marmota marmota. The sequence goes on from NW_026000240.1 coordinate 2,919,496, forward strand.
TTAAACCCCTGTGGTGGGGAAAGAGGTGTTTAAGACCATCAGGGCCCCAGCCTGGCTCTTACTGGTCTGGGCTCTTGTTCTGGCTGAGATGGGGCTGCTTCTGGCACTTTGAACCCATTGCTCAACCTACTCTCAGTTCTCCTCTGCCTTTGAGCAAGGGGCTGAGTTCTGGGAGAAGCCCTCTCTGCTAGGGCATCATCTGCTGTGTAAAAGAAGAGGCAACCTGACACTATTAGCAGCTAGAAACTCTCCAAAGAGTGTTTGGGCAGCAGACTGCAACATATCCCAGGATAATTCAATTTTTACAAAAGCTATTCCCATTAATCATCGCCTAATGACTTTCCAGCTGAGGCAATTAAGAAGACCTAGGATTAAAAAAAAAAAGCCCTATATTCATTTTACATCTGTCCAATTACCCCGAAGTTCATGGAGCCCAGAAGAATGTGAAAAATGGACTCCATTCTTCTCCTTTGTACTTGGCATTTTTTCTCTGGGTTTGGCTTCAGCCCCAAAGGGAGGCAGCCTCAGGGATATGTGTGTTTTTGTGTGTGTGTGTGAGTGTGAGTGTGTGTGTGTGTGTGTATGAGAGAGAGAGAGAGAGGGAGAGAGAGAGAGTCACCCAGGGGCCAGGCTCAGAAGATCAGGGGTTCTTGGGTTCTGCTAAGTGAGGAAGGCTTTGGGGCTGAGACAGGAGCTGGGGCAGGAGCAGTATGAGGACAGGGAGCCCAGAGAGCTCAGTAGGTACTGAGATCCCTGCGCGGATCCCAATACTGAGCTGAAGAGCAGGTCACAGAGGGATGAAATGAGTGCCCCAGGCATCTTGTGTCCCAGGCACTGCCTCAGGCACCTTGATGCACACTCCTATTTACTCCTCCCCCAACTCTGGAGTCAGACTCCTGCAACCACAGTTTGAACCTGAGGAAAAGAGGTGAAGTGACTTGCTGGAAGTCACATAATTGATGGAGGGATGCAGGGCAGGGATCTGACTTCAGTGTCCTGCCCTGGCACTTCCCCTGGTTCCCACAGCTGGGGACTCCAAGACTCAGCCTCAGAGGAAGCCAACAGTTTTGCTTTTCCACTGCTCTGGGAATAAAGCTCTTCTGCCTTTTAGGAAATAAAGGGTAACTTAGAATTTTCAGAGCGTATTGGAGATGGGAAAGAGGCCCTCCTGGGCTTCCCCTGGGCTTTCGTTTCCCGAAGGTGGGAACTGAGCCTGCCTCTCCAGCAGCCCCTCCCACCACAGGCCTTGGTTTCCCAGAGGGTGAGTTCAGCCATTGGAGCCTCCTCCAGGAGAGGCTGGACGAAGAAAGGGAAGCCCAGCAAGAAAGTGCAGGTTCCTCAGGTTCAAACTGTGGTTGCAGGAGTCTGACTCCAGAGGACAGGTGGACCTGGATGCGGAGGACCCTAGATTGATAAGTTGAGATCATATTCAGGATGCCAGTGCCTTGGGGCAGTCATGTTCAAAGTGAGTGGGGCCACATGGGAGTCTGGAGGTGGATCCATTTGAATCAGAGCAGGATCCACAGCTTTCTGCTGTATTTTCCCTAAAGTGGATCTCCCCAAATCACACCTGATCCTCTGAGCCTTTCTTACCTAAGGAAAGCAAGGTGCCCTCATTCTTCCAAGGTTGGGAAAACCTCCCAGGCCACTAAAAAAAGGGGAGCTGTCCTTTAGAACTACCCAAGTCACCCAAACCCCTAGCCCCAGGCATGAACCTTTTCAGGTCTCATACACATTTCGGTTACAGGGTGAAGTCTGGTTTTGGAAATGGGGAATCCGGATATAGTAGTAATATTCTGAATCTAGATATATAGAAGGGGGGTTGGAGGGTGCAGTAGCAATTCTTGTTTAAGAACTATAATTCTCCCATCCCTTGATATAACTCTAATGTTTCCTAGGACTATCCTGTTTTTCAAGATAGACTGAAAAAAATACAGATAAAACTTTAATGTGATGTCTTTCATATTGTGCACATTATTTAATAAAGCGGTTAAGAGTTATTTTATCAAGGCATGTCATAAATTATTTATTCCAGAGATAATCAATCCTCAGTTTGTTTCATCTTATAAAATGTTTCATATTTTCTACCTCCCATTTAAAATATGCTGTTAACCAATTTATTGCCTCTTTCATGTAAATACATAGAAACTTTTATCATAAAGCCCATTAAAATTAATAGGATCCTTAATTAATTCCCAAAGCAGCCAAAGTTCAAATAATTATGTTGGATCAAAATGTGACCCTTGATCTGATTATTTTTAGGATATGATCAGATTTATTCCAAATTTTATTTTCTAGTTTTATAGTATTTTTAATATTCTTATTATTAGTATTTTTCTAAGTTTTACAGTATTCTTTGAAATGCCTATTATCACATTTCTAAAGTCAGACTTTTTTTGAAAAAGTATCCTAATTTGATTGACAGGTTTAACAGTAAGGATGGGTTTGATACTTAAATTACATGACATTTTAGATAAATAAACTAAATTTGCTGTTTCTAAGTTTGGTGAAAATGTATAGTTTTATGATTGGAAATTTCTATAATAATTTTTTCATGTTCTTATTGATACATGATAATTATACTTAATGGTGGGATTCATTGTTATGTATACATATGTGCACACCATATGTTGATGTAATTTGGTCAATTTTGTTTCCCAGTATGAAAATATACTTTTAACAAGCAATCATACAAACATATTTTATTAAAAATACTTTGTTTGGGGCTGGGATTGTGGCTCAGTAGCAGAGGGCTTGCCTAGCATGTGTTAGGCACTGGGTTCGATCCTCAGCATCACATACAAATAAGTAAAAAATCAAGGTATATCAACAATAAAAAATATTTTTAAAAAAATACTTTGTTGGCAAAATTTAGTTAAATAAATAGTTTGCTTTCCCATACTTGTCTGAAAACAAAGGATTAAATTAAGTGCCTCTAAGGGAGAGAATAAGAGGTTTCATAAATAATAATCATTTCATAAATCTTGTAGAACTTTTTAGTGTTTTTCCCAACAAATGACAAAAAAAAAAAAAAAAACTTTTATAGAGACTGGGAAAAAATTTCAAATCAAACAATTTTTCAGTTTTTTGTTTTCATCAAAATCAAAGAGTAGTTTACTATATAATTTTTAGGCCTATAATTCAGTAACTGAGAGAATGAAATGATGGTGTTGCTAAAACAAAACTTCCACTCCCATCTACTGACATGAGTCAAGTTTCCCAGCATGTCTATTTAAACAATCAGAAAAATAAGTACAGAACTAGTATGCCTCATTAGAGCAGTAAGTCACATTCATCAATGGATACATGACCTAGTTGGAAAAAAGCCAACCCCATTTATTTCATTAAGAAATGCACTTGTGGGGCTGAGGCTGTAGCTCAATAGCAGAGCGCTTGCCTAGCATGTGTGAGGCATTGGGTTCGATCCTTAGCACCACATAAAAATAAAAATAAATAAAGGAATGGTGTCCATCTACAATTACATAAATAAATAAATAAATATAAAGAAATGAACTTGTAATAAAGTTTGGTTTTATAGTTTTATAATTGTTAACTTTTATGTATTTGCTTTGATCAATCACATACTAGCAATTTTAATAATTAAATCCAGAATAAAATATTTTAATACTTAGAACTATAGCTATAAAAATTTAAAAATTAAAATTAGATGACTTAATATATACTTGTGTTTTTGTTACAGAGGGGGACAATCCAAAACACATCTTTGAGAATGAAATTATGTTGTGTAAGGATAAAATTCTGAGTGAGAATGGAATGAAAATCAGTTCAAAGAGGAAAGTGAACATGTAAAATCTGAATTTTATAGGGCTTGTCCACATATTTTTAAACAGAAGGTAGAATATCAAATTCATAGAGACAGGAAGTGGAATGGTGGCTGCAGGAGCTTAAGTGGGTGCCTCTGAGAGAATGCAGAGTCATTGTTTAAATGGGTAAAATTTCAGTTTTGTGAGATGCAAAGAGTTCTGGAGATGGATGGTGGCTTCGGTCGCAAACTTAACGATCAGAATGGTAATATGTTTTGTGCATTTCACCACAATTAGAAAATTAGATGGGAACAGGATCAAAGTGTTAGGCTATTTAGATGCTATTAGATACAGTCAACAGAACAATGTAACGATTTCATTTTTAAATGTCAATATTTGCCCTGTGCCAGAAATCACATGCTTTGCAAGTATTTCACTTACAATGGAGAAAGTTTTGGTATCAACCTGAAAGGTGTAGAGCATCCATAGATTTTTGAAGTTATTTTAGGGCATTCTCCAGCAGAAACATATGAAGGTTTTTGCTCCGGGAAACTCGGGTCCCCTGAGGTATATTCCTACAGTTCCACCAAACTGAAGAGTTTCCCACTAAAAGTGAAGATTTAAACTGCCTGAGGGAGTGTCACCTTTTTTATGAATTTATGTTGGAGTTCCCCATGACATTAGAGGAGTAAGGGAGGCGAGAGGAGGGAGAGAGGGGTAGGGGAGAGAGAGGGGGAGACGATGAATTATGTTTTCAAAATAAAAATGACTTTAAATTAAAACCACTGCTCTGCAGTAGGCTTCTGGACAGAGCACCACGACATGACTGAGAATGTCTGACCCTGTCCCCTGTGCAAAGACTGGCGTTGCCCTCCTCTTCTCAAATATGCCATCTCTACCTTCCCAGTGACCTGGCTTTCAGCCTCCTCTGTCGCCTCTGTGCTGGTCCTTTCCCTTTAGATTCTTTCTGGTCTGTCACCACTTGCTCCCCAGTACCAGGACAGGAAAGGTAGGTCATCATAGCCACAAGAGGTGGAGCCAGGACCCCTACCACGAGGTCAGCTCCTTCCAGTGAGTGGGCACGGGCACCAGGCATAGATGTATCCAAGGGAGCCATATCTAACATGAAGCCTTGGGTTCAAGGCTTCGTACATGAGGGTAGAACCTGTAGAGCCTAGGTTACCCTTGGAAAATCCCCTGGGAAGTCATAACATCAGAGTCAGACACTGTCTCTCTGGAACTCCCACAGCCAGCTTTTCCTCTAGCACTGACATTATTGTCAGTTCTTTGAGCTTCAGAGGAAGTGGTAGACATGCGTGGGACTGTGCACCATGGAAAACATGTCTCTTTAGGATCATACTCTGCCCAGAGAAAGAATCTTTCTTTGACAGGGGATTTGTGGGTTCCACAGGTTACACCTGTGTGTGACACAGCCACGCTCCTCCTCAGTCCTGACACCAGGTGGCTGTTGTAGAGCACAGTCAGTGTTTTGTTGCTCTTCACGGAACACAACCTGTTTTCTGATGCGTGCCTCCTGCACCAGGTTGCAAATGATCACTAGTGTAGGGTACAAATGGCCACGGTTCTTCGCAGCTCCTCTCATGGAGTCCGTTTTCCTGCTCCTTGAACCTGGCCTTGTCTTAGACTCACAGAGAAAGGCAGAAATGGTGCTCTGTGGGTTCCAAATCAAGGCCTGGAGAAGCTGTAGTATCCTGCTTATGCTGCCTTCAAGTCCTTTGGCCACGGGAGCGAGGCTGCTGCTGAGGTCTCGCGAGAACTGCGAGCTTGGCTGTCAGCTCATGCGTGTCTGTGAGGCTGCCCGAAGACCACCCAGGCCCAGACGAGCTGTCAGCTGACTAGAACTGCATAAGTGATCCCAGGTGAGACCAGCAGAAAAGTCACTGCCAGGCCCAGCCCAAATTGCTGACATGCAAAACTGTGAACCAATGCCGGCTGTGGGAGGCCGTTGTGCTTTGGGATGGCGGGTTAACTGTTGCAGTGATGGCGGTTTATAAAAATTTGTGCTTCCCTTCCATAGTCTGGCCTTGTAATTGGCAGTTGGCTCCATTTCCCAACTCCCTCTGTATCGGATATGCCTCCGTGGAACTGGCACTTACCAGTGCAATGTGAGTGGAGGTGACATGCACTTCCTCTGGGCTGAGGCTGTAGGATTCAGTGTTGACTGGCAATGGAGGACTTCTAGGCCCTGGGGGATGGTGAAACTACAGGATCCAATGTGCTTGAGTTCCTGGTCACCATGTGGCAAATTTCCCCTCAATAAGGAATACCAGCACTGGACGTTACAAGTGATAAACTTGCATTTTGAAGACTTTGAAAGATTGAGATGTTTATTCAAGCAGGTGACTAACACAAGAGCTCACAATGACAAATCACTATGTTGGGCACTGTTCCAATCACTTTACATTCATTAACCTACTTCATCCTCCAAACCACTCCACAGGAAATTAGGACCATCTCACTTTGCAGAGGAGGAAATTGGGACTCAAAGGGATTATATGACTTTCCCAGGGGCACATATCTACAATACAGTGGGGCTGGGATTTGATCTGGAAAACTGGTGTGGTAATTTGTGTGCTAGAGTCCTGGTACCTGCCTTGCCATGGATTCACTGTGTTCATCTGCTACCTTTGCCTCTGAGTATCTTGTCTATAAGATGGATTGGGAGCGAGCCGGCTAAAACCCACAAACTTTCCTCTATGGCTATGAAATCCTGGGTTTCTATGGTGCATTAGCCTGTTTTTCATTATAATGAAATACCTAAAGTAGGCTACTTTTGAAAGAAAAAAAAATGTTTCTTTAGATCAAAGTTTTAAAGGCTGAAAAATCCAAATAACATGGCACAGAGACTGGTGAGGGCCCAGTGGTACATAATAGAAATGTATGTCAGGGAGGAAGGATCACATATCAATGTGGGAAATCAGAGAATGACTCAAGGGCAGACCCAGGCTTTTATAACAGCTTGCTCTCCAGAGGACTCACTTCAGGACACTAGTTTTCCCAACTTAGGATGGTGCCCTCAGCGACCTAAAGAGCTCTCATTAGGCCCCACCTCTTAAAGGTTCCACACCATCTCCCAGCACTGTCACACTGAGGACCAATCTCTCAGTGCAGATACTTCTGGGGGAACAAACAACATCCAAACTACAGTGTGTGACTCAAGGGGAAAGGTGAGTCATGTCATGAGGAAATTAACAGCAGGGCAAGAGTAAATCTCTGCTTCTCAAGCCATTGGAGGCCCATTCTGTCTCTGGACTCTTCTGTAGTCACCAAGGTGGCTGGGGAACACGGCTGACTTGGCCAATTCTGAGATCCACAGTTTCTCTGATTCAGAAGGCAGGATGTATGATGCCCGCACACCAATGCCTCTCCAGGAAACCCCAGGCCTCACGTGTTCCTCCTCAGCACTCTGGGAATGTTGGTCCTAGGGTTGCCTGGTGGGGTACTGACCCAGGGGCTGGCAGTGTCAAACTGTGCCTTAGATAAGGAAACTGGAGACAGCAACTCTGGGTTCTTGAACAGAGAGTTATGAAGCCTTTTCCCTATGTGTTAAATGAAAAGCAAGAGCCCAAAGAGGCTAAGGACTTACCCCAAGTTTCCCAGCTGGTTGTGGGCCAGGCCTCCAGCCCAACTTTGGATGCTGGTCTGGGTCTTCTTTCCTGAATCATGCTGCCTTCCCAGTTTGGGCTGGGCTTGGCACATTGAGGTTTTTTGTTTGTGTATTTTCCCCCTAAGTGTCTGATGCAGGGAAGACATTTTTCAAATACAGCAGGAAGAAGCTCCTACTATTGGGAAATCCCATACAAATGGCCTCAGATGGAGAGAAGGGCCCTGAAGTACTGTTGAGTCTGGGCCTCAGCTGCCCTGTTCCTCTCCGAGGGCCTTGTAGTAACCAGGTGACACTGATGTCAGAGGGCATGGCCTGCAGCCTCTCTCTGCTTTCCACACTCAAGGTTTCAGTTCATTCAGGCACCTGGCATTTGGAGAGGAGGCCTGCACTCTGCTCCCAGCTGCACAGATCATTGAGAAACCTTGATTTCCCCGTCTTGTGAGGTGGGGGGATGGGAAGCAGACTGAACTAAAAAGTCTATAAGATGCCCGTGACCCATTTCTACAGGAAGGAAAAGGTGTACTGGTGTGTGTGTGCATTTATATGAAATAATATGTATATATTATATATTATATATATTAGTATGCATAAATTTCCTAGCAAACTTTGAAGTCCAATGTTTCCAAAATAACTTGAATAGAAAAGAAGTGATAGGAATCCAATCCTGTGGTTACATAACACTTACTATCTACACATTTCCTCACATAAAGGGGTAGGAAAGAAACTACACAGGATTATGCTCAGGACCCTAGGATGGAGGCCGGGCTGTATTTTGACTCTTTGTTGCTTAGTTTCATCTTTGATTTTGCGTCTATGACCTGATCCTGGTTCAGCAATGGTTGATGGAGCATCTAGACCGCAGCTCGGCCCGCTCACATGCAGGATGCTTATGAAATGCTGTGGTGAGGCAGAGATGCTGGAGTGGGCTGCTGTGCCTGGCGAGGAGCCTGCCTAGACAAGTCCTGACTCACCTGGGCTCTAGACTTTGGTCTGAGAAGTGTTGCTTCAGCCATATTAGTCAGGACTCTTTGGATTGAATGTGCCAGAAATCCAACTCACACTGGCGTGGATACAAAGGGGAATTTTTTGGCTCCAGAAATTGGGAAAGATGGGGTGGGGCAGACACCAGGCATAACTGAATTAAGGGCTTGACAATGTTGCCTGCTTCTGCTCTCTCTTCTTTCCAGGGCTCAATCTTGTTTCTCTCTTTGTGAATTATCCCCATCATTCTCTATTCAACATAGGATTACCTGGGATGGGGAACTAGGGGGTGGGGGTGGGGGGGAGTGGCCCCACTGCAGATCACCCCAGTTGGTGGTCCTAGAAGAAAGAGACCTCAATGTATACAAGGCCCCAGTAAAGGCTCCACTTAGTTACCTCGTGCTACAGTCCCGCCTCTGGGATCAGCATCATGTTCAGGCCAGGTTAGGGCAGAGGGTTCTGCCATTGCCCTACGAATGGTTCATGTGGGAGGGGCAGTTTTTCAATGTGGGGGATTATTATTGGGTGGGGATCAGAGAGATCTTGTGAGAAAGCTCTAAACAATGGGCATCCACTAGAGATGTGGTATCAGAGCTGGGCATGGTGCACACCTATAATCCCAGAAATGTAGGAAACTAAGGTGGGAGGATGGCAAGTTCAAGGCCAGCCTCAGTAACTTATCAAGGCCCTCAGCAACTTTGCAAGACCTGTCTCAAAAAAAAACCAACCAACCAATACACAAAAAATCCCCACAGGGACTAGGTATGTAGCTCAGTGGTAAAGCAAATGTGGTTTTCAATCCCATTAAAAAAAAAGATATGGTATCAAGTACCAGTAATAAGAACAGATGGGATTTAATATAAAGAAGTGTTAGGTATAAAGTCATTGGCCAGATAGCTTAAAGGGTAAATGGAGACCCCTAAGGTGTGCAGAGGTAGAACTACAGAAAGCAGGCACCTTCCCTATGGCTAGAGAGAGCACAGTGGGGCAATTTGGACATAGAGGAGGGTCCTATAGGGATGAGATGACACTTGAAGAGGAGCCTCTGCTTGGCCATACTTGGGGACGGCCTCCAAACTCAGATAAGGGTCATGTGCCTGGCACCCAGACATATGAGCAGGGAGTCCAGCCAGCTGCTCATGGTATTTCTTTGGGGTCAGGGGGTGCATCTGGTTGTGTGAGAACTGTTGAAGCTGCAAACTGGGCTCAGCTGCTGCTATAGTTTGAACTGCCTGCAGAAGGCTGGGTAGAGACTGCGATGGCACCCCAGAAACAGGAAGCCCGCCAGAAGCAGAAAGCAACACACAGGAAAGAGCAAGTCTGTCTCCCTCTGCCAGCATTGCAGCCTCTGACTATCAGAGACTAAAGGGAGCAGCTGACAAAGTACAGCTATGGAGGCAGAATCCCAGCATCACCAAGGGACACAGCAGGGTGGGTTTGGGGCACAGAGGCAATGGCTTCATGACTGGCCCCACATCCTCTTTCAGTCTCCTAGTTGGTACAGCCTCCTGAGCAGCAGTCTGGGGAGGGGGCAGCTATATAGTTCAGGACATGTCTGAATGGACATCCTCCTCAGGACCTGGAACTTGTCCCTGGCGGAGTGGTCCCTACTGTGTATTATGCACAAGTAACTTGTGTGGCAGGAACCCACACAGGGCAAGTGGGTCCTGAGGCAACTTTATAGCCCTCCCTGCCTAGGCTTTAGAGTCAGTCTGTTTGTCTGTCTTTCTGGAGGTGCAGGCTTTTTCTGGAGTCCTGAATAGGGTGTGGGAAGGGGGTGTTGCACCTGGACTGGAATGACTAGGGGCAGGTGTGGCCCAGGCCTGGTGGATGTGCCCTCAACTCCGTTCTCACCCACTTTCTGATGGAATCAACAAGAGGATCCCAGCTCCACCACTTAGAAGCCACTGTGTGGCTTTGGGCAGGTTATTGGACCATTCAGAGCTACAGTTTCTCTAGAATGGCCCCTCAGTGCCTTAATCCCTACACCAGGAGGCAGGGAGAGACTCTTGGTCCTTTCTATCTCATCCAATCCTCTCCCCTTCCCCTTGCTCCTCACAGGAGTGATATTTTATCATAATGTATCATATTTTTGCTTTGAAGGCAGTTAATATTATCAGCTTGTAAAAAAGTGAAGACCCTGGACAACTGGTGGGACTTGCTGGGCAGAGTTGGTGGACAATCCCAGGTTAAGGCAGGACCCCAGAGTGTGGAAAGGGAGAGCAAAAGAAGAGAGAATGCTCGATGGTAGGACTTCTGCACCTACCTGAAGGAAGCAGGGGACCAGGAGCACACCAGGCCCTGGGTTCCCTGTGCATTTCAGTGCAGTAGAGCTTTTTAGTAGACTCTTTAGCTGGAGCCTTAAGCCTCCCAGGCTCAGCTATTTCCCAGCAGAACAGTAAGGGATGGTCAGGATAAGAGGCCCAGAAAGATTTATGCACCATGTGAAAATGGGATTAAGCCATATCTCAATACAGAGTAAATGCTCCAACCATACATGGTAACTTTTAGCTCCTTCACAGTGGGGGTGGGCAGAAGGATCAAAGTACAGGGCCCTCTTTTTTTCAGGCAGGGAAGGGATCATTGAAGAGCTCCGTGTCCCAAAGGATGCTCATTGGGTCCTGAGGACTGAAGGATGTTTTGAGACCCGCTTGGCATCCTCCCAGCCCTGGAGCACCTGCTTCTCCAAAATTCATTTAGTTTCCCTTTGTTGGTTGCAGCTCTTATGTGAGGAGTGGTTTAGGCTATTTCCGTCTTTTCTTTCATTTCATGAACCACTCTAGTCGGGAGATTCTAGTTCCTGGTCACTTAGAACTGAGGCTGATGGGCTGGGTCAGAGTGACATTTCTCTGAGGCCTGAGCACAGTGAGCACCTGTCCCCCTCCATCTGCTCAGTTCTGGCAGAGTTTGGATTTTTCTCCTTGGAATTGGTGGGTGGGGCTGGCCATGGGGAGGTGTCTGATCCCAGATTCCCAGCATTTTTTCCTTGGACCTTGACATACAGTGGGCATACTTCTCCTTCCTTTCCTGCTTGATAGCTGTCCCTGTTGGGCCACCAAACTTGAAACATGGGGCCATGGATGTTGTCGATGGCTCTGGAGTTGCCTGCCTGGATCTGAATCCTGACTCCCACTGTAGATTAACTACAGCAGGGAAATATTGGGAGGCTCAAGTGAGATGCTAAAGGTTAACGGTTGGCACGGGGACATAAACCTGATGGAAGTGTTACCAACTTTTATTATTAGGAGGGCATATGGATTTCTTGTGGTTGTTTAAATGAACTGTCATAGGCGGGGTGGCTTAAAACACCACTTTTTCTCGCGTTTAGAAGTCCAAACCCCAGATGGTGGTGGAGCCGTACTCTCTCTGGAGGTTCTGGGGACAGTGTGTTCCCAGACTCTTTCTGTTGCTGGTGGCTGCTGTGCTCCTTGGTTTGTGTCCTCAACACTGCAATCTTCAAAGCCAATGCTTCAAATCTCTTCCTGATCTAACTTAACATGGCCTCATCTCTGGTCAAATCTCCCTCTTCTCACTCACAGAGATACAAGTGATTGCATTTGGGTCCTAGCCATGTAACCCAGGATAATTTTCTATCTCTAGAGCCTTAATCTTATCTGCAAAGGCTTTTTTTTTTTTTTTTTTTGCCATATAAGGCAACCATCATAGCTGCTAGGAACTAGGATGTTGAAGTCTCTTAAGTGGCCAATTTTCAGCCTACTGAAGAGGGACAAGTGGGAGGGAGGGGGAGAGATTTGAATGTTTTGGGTGATTGTCTTAGGACAGGTTCCCCACTAGCAGACTCTTGGATGAGGATTCCCAGGCATTAGGTTTATTAGGAAAGTGTTTCTGAGAGAAACTGTAAAGAGATGGGAGAAGCAGAGAAGGGGAAGAGCCATAGATGAGAGGTGAGAGGTGAAGTGCCTGTCTCACCCTAATCCCACTCAAAGCCTTAAGAAAAAACTCACTGGTTGGCACCCGTGTGTGGTAGCACATGCCTGTAATCCTAGCTACTCAGGAGGCTGAGGCAGGAAGATTGCAAATTAGAGGCTAGCTTGGCAACTGAATGAGACCTTGTCTCAAATAAAAAAATAATTTAAAAAAAGGGCAGGGATGCAGCTCACAGGTGGCACCCCTGGTTCAATCTCCAGTACTGTATGAAGAGAGAAAAAACTCACTGATGAAATTGAATCTCACTTTTATCAATACCCGATCCTACTTCCCCTCTTCCCTTTCTTTAGGAAATTATTGTTATAAATTTGGTATTTTCCTTCTTGTCCAATAACAAGAAATTTAGTATATATCTACTTGTAAGCAATATGAAATATTGCCCTCATATTTCCAGAAAACTGTATAAATAAATGATATCTCACTTTATACATATTTTTGCCACTTTGTTTTTGCACTTAGTGTAGGGTTTGGGGAATCTGTTCATGTTGGGAGATACATATTTAATTCATTCATTTTAACTGCTTCAAATTAATATATATCACTTTGAGTTGAGTCATTATTTTCTTGGTGAAAATTCAGGTTGTTTAAAAAATGTTTTCATTCCTACAACAAAGTCAAGGTGTCTCTTTCCCCTTGTAGAAGAGTTTCTTTTGGGTTGCTACCTTGGGAATTTTCTGGAACATAAAATACATGCATTTAAAATTTTTAATAATGACTGCAAATCTGTTTACTGTCTTTTTTTTGTACTGAGTTATAGAAGGCTTTTATGTATTCTTGAAGCACTTCTTTTCTATTTTATGTTGCAAATAATTCGAATCTGTCATTTTTTTTGACATCTTCCTGTGACTATTTCAAGTATGGGTGTTTTTGGACTTACAATGGGGTTCATTCTGACAAACCTACTATAAATTGAAAATTTCCTATGTTGAAAATGCATTGAACACACTTCCTGGACATCCTCATTTAGCCACACAAGGCACCAGGAATGTGGGTGGTTTTCCTCGTGATCTCAGGGATGATTGGGAGCTGCTGGTGCCCAGTATGGTGTGAGAGCATGGTGACATAGATTGCTAGCCCAGGAGAAGATCAAAATTCAGAATTTGAAGTACAGTTTCTACTGAGTGTTATGGATTTTGCACCATCTGAAAGGTGAAGAGAAAATTCAACTATTGGAAGTCAGGGGCTGTCTGTAGAATAATGCCCTGTGTTTTTAAACTTCTCAAATTGATGATGATGATGATTAAACCCTTAATTAGATCCTACTGATTTCTCTGCTAATAACTTATTGTTATGGACTGAATCATGTTTCCTTAAAATTCAAGTTGAACCTCCAGTACCTCAGAATGTAACTGTATTTGGAGATAAGATCTTGAGAGACGTAATTAATTTATGTGGTCTTTAGGTTGGGCCCTAATTCAATGACAAATGTCCTCATAAGAAGAGGAAATTTGGACACAGACATATGTATGCACAGAGGTAAGGTTTCCTGAGGACACTGAGAGGTGGCTGTCTGCCAGCTCAGAAGAGTGCCTCAGCTGAAGCAGACCTACTGACACCTAGACCAGACTTCTAGCCTCCCAAACTGTGAGAACATAAATTTCTGTAGTTCAAGCCACCCACTCTGGCACTTTGTCGGGACAGCCCTAGCAAACGAGGACACATGACTTTTCTTCTTTCTTTTTTCCTTTCCTTCTCTCTCTCTTTCTCTCTGTCTATTCTCCCCTTTCTTTCTCTCTCTCTTCCTTCCCTTTGCATTGCTTACTAGTTCTACTTCTTTCATGGAGGATCTTAGTGTTTATTTCACCTCCCTCTAACTAACACACCTGGTTTGTCTCAAAAGGTAGTTTCAATGGATGCAGAAGTTAGGCGCGATGCACACAGTTCTAAATTAGTCTAGATGCAGCAAGCCCCATCCACCAAATTGCACTTCTCCTCCCCATGATTCTCTTTGGTCATTTCCTCAAAGGGCTTTACCTGGGCTTGTTTACAGTAACGTTGGCCCTTTCAGTCTGGATATATTGAAAGAGGGGGAGGGAGGAAAATGACCTACCTTGCAGTCTCTCTGAGGGTATTTTTCCTCAGCACTTGAAGATGTGAGTCCCCTTCTCACAGGGTCCATGTTGATGGAGCTCTCCTGTTATCTGATGGTCATTCTCTTGTGGGTAATTTATAACTAGCTTTTATCAATTTTTTTTCTTTGTAGATGTGGATGCCTATTTCTCCTGCTTCAGGCTTTGTGGGCTTATTCAATGTAAGGCCACATGTCTTTCTGAATCTCTGAAAAAAACTTAGCCATTATCCCTTGGGGAGAAGAACTTCCCTTAGGCATAATGAGTGGCTCTCAGCCTCCCTCATGTATCTTACTCCCTCATATTTCATATCTCTTTATATCTTTATATCTCTGTGATTTCCTTCAGTGACTAGTGATTGTTTAACCTGACCATACTTTTAAAGAATTAATTATTATATTGTTCATTTCTGTAATTTTCTCTTTGACACCTTCTATTATTCTGTTGATCTCTTCCAATATTCTGCTTTTGCCTTATGAAGTTATACTTTCTCTAATTTCTTTGAATACTTTGAGTGTGGCTTTTTAAAAGTCCCTTTCCAATTTCTGTATTTTCAGTGTCTGGCTTGTGTTTATTGGTTGAATCTGCTGACTTTTACTCCTGGCTTTGGATTTCTTCACATGGTTGGCCGTTTTGTGGGGTCCTGTGTGTGTCTTGGCTATGGAGATGCTCCTCTGGAGTGGCATTGTGGTCACATCTACTCTCCCCAGCGGATAAACGGTCTCTGTGCTAGCATTCAGGTGAGTTCCTAGTCTCAGAACACCACAGTCTGCTGGCAGCACAACATCTGTCCTCATGTCACGCAGACTAGATGTTCAGCTTATGTGTGATTATTCCCATCTTAGTGTAAGGTAAGTGGTTCATTTTGTGCCTATTATCCAGGCCAGGAAGCAGAGTTTTATAAATCCCAGTTCCTGGCTGGGAGAGCCCTTTCCTGACTGCTGACTTTATTCAAGGTATTCATCTTCAGTTGCCTTGCTGTTTGCAAGACAGTGCTCCTATCTGGGCACAGTGGGCGTGCCTGTCATCCCAGCTGCTTGGGAGGCTCAGGCAGGAGGATCCCAACTTCAGTGACAGCCTCAGCAACTTAGTGAGGACCTGTCTCAAAATAAAAGATAAAAAGGACCAGGGGTGTATCTCATTGGTAAAGCACTCCTGGGTTCAATCCCCAGTACCCCCACCCCCAAAAAATGAATGTGCTCCTAGGTAAGAACTAAACCTGCAGTCTCTTATACTCTCTAAGGTTCCTTTCGTGTGGAATTCTGGAAAAGCCCAAACTGTAGGGACAGACATAGATCAGTGGTTTCCAGGGACAAGGGGTGGGGAAAGGGAGAAACTACAATGAGCAGAGGGGAGTTTGGGGTGACAGAACTATTCTCTATCTTGACTAGGATAGTAATTATATGGCTGTATTTGTCAGAACTCACAGTCTATACACTAAAAATGTTGAATTCTACTGTGTGTGAATTACGCCTTCATCTCATTTTCTAAAATATTTTTTTAATTGTTGATGGACCTTTATTTTATTTATATGTGGTGCTGAGAATTGAACCCAGTGCCTCACACATGCTAGGCAAGTGCTCTACCACTGAGCCCCAGCCCCTTCATCTCATTTTTTAAAAAAAGATATAAAATAATAAACTGTACTTACAGGTAAATATAAATTACACAAAGACTATTTGTAAACATGATAACTTGTAAAAATCCTAGCCTCTGAAGCATATGGTAGTTCAACCTCTGATCATAACCAAGAGTCTCCTTTTTATTCCAGCAGCCTGATTGTTTTAGCTTCTGAGCTTGGGGTGCAGGTTTTGAAATTTCCTTTTCTGTATTTTACCCAGCATTTCTACATGTTTGGAGTAGGAAGAGGACTGGCCATGTCAGCTCAGATCACCACTTTGACCCCTTCAGGGTCTTGGCACTTCTGGTCATAAAATGCCCTGAGGGCCCTCAGTACCCCAGCAATGAAAATAATATTTTCCAAATATGCAGCATGCTCTAATCTGGGTGCAGCCAGGACCTGGTTTTTCTCCTCTAGATTCTGAGTCTTCATCCTTCTCCAACTCTGTAGGTCTCCTCGGGAAACTCCCCCACACCCAGTTCTGCTTCTGATACCCTGGAAATGCACTCTGCCCCACCAGGTTAGATCTTCCATGCAGCATCTGAGCAGTGGATCACCCTGGAACACTGTGTTGAGGCTCTCAGTGCCACATCCCTCCTGTGCAAAGTGACTAAATGACCCCCAGACTCGACTTGGCACGTGAGAAGTCACCGCTCTGGCATCTATCCCAGTGCATGCTGGTTGCCCATTTAGGCAAGTAAGCATTTGGAAAATTAGAAGCCATGTCACTGGAAATAGGCTAACTCCAAGAGGCAGCTCTACTTCTGCCTTATGACCCACATTGGTTCCTGAAGTGAGCTTAAACCACTAAACTGGATTATTTTAAGAGTGCAGTGTTGAAGAAGTTACAAATCCTTCTCTACTTCACTGAGAATGAACTTTCCAAGCCTCATAAAAAAGAAAAATGGAATCATTTTTAAAATCATTAAAAGTATGCAATTAATATATTATTTTCTCAAAAATATAAGAGCATGCTTAAGAATTTCGAGTAATATAATAGTTTTATAAGACATATGCTTTGTTTCTGTCTTTGAGAAGATAGAGACAGAAAAGTAGAGAGAATGTCAGAGAGGGAATACCTCCATGGAGGTCATCCAGTGGAGCCCTCTGCTTTCACTGCTAAGGAAACAGGCTCAGAAAGGGGGAGCGACCTACCCAAAGCCACACAGCTGACTAGTAAGTAGTAGAGCCCAGGGTAAGGTCACAGAGCCCAGATCTCCTGAATCCTAATTTAGGACTTGTCCCTTGAGCCTTCTTGGAGGTCTCAGATCATCTGTGCAGATGGAGATCACAGCGAACAGTGGTCCTGGTAAGGTCGCTGGGCCTAAGCCTGCAGGAAGTGGTGGCAACAGGCTAAGAGGTGAGAGTGGGGGAGGCAGGGATGAGGCAGAGGCTCCTTGGCTCCCTTAACATACCCTAGAAATGAGGACTTGAGTCCTCAGGCCCTGAAGGTGGGAAGCACTGATGCTTCCAGGAAATGATGAGGGACCAGATCCCTGTGCTCACTTATGGGGCCTGCAGTAATGAGAAGGTGGGTCTGACCTCGGGAATTGGTCTCACCCCCAAAAGGGCCTGAGTGATTTGTGCAACCTGATGTGTGCTTTCATCTTAGCAACGAGAATGGGCTCCGGGACTAAATGTGTTCATGTCTTCATCCCCCATACCCCCCTAGCCTGGGGTCTTTAGGGTGGTGAGTTGGTGGGGAGCCAGAAAAGAAGTCACTGGTGTTGCTTCCAATGGTCAGCATAAGGGAAGAAGTAAAAAGGAGACTGACTTTTCCTCAGTTTTATCCCTGTTTAAAATTCTCTGCATTCCATCTATCCCTCTTTTTTGGTACCCAGGGGGGGTCTACTCTCACCACCACTGTCCTCCTGCATCCAGAACCTCCCACCAGCTCTCTGTGGTTGTTACTGACCATGGGGCTGGGTGGGTGGCGTGGCCACCTCTAGATGAAAGAGCAACTGGGAAAGCGAGTTTTCACCTTTTCCAACCTTGACAACAGAGGGTGGCAAGGAAGGGGGCTGGCGGGCTGCCATGCCCCTCAACCCCTGTCCCTCCAAAGGTGGCCCAACTTGGGAGGTTTCTCACCAATCAACAGAGACCACCAAATCCTGCCAGAGCCCTATAGAGCTCTTGCCAAGGTCCACTCAGACAGAGTCAAGCAGCACAGCGCTAAAGGGGTAGGTCCCACAGGAAGGAGGCAGGGGCAGTGTTGTGGGTGTAGTGTGGCTCCGTGTCGAGTGATTTGGTAGCACCAAGTGTCAGGGCTCCTTTATTCATCCAAACTCAAATTTCAAAGTGTTTGGGAGAAATCAGCACAGCCTAAACAATCTCAATCCAAAATATCTGTCCCAATTAACAAATTCCATTAGAAAAACTGATATTTGGTTGCTGCTGCTAAAATACACTTTTCTATGTATCTTAGTACCAGTTACCAAAATTTAACACTCCCAATGGTGTTGCTGAGCACTCCGGTTGAATATTCCAATAAGCAAATTAAACAAGCTTAGTGATGTGTTTGCTCAGCCAGTGGAGCTCTGCATATTGGCTCTGGTGAACCTGCCTCTCACCTTTCTGTCAACTGGCATCTCTGGGGTGACCTAGACTCATCCTTGTGGATGGAGTCAGGACATAAGAGTCCTCAGGGATGAAAGGTGGCATTGGGTCCACAGAGTGGAGGTGTAGCCAGCCCTGGAAGGTCCCTGGTAGGCTCTGTCTGCTCCCCACACTGCTTCAGCTGCCTGGATTGTCTCTGGTGAGCAGGGTCCACGTAGCTAAGGGGAACCTGTGGTTCAGCTTCCAAGGGACCACGTTAGAGAAATTAGCAACAGAAACACTGGGAGGTGCTTGTTTTTGATGCTTCAGTAGCTCTGGAGGAATCAGGAATCTGAGGTCTCCTCTTTCTCGGGAAGAAATGGGCTGAATGCTTGAGAATTCCAGTGAAGACTATTTGTAAACATGTTAAAGACCCAAGTCTGGGAAAGACAGAGCTGAGTATCAGAAAGGTCAGAGCATGACAGGGTGAGTGAGGCGGCTGTACCCATTGGCTGAGCTGGTCTTTGGGGGATGGTGTGAAGCTGTACCAACTATGACTTTGCTTAAGTGCAATCCTGGAAGCACTTGAGCTCCGTCTGAGGTGGGGAGGGGGTCCTGGAGCAGAAGCCCTGTGCAAAATCCACCATCACACAATATTTCCGAAGGACTGTCACATCCAGTCCTTGTTAGCATGAAAGACTCTCAATACTGTTTGCAAAAAAATTGTGTCATGTTTAATTTGCAAATAATTACAAAAGGCTAGGTGGGTATATGAGAGCAGGGTAGCTGGATTGTGGTGTTGCGTAAAAGAAGACATTCTGCCAGTTTTAGAGCATTGCCAAACTGGTCCATTTCTAAAAACAAAATACATACTTGTTGATTGACTTGATTGTTAATTATAGTTCTGCCTGCCAGTCCACACAGCTACTCCGTAAGACACACTTAATCATTGTTGATGTTTTTCTAAGTGTAGTATTGGCAGAGTTTAGAGTCTTTGAATTTTTTTTTTTTCTAGGCAAAGAGGCTTTTTCATGCTGGGGATGATGAAAAGTGTCCAGTGCAAAGGTCTAAGTACTTCATGTGACACAGGCTTTATTAAGATACACTGTGATAGGCTAAAAATGATTTTATTAAATTGCCAGGTCTTAGGAATGGGAGCAGATTGGGGAGCCTTGAAAGAGAGACTCACAGTGCTATCTGGATGTCTGAGGCTACTTGAGTCCTGGCCAGGCCTAAGATCCTGTCCCTGAGGCTGGGGTTTTACACTTGGCATGTGCTCCTTGCTCCTGGTAGCATCTGTTTTTATAGCATCCCTCAGTTTCAGCACTTCTGGGAAATACTCTATGTACCCCTGACCTCTCTTAAAAAGAGAAAATTCTCCACCACTAGCAACACATATATGGGTCGAATGTTATTTTAAAAATTTCACATTGAGCAGGAACCTGCTCTGCAGAGGAGCACATCACACTGGAAAAAGGATATTCTTAAGTATGCAAGTTGCTGAATGAGTGGTTTATTGGTGTCCCCATTGCTCACCTAGTGGAATTTATTGTTTGTTTGTTGTTTTTTTTTTTAAATAGAGGGCAAGTGTTATTTGTCTATTGTTGCACAACAAATCACCCAACACTCAGAGGCTTAAAATAGCAATAGCTATTTAATAGCTCTCATGGTTTCTCTGGGCCAGAGAGCCAGGAGCGGCTTGGTGGGGCAGTTCTGGCTTGAGATCTCCCCTGAGGCTGCAGTCATCTGGAAGCTTGTCCAGGGTAATTCACTGTCAGACTGGAAAGTGGGTGCTGACTGTTGGTGGGCACCTCAGCTCCGCTCCAGCCCACGGAGATGCTTGAGTGCCTTCTGATCATAGTGGCTGGCTTCCCCAGGGTGATCCAGAAGGTCACAAAGGAAGCTGTAATGTCTTTTATGGCCCAGCCTTGGATGTCACAGACCACCTTTTCTGCCATATTCTTTGACACCCAGATTAGCTATGATTCAATATGAGGTGAGGATCAATGGGGAGCATCTTGCAAGCTGGCTGCCATGGTCAGTATAGAAAGCAGATGCACTCCTAGGAGCCACCAGTTCTGCCTGAATGCCCTCAGTCAGTACCAACATTGGTTCCACAGGGCCACGGAGTTGGATTATTTCCCAGTGCTATAGAGCCATGTTTTTTCTAAATCGAGGCTCTGTACTACCTTAAACGAGACCGTCTTTGCTCCTCTGTGTTTGTGGTGTTGCTCTGAAGAACAGCAAACATTTCTCACCCAGGCTTGTCTAGATTTGAGTGCTTCAGTGCCTGCAGGGGTTGCTTTCAACTAGATAACTTTGACAGAGATCAGTCAAAGCCCAGCATCTGTTTAGACTTCTCATACTTAGCACTTGGTGTTATCACATTAAAGTCTAAATGTTGCTATTGCATGTGAGTCAATTATAAAGGAGACATTTCTCAGAAAAAGAAACATCATCTTTGGCTAGTCAAGGTACTTAATTGCAACAGTAGAAAGCAATTATGCTAATTTAAGCTCAAAAGAAACTTCCTGATATTGGGTCCTTTTCCACATCATTGGGAAGGTCAGAGAACTGAGCTTAGAAAATGGACCAGAACAGAAAGGTGAACAGCACTTCCCAGCCAAACCATTGCCCAGAACCAGACTGGGGAGGATGTTATTGCCACATCTGCTGGGAACCACAGAGCCTCAGCTGGCATTTCTGCTACCCCACAGCTGCCAGGGACACAGTGCACTCATTATTGCTGCCCCTGCTGCCACCCTTTGACGCAGTACCATAGCCAGGTTCCTTCATCTCTAGAGTGTTTTCCTGTTGACTCTCCTATTCTTCATCCTCAGATCCTGGCCCAAGTCTGGGGCAAGTGAGATTCTGATTGGCTGAGTCTAAACCATGTGCTCATCTCCTAGTTATAAGGGAGACAGGAAAGACATCATCTGGACTTCTCAGCTTCCATGGTGGGAAGAGGATTCAGCTTCCTGGGAAGACGCATAAGGTGGTAGATGCACAAACAGAAGAGCTATTCCAGTTGCTGGTCCATCAAAACAACATGATAAAGCAATAATTGCGCAACACAGAAATGTCCAGTACAATTAGTTCCTGATTTTGTTTTTCACCTGGAAAACATGTGAGAAATTGATCTGGGCTGACTGATTTGTCAAAAGAACAAAGAATGTCTTAAAAAATGTCCAGTGAGAAATAACATCAGGGCTGGCTGTGTAGCTTAGTGGTACAGCATTTGTCTAGCATGTGCAAGGCCCTGGGTGAAATCTCTAGCACCACAGGGGGAAAAAAAAAACAGGAAATGACAGCAACATCAAAGTGAGAAGGTGTACAATTGGGGCTGGTGATGCAGAGTGCTTGCTTACCATGTATGAGGACCCATCCCCAGCACAAGGAAAGGAAATGGAAAAAAGAAATACAGCTCAAATAGAAGGACAAGTAGCCCAACTTAAAAACTGGTCAAAGTATCTAAATAGACATTTCTTCAAAGAAGTTATACAAATTGCCAATGAAAGTTGCTCAATGTCATTAGCCTTCAGGGAAATACAAACCAAAATCACAGTGAGATACCATTTCACATTCAGAAAAATGGCTATAATAAAATGACAGATAATAATAAGAGTTGGTGAAGATGAGGAGGAATTGGAATCTTCACATATTATTGGGAGGGAATATAAAATGGTACAGCCGTATTGGAAAACAGTCTAGCTATTCTTCAAAAGAGTAAACATAGGGTTATTGTATGACCTAGCAATTCTATTCCTAGAAAATAACCAAGAGAAATAAAAATGTTTATCAAATTGGGCAAAAACATGTACATAAATGTTTATAGAAACATTATTCATCATAGCCAAAAGGTAAAAACAACCCAAACTTCCATCAACTGATG
Source organism: Marmota marmota marmota (assembly GCF_001458135.2). NCBI lineage: Eukaryota > Metazoa > Chordata > Mammalia > Rodentia > Sciuridae > Marmota > Marmota marmota. The sequence continues at coordinate 2,941,934 of NW_026000240.1, forward strand.
AGTCAATAAATAAAATATGGTATGTCTACACAATGGAATATTATTTGACCATAAAAGAGAATAGTATACAGATACTTGCTACATTACAGGTGAATCTTGAAAAATAGTAAAATATGCCAGATGCAAAAAGCTACGTGTGGTATGATTCCATTTAATGACAGATTCAGAATAAGCAAATACATAGAGAGATAGTAGATCAATGTTTCTTAGGGCTGGGAAGGGGTGGGGGACTGGGAAAGATAGCTAAAATGTATAGGGTTTCCTTTCAAGATACAGAAAGTGTTCTAAAATTGAATTGCCATTGTTGTATGTAACTATGGATATATTAAACCCCATCAAACTGTGTACTTTTAAAGGGTGAATTATATAATGTAAATTATATCTCAATAGTACTGTTATTCAAAAAGAATAAATATTTGCTTATGATAGAAAAGTAAAAAGGGAGAGAAAAATAAAACTTTATAAATATTAATTTTGGAGTATGTCTTGCTTCTTTTCTAGGCAAAGCTTTCTTAAAAATTTATTTTATGTATTTTTAAGCATAGTACATATTTAATTTTGTCCAGTTTTTTTCTAACAAAAATATTTATCTTGTTTGTATTGCAGTCTGTGATGCAAACATTGTTTTTAGTGATTGCACAACATATTTCACCAAGTGGCTGTTATTAAGCCCCTCAAGCATTTGCTCCTGTTGGCCATTTAAATTATTTCCTTTTTTTTTTTTTTTTTGGCTATCATGCCTATACTTTGATGAGCATCTTTGTTCATGAAGTTTATTTGAGATTTAAAATCATTCCTTGGGGCAGATTGAAATAGAAGGATTTTTGGGTTAAAGAGCTTGCATATTTTAAGGCTCTTGATACATAGGGCGAGCTTGCTTTGCAAAGGAGATTTTCCCTCTTAAAAAAATGCCCTTTAAGGGAAAAAAAGTCTCATGCTTCACTTCCCCTCAACCCCCTGTGGCCTAAACTCAGCTTTTTCCTTTGATCCTCTGCGTTTTCCTTCTCCCTCCTCATTTCTGTTGGAAATGGATCTGTGCTGTGACATACGCGGTCAATACTGGAGGTTTTTCCACCTGGGCCTCTGAGTTGATGGCTGTCCGATAACATCTAAGTCATCGTATTGGATTTTTTCAAGGCATAAATGCACAAGGGCAAATAGCACAGGAGAAGAGCCAGCCAATGACATTTGGAAGCTGAGGAGCTAGCTACTGCCAAGTGGTATCTGACCTAGAAGACCCAGTGAAGCTGAGCTTGAAGTCAGTGGGGGGCTGGGGAGACACAGCCCAAGGGGGCCAGTCTGTGGGTGGTGCTCAGGAATAGGGCCACCTTGAAAGTGACTTCTAAAAGTGACTGCACCGGCAGGACTCAAAAGAGAGACCACTTGTAATCTGATGTGCAAGATCACCTTGCCTACTCCATGTCTGCTCCACACCTCTGCTGAAGAGTGTGGATTTATTCTCTGGAAAATATAAAACAGAGGGTGCTGGACTGGGGACCTGGGGCCCAGATGACAGCAGCAGCACTGTATTGGCAACAGGAGGATTATGTGAAAGTCTAGATGGTCAGCAATGAGGTACCACACCCTTCTGTCCCTCCTTAGTTTCCAGAACTCGACTGCTGGGTATATGTACTGCATGTAGGAGATGCATAAATTTTTTCCAGTCTCTGGGCTGAGAAAATCCCCCCAAATACTGCCATCAAGATTCTGAAATGGCCTGGTTAGCTCAGCTTACTGTGAAGCCCACAGTCGACAAGCCCTGGACACACACGTGGTGCTTTCCATCAGCACGTTCCTGCAGCACCCTGAAATATGATCAGCCCAGGACTATTTAATCTCCCATTAAGATGCACAGTATGTCTCACCTTGCATCCAAGTCATTTAGGGCTCTTTAAAAAGTTTTATGTTTTATTGATGCCTTGCACATTAATTTTTAAGTTCATTTCTACATTTTGTTATCAGTTGTAAAAGTAACTTTCCTCCATGTATTTTCAAACTAATTGTTGGCTACATTTGTATGACAGTTATTGCTTTTTGTGTTTTCTTTTATATCTCACTACTTCACCCAGCTTTCTTATTAATTCTTAAAATTTTCAAATGAATCTTGGGTTTTATGTGAAGACGATTCCACCATCTGCACATTATGACAAGGTGTCTCCTCTTTCTTTTCTGTAGTTATACTTCTTTCTCCTGGTTTCTGTGCCTTGGTCCCAAATTTCAGAAGAGTGTTAATTGGTGCTTAATAGCCATCACTCTTGCCTGTCCTTGACTTTGATAAGATGGCTTCTAAGTGCCTTGCCATCAGTTACTATGTTTGAATTTGGTTTAAGAAAGATATTCTTTATTATATAAAGGGAGCATTCTCTTTTCTTTCCTCTGTCCATTCTAGAAATATATGTGAATTTTATCAAAAGTCTGAGTACTTACTAAGTTGTGCATGTCATTTTCCTTTGACTTTCTGATATGTTCTGATGAATAAATTAGTGTCCCCTCAGGAATCATGTCCTGAATGGGTTGATTAGACATAGTGACAGAATCATGAGAGGACACAGGCTTCCTGGGTCCATCCCCATGAGCAGCATCCCTGTGGTCCTCCCTCCCTGGCTATTTCTGCTACCTCCAAAGTCCCTGAAGGACCTCTCAGGAGAGGGAGGTCATTCTAATCTCTTACCACTCAAAATGTGGTTCACAGACCCTCCACTTCAGGATCACCAGGAGATTATTAGAAATGTAGAATCTCAGACCCCACTTCAGACCTACCAAATCGGAATGATATTTACTGAGTGAGACACCACCCACCTCCCAAAGAGATTTATGTGCACAAGGAAGTCTCAGAAACACTGTTCTCACATAGGGAGGGATACAATGGCTTTGTTTAATTTCTCTTATGCCAACAGGACAGCCCTCAGTCCCACACAGCAGATATTGAGAGAAGTTCTAGGGTGCTCATACCAAATGTATACACATGAGGACAGAGGTGGAGCCCGAGAGAGGGAGCAGGCCTGGGGATGTACAAACATGTGCACAAATCTTTTTAGGATACCTGGGCAAGTGTCATGAGAGATTGGTACTCAAAGGTAAGATGAACTGTTCACGTCTGTGGCATGGGAAAGGGGTGCCTGAGTTAAGGCAGGCAGGAGAGCAGAGAGAGAGAGAAAGGGCAATAGAATTTTCTAAAAAGGAGCACCTGATGATTTGCTGTAACTCACTGCACATGGTGACTCCTAAAGTGCCTGAGCTGTGGAGGAGGGGATGCTGGTGGTTAACCGTCTCCAGACCTGATGGTTAGCAGCCCTGGGAGGCAGGATTTCCTCTGGTTCTCTCAGAACATTGATCTGGTTAAGAAGACGTACTCATTAAGATCCTGCGTCTGTCTTCTTTGGAAAGCATCCGGTCTCTGTATGTGCTCCCTCATTTGTAAAAGAGACAAACATCCCCACCTCCAAGCCAAGCTCCAAGAGGACTTGGGGATGGTGAGGACCAATTAGAATGCACAGAGGAAGTTCACTGTGAGCTCCGAGTAGGGAGGTTGGTGGGGAATCAAAGCCATCTTCAGCAGGAGTGGCAACCGCAGGGCAGTGCCATCACCACCAGACACAAAGGATTCCTCATGCTTCTACAGGGAGCTCAGAGGAAACCAGCAGAGTGCAGAGATGTCTTTTCAGCTGATCCCCAGGTTCACGTGAGAAAGAGCCATCTTGCACAGCATCATTTTAACCCTGGAACGTAGACTGGGTCGACTTCAAAGAGGCTTGAATGTCAAAAGCATTTTGATATTAAGTTTTACAAGTGAGATCAGAAGTCATCATTTAAGACAGCACTACAGAGAGTGACTTGGTGACACAGCTCTTATAAAACTGGGGGAGAGACCAGAGAGTGAGATTAACCCTCTACTATTCAGATGGAATTGTATAGTAGGCACAGGGGAAATAATCCTGCTGAGGAATTGCAGTTTTTCAAACTGGTGAGTCATCTTTGGACAAGGACATAGGGAAGGGACTAAAATGACAGAGCCTCTGCCACTGGCCAGCACTGTGCTAAGCAGTCTATGGCCATGTGTGCTGGTTCAGATATGGCATGTGTCCCAAAGGCTCATGTGCTGGATACCTGGTCTTCAGTGTGGCAATGTTAGAGGTGGTGAAACTTTTAAGAGGTGTAGCATAGTAGAAGGTGATTCAGGGATTGGGGACACCACCCTCAGAAGGAATTAATGTAATTATAATGGGACTCCAGTTAGTTTCTGTAAGAGTAGGTTGTTTTAACAAGAGCAAGCCTAGCCCTTAACTCTCTGGCTTCCTGGCTCACCATGTGACCTCTTCTGAACTATGCTCCTACCATGATTCTGTTCAGTGGTGTGACTTCCAGTCTAAGGAAGCCCTTTCCAGAGATCAAAAGATGAGAACACTTGATTTTGGGCTTTCAGCCTCCAAAACTGTGATATAAATAAACCTCTTTTCTTTATAAAGTACTACTCAGCCTCTGGTATTTTGTTATAGAAACAAAACAGACTAAACACTATGCTTCCCCAATTTTAACATGCACTTGCGTTAATTAAACAACACATTTGGGATTCAAGGTCAGCTCTGGCGGCCACACTCAAATATACCAGACTGTCTTATAATCTCCCATAAAATAGTGCCCTCAGACTTCAGTGTGCTTTTTAATCACTGAGGATCTTGTTTAAATGCAGGTTCTGACATAGGATGTTTGGGATAGGGCCTGAGATTCTGCATTTCTTGCAAGTTCCCAGCAACTGACACAGCTAATACTTGGTCCATAATCACAAAAGCCTGGCTTCCAAGAGAGTCTGCTCCAGGGTTTCACAACTTTGCATGATACCAGATTTATTTTTATTTAATTTTAATCTTGTATTGAAATCTCCCAAACCATGAGCCAAAATGAACTTTTATCCTTGTATATTAAGTTCATTATCTCAGGTATTTTATTAGAGTAATGGGAAGCTGACTAACACAGACACTAGAGTCATAAATAAAGACAGTTAGTCTTAAAAAATTAATGAAAAGAAAAAAAACAAAACCAGTAAAAAGTTGTGATTTGTACCCTCAGAAAGATCAAAAACTTATTGCTTCCATAAAACAAGTGTACGATATTGTGTTAAAAGTTGTCTGTGGAGAAGAAACAGAGCTTCTAGAAATTCAAAGCATAACTGGTAAAAATAAATGTTCAATCAGATAAGCTGAATAATGTAACAGATGAGGCTAAGAACCAATCTAATATTCTAAAACAGAAATCTCTAGAAATAAAAGCAAAATACAAAAATAAAAATCAGAGAAAAACCTAGAGAAATAGAAAAATAGATCAGAGGTTTCAATACCTATCTAATAGTAGTTTCAATAGAATATGGACATTGAAAGAAGTAGAAGAAAAATTTCGTGAACTAAAGAAAGCAGGAGTCTTCAGATTGAAACAGTCCAGCATGTCAGGAAGGGTTTATGTAGACACACTCTGACCCAGTGACAGGACAAGAAGCAGAAAAGTGTACAGAGATTTTATACAGGACATCTTGAAAAATAGGACGCAGGCTGGTGTGAGAGTTCTTCTCATCAGCTGTACTAAATGCTAGAAGCCCAGGCTGTGATGTTCTCTCACTATTTTGGAGAATGGAGTGTGAAATCAGTATCACTGGCCAAAATCAAGGGGCTTGCAGGGCCCCCTCCCTGCTGAGGTGGGCTGGGAGAGCCTTCCTTGCTTCTTCCAGCTTCTGGAAGCTGCTGGCAGCCCTTGGCTTGTGGCTCCACTGCTCTCATCTTTGAGGCCAATGTCTTCAAATCTCTCCCCACCCATCTTCATGTCACCTTCTCCTCTGGGTCTGTGTGAGGAGTCTCCATTACAAGGACACCTGTGATTGCACTGAAGACCCACTTGAATATTGCAGGAGAATCTCTTCATCTCAAACCCTTTCTCTTAATCACACATGCAAGGACCTTTCTCTCTCTCCCTCCCTTTGGCTCTCCATAAATTAACTGCCAAAGGTTCCAAGGATGAGGATGTCTTTGGGGAGACCAGTTTGTAGCCCACATAATCACCAGCCATATACCTTACACTAAAAACAGATTTTTGAGGACCCACTGCAGCAAAACTAAAAACAAATTTTAAAAGTGGAGAACATGGGAGACGAGAAAAAGTGCAGCTGCAGGCCTAGAAGGAGAAACCTGAAAGGAAGCACCGTCTCTTTGTATCAGGGTTCTCCAGGGAAACAGCACCACAGGACGTGGATGGGTACATAAGAAGAGATTCATTATGGGAATTGGCTCCTGTGATTAGGGAGGCTGAAAAGTTCCGTGAAGTGCCATCTGAAGCGGCAGGCCCAGGAGAGCCGATGGTGAGATTCAATCCGAGTGTGGAGGGGCAGCCAGTGGTGTGACTTCCAGTCTAAGGTCACAGGTCGAAGGGGGTGATGGTTCTGAGGATGCAAATCCTGGACTCCAAGGCTGGAGAGCCAGGAGCTCCAGTATCTGCAGCAGGGGAAGATGGATGTCCCAGCTCAGGAGGAACAGAGAGCCAGTATGCCCTTCCTCTGCCTTTTTGTTCCCTCTGGGCCCTCTACACATCCACAATGCCTTGGTGAAGATGATCTTTGCTCTGTCCACCAATTCAAATGCTAATCTCTTCCAGAAACAGGCATTCTCAGCCACAGGCGTCATGGCAGGGCCTTGATGGATTCTCCAGCCCAGACATTCAGGCAGACACTGCTCTCCCAGGGCCATGACTGTGAGCCGTTTATAAAGGCAGCTTCCACATAATCACACCACCATGCTTGCAGGGACGTGACCAGCCACATGCCAGAAACCTGCACCCCATGCCCTTAGCCCACAGCGAGCATCGCACTGGAAGAGGAGGCGTGATCTGGTTTTCTTCCAAAGCATTTAACTGCAACAGGCCGTGTGTCTTCGTCCATTAGGCACTGCAGTTAAAAGAATACCTAAAACTGAGTGATTTTAAATTAACAGAAATTTATTTCTTAAGATTCTAGAGACTGGGAAATACAAGACTGAGGGGCTGGTGTGGTTTTCTTGCTATGTCATCCTGTGGCAAACGGTGAACAGTGGAAGGGCAAGACAAAGTGTGTGTGCGTGTTGTGTGCATGTTGTGTGGGTGGTCAGCGAAAGCACAGGAGCTGAACTCCTCATGATAATCCTGTTTTCCCACTCGTGGAACAACCAATCTGCTCTTGTGATAAAGACACGAACCACTACGAGGGCAGAGCCCTGGAGACCTCTTACCTCCCCAAACTGTTCCAGCACATGAACTTTGGGGGACACATTCAAATCACCACCTGAGGTCTCAACAGAGTCCTGTGTTCAAACAGTAAAGTGGTATCATCCTCGTCAGGGCAAGGTCCTTGGTGCTAGGACCTGAGGGGCCCAGTGCCCTCCTCTGTCTGGCCCAACTCACCAGCAAGAGTGTTTCTTTAAAAAAGACACCACTGGAGGGGCTGGGATTGTGGTTCAGTGGTAGAGCGCTTGCCTCACATGCGTGAGGCACTGGGTTCGATTCTCAGCACCACATATATAAATGTATGAATAAAACAAAGATCCATCAACAACTAAAAAAAAAAAAAAAAGACACCACTGGAAAGCTTCGCTCACCTCCCTGTGAGCCCCAGGCTCCTCAGCATCCCTGGGTGACCCTGACCACTTGACAGAAGAGTAAGAAGGTGGGTGACAAGATTTGAGGAAGCTGGAAGGCTTTATGGTGGCTCTTTCTTCATTGTTTTTCTTGAATGTTACAGATTTACTGAAGGTCAGTCTCACTATGTACCCACATAGGCGCCAAGCAAGACCCAGGAAGTGGAATTTAGGAATGCAAGAATTTAGGAATTTACCACCCCGGGCTTGGGCTTCTTCTCATCCAGGACAGTGTGAGCATGCTTGCTTCTCACATTTGGTGGCCTGCCCCTCCCAAGGTCACACCCACGGCCTTGGCTTGGTGGAGATGGTGAGTGTGTATGTCTTAGGCTCCTGCCAGACTGGGCGGGGATGGGGGCAGGAATGGTCATGGAGGATAGGGATCTTATCCCTCCTCCACCTCTTCAAGAACTAACCCAGAAATTGACACATAATTCACTAAGTTAAGCTTAAGACTGAACAAATGCATAAACATCTCCTTTCCACCGCCTCGCAGGGCACAGGGACCAAAAAGCAGCCCCTGGAGGTGCTGGGGACCTGCATCTATCCTGCCCAGTGGCTATGCCTGTCTTCTTCCACCTCCTTTCTGGTCATTCTCTCGTCCCCTCTACCCACTTGGATCTCCTTGCTCTTGCTGATAGGATTCAGGACTGGCCTGGAGGCTGGTTCTGGGTCCCTCATAATCATCTCTCTCAATTGGACAAGAGAATCTTCTTCTAAGACTGTCACTACCTAGGTCTTATCTTCTCCCAGGGGTCCTCATGCTCACTTGCTCTTGCCTGAAGATAAGTTGTCCAGGGACTGTGGCCCCTGGAAGAGAAGTATGTTGAGAAGAAAGTGCCAAGTTCCCTGAGTCAGATGGATCAATTCCCAGTTCTGCCACTTTTTAGCTTTGGCAAGTCAACCAATCTCTCAGGACCTCAGTTTCTCATCAGAAATGAGTTATTGCGAGGACTCAGTGCTATAATGTACTAGAAGAACAATCAGCATGAGGCCTGGAAAGTCAAAGAGGCTCAATCATGGCAGAACAGACTGTGGCACCCTGGTCTGGATTTATAATAACCCCCCAGGGCTCTGCATCTGTGACTCATTTATTTAGTAAGGACATCAATCATCATCTAGGCTTTTCCTTAGCTTGCTGAGGTCCCCTATATTATACGCTCCTTAGAGCTGAAATACTTAACAGAGTTTATGGATAGACTAAAGCATATGATCACAAGTTAGAATATTTGTTTTTTCAAAAAACATTTCTCATTTCTGATATTTCTATTAGAGATTGAATAAATAAGCTTTTATATTAGAAAAAACACAAAGTTATGGGGCTGGGGTTATAGCTCAGTGGTAGAGCACTCGCCTAGCTTGTGCAAGGCCCTGGGTTCAATCCTCAGCACCACATAAAAATAAACAAATAAAATAAAGGCATGCTGTCCATCTACAACTACAAAAGAATTTAAAAAGAAAAAACACAAAGTTTATAACTTCTAACTATTACAGACTTGCTAAAGAGAGTTCTTGTTATTAAAGTTCAAATACAGAGCAGTAGTGAACAACACAATCTTCAGGGCCAGACTACACCAGATTTAAATCCTGATTCTATACTTGATGACCATGTGACCTTGGCCATGATGTGGAGCAGCCTGGGACCTTCGTTGACTTCTCTGTTGGGTGGGTCTCCTAATAGCACAGTGTCTGGAGTCTCTGCAAGGCTTGGGCAAGAGTGAGCTCTGAGTATGGTGCATCCAGACAGAGGTAACCAGCATCTTCAGGATGGCTGGGAACTGTGAGGTGGGATTTGGAGAGATTTTTATAAACGATTTTTCATGTCTCCATTCACTCAATCATAAAAGATATGGTTTTCAAAATGCCTCAGTAGAGATGTTAGGGGAAAAAATGCTTCTGAAGGATGCATTTAACTAATATAAGTTTTCTAGTGTCATTCTAGCCACTGGCCCCTCAAGAGTTGGGGTGGGGTACTGAGAGTGAGTGGTAGCCGCTGGGAACCTTCAAGTGCTGAAAGCAGCTCTCAAATACCAAGACGGACATGGAGCTCGAGGCTGGCCTCTGAGTGAACAGGAGTACCGTTGACTTCAGTGCAGGGAGGTTGTCAGCTAGTTTTTCTAGATGCCTCTATTTCATGAAGGATTCTACTAGAAAAGAGAGAAAAGAAGTGAAAATGCTAACACAGGTCAAATGTCCCCCTGCTGTGTCCTCCACCCTCAATTCACTGTCTCCTTGCACACTGATTATCTGCCCACACAAAAGCTAAATGACACGTTGAGGCTCCAGTAAAGACAGGGAAGGCAGTGCCCTGTGCCGGCTCCTGTGTGAATGTAGCCCAGGCCGTACACATGGACGAACCATCTCACCGCAGACTCAGCTGAACTTGAGCTGACCCCCGTCTGTGAGAAGGAGCAGGCTGCTCAAGCTCTTGATTTGAATTTTCTGTCTGCTGGCCACGGAGCCTTGGCAAGCTGCAGTCTTCCTTCTACTTATTCTTTTGAGGCCTGATAGCTACTGAGCACAGCTAGGGACTAGGTGCTGTGACAGACCCGGGGACCACAGAAATGAAAAAGCCCCACGACTCTCGTCACAGTGTGCCTGGTCTGACATGCCAGGCTGGCTGTGCTAGTGGTGGGCCCTCTATGCAACTAGAGGTGCTGACCAACTTGGGGGGGGGGGAAGTTCAGGGACAGTGACCAAGAGGAGGTGAGCAAGGCTTGCCAGACGACACCCCTGATGTCCTGAGTTCCTGTTGAACATCGTTTCACTGCTTTATAGCTCTGCCTTTCTGTGGCTCTGTAGGTGGGTCTGGTGGCCCTCCACTACTTTTTGTTCCCTTTCAATGTTGAATCTTGCCATGGGCAGACTAAGATGTGATTGGGCTTTTCTCTCCACTCTGGCTGGAAGATGCCTGCCAGAACAGGGCACTGGAGTTAAGGACAGCATAGCCGAGGAAGGCTTGTAGTCTTGGTTGATAAGACGTGGGCCAGCTGAGGAAGAAGCTTCTTAGAACATGCAGGTGAGACTGTAAGCATCACCCAGTACCAGGGACATGGCATGTTGGTTGCTTCCAGATGGTGAGGGGCAGATCATGCAGAAGGTTGAGGATCCATGGGGGTGGAGGTGAGGGAGCAACAGCGTGGGCTGTTTTTTTGGGACTGGAAGATAATCCTGGGGACTAGTGGGATGCTGTATGCCTTGGGTCTCTGGAGCTCTGAGCTAGAGTGGACAGCACCAGTATTATCCATTTCCAGAATTCTACAAAATGGGCCACTAATGTCCAAATTTCTGCAGCAGCTTTATGAATGACCCAAGAAGATGATGAGCACTGTTGGGAGATGCACCTGCAATCAGACCCTTTTATTAGTCAAAACCACCACAAGAGGCTTCAAGGATGTGTTGCTGAAATAGTGGGATCCCCAAAAAGAGGCCTGCAAGTGATTGGTGGGAATTGGAGTTAGTAACTAAAAGGGGTGAGGCCTTAGCAAAAGGTGGTATGTGCCAGCCATGGGTAAAGTCCAGAATCACCACTAGGGGAAGAAGAGTAACTGGGAAGGCTGAGTCAGGTTTCTAGAACTAGGGCTGAAAACCATGGATTTGGCTATTTTGGCCCATGGCACATCCCCAGCCACACAGACCACTTTGCTACCACCTTGTTCTAGGCCCTCACCCTTTCTCCCCTGGACTTGCAACACCTTACTAACTGGGCTCCTTGCCTCAGACTAGGCCCACTTCCCTCTCTGGGACCTCTCTCACTCCCCAGTCCACCATCTACAGTGATCTGCTCTGAGTGTTCTCAGTATTCTAGGCTTCCAATGCATTCCATCTCCCTCAAGGGGATCAGAAGATGTCCTTTGCCTGGGTGAGTGAATGATGTGACAAATGAACTAATGAGAAAAGAGGGCAGGTGCAAGCCCATCAAAGCACACAGCACTGAGGTAAGCAGAGCAGGTGAGGACCAGGCTAAAGCTCTCTGAAGGCTTGGCTTGGAGGAGAGGCACTGGGAGCTGGGACCTGGGTTCTCTCCCTCCATCTAGGAGAGAGTCAGAGCACAGCCTTGGGTCTCTCCTGGGTCTGGTGTGCTGGGTTCCCAAGCTTCTTCCCTGGGCAGCTCTTTGAGCTGCATTGAGAATCATTCGGGATGTGGGTTGTAACAATGTTGTGAGAAACTAAGCCAAGCTTTGAGAGAGAGAAAGAGAGAGAGAGAGAGAGAGAGAGAGAGAGAGAGAGAGAGAGAGAGAGAGGCTGTAGAGACCCCAGCCAATCCTCCACAGAGACACATTGGCACAGAGGCACCACACACCATCAGGTCTGCGTGGCCCCTTCTCCTGTGCCAGCAGAAAGGTCTTTCTCAGGCACACACCTGCTCAGGTCCTTGGGGTTGCCGATAAGAAAGTGAAGGGGTAGGGGCTACTTCCTCCTCTTTAGAAAATACTTCCGGATTCCTTGTCTGGAGTCTTTGGTGGGAACTGGGAGGAAGTTTGGCATCTAAACCTTTGCCAAGTCTAGACTCAGGAGAGGATTAGCAACATCAGGAGGGAGACAAGAGAGGGAAGGCAGGGTCATCTCCTGCATCCAGGGGCCTGCCTGGGTCCTTCCCCAGATCTCACTGCACTGAGGCCTGCCGGACTGTTGCTGCTTCTATCACCTACAATTGTCAGGAGTTAAATCTGAGAGCCCCAGAACCACGACAGGAGGGCAGGGACTTCTCATGGAGCTTGCAGCTATTTCCATGGTCCCTATTTCCATATCATTCACATATTAGGTCAAACAGAATAATTCATTCTTCAAGATTCCCAAGGACTAATAATTATAGAACCTATTAAAAACTAGCACTCCAGTACCTACCTGAATATACCACAGTGAATCCCACCATTGCTTACATCCACAAAAAATCAATTTAAAAAATAACTGTGGTTAAGTGGAAGAAAGATCAATAGGTGGAGGAGGGCAGAGAGTCAGGGGAGGAAGGGAAAGGGAGATACTGGGGAAGGAATTAGAACAAGATCTATTCCTTTCTTTTATAACTTTGTCAAAATGGATTCTGCTATCATGTATAACTAGAAAGAACCAATTAAAAATATATATAACCAGTACTCCAAAGTACATTGATTAGTTATACATACAGTTCATGCAGAGCCAGTGAACATTACATAGGGAAGTTAAGGGATGATTTAGAATAATAATTAGTCTAGCAATGCAAAATTGATTACACACATACTAAATGTTTTTTTTAAAAACAAATAACAAACCTTATAAATGTTTTTAGTGGACTGAAATGAAAGCTAAGGAAGGAGAGGAAATCCACAGAATGGAAACTTGTTGGTATAGGCACACAGCACAGTCACTCTGGAGTTAGCATGTCAGTTGGTGGTGTGTGGGCAACAGGGACAAGAACACAGGCAGGAATGCTTGGTCTTATGGGCACCATAAGGGGGATTGAACCCAGGACCTCATGCTTGCTAGGCAAGCACCCTACCACTGAGCTCAAACCAGCTCACCAACAACTGAGGCTTCAACAATGGGGAGTTGGAAGCTCTTGAGGTGAAGGAAAGGAAGTAAAATTTATAGGAAGAGGTGATAATAACTAAAAACATTAATTGAGTATTTACTAAGTGCTAGGCACACTGCTGAGTGGTTCCTGTGCCTTATCTTGTTTCATCTTCTACAACCCTTTCAGGGGTGATGTGATTTTTATCCCCTCTTCTATTTATAAATGAGAGGCTGATGCTCAGAAAGCTGAAATAACTCACCCAGGTCACGTATAGCTGCCCAGCCCTAGGCAGGTTTTGGAACGTTATGGCTGACTCCAAAGTCCAGGGGGTTTATCACCACATGGTACTGCCTCTGTAAGGTTCTAGTTCCACATTGAAGCATCCAAATTTCCTTCCTTCTGGCCCTATGTTATGTCTTTCATTAAGTAGAGGGTTTTTTAGGGGGAAGGGAGAAAATATTTGAAATATGTGTTTATTTAGATCCAGGTACTAAACTAATAATGATTTCTATTTATAGAAAACATACTTGACTAGAATTGCTGGAGAAAGGCTTGCCCTTGACTTCTGCAGCCAGAACCGGACACATCTCAGTTCCAGATAGAGGACCAAGGAGGACTGGTTCTAAGTAGAACCAGCCTTGGAAGCCAAACTAATCAACTGTATCAAATGTCCTCATCATTACATAAGCATTTAAAAACTTCTATAAATTATATTTTACAATTTTAAGATATTTTTCTCTTAACAAATGATGGTACCTCTGACTGGAACAGAGGGCCATGCGCAGACTCACGTACTCCTCCACAACCAGCAGGAAGGAGGATGCTTATTTTGTTTTTTAATTGCTGCTTGGAGTGTGCAGTTGGAGAGGACGGCTGCCAGATTTGCTCACTCAGTGTTTGGAAATTTTTGCCTAAGCCCATACGACTCCAGTCATAACTTACTCAGAAGCGTGCCAGGTGTCGACACGCTCATTCCTCTGCTCTGCCTCGCGGGGCCTGGTGGGCCCCAAATGAATCTCTGTTGATATTAGTGGGGATCTGCCACCTGCTGGAACAACCCCCCACAAAGTTCAGGGGTTTAACTCAGTGCCAGTTTCTTTCTCAGGCATAGTCCAGGGCAGATTAGGGGTGGAGGGCTCTGTCAGGCATCTCCTTTCAGGACCTGGGCTCCTCCCTTTGTGTGACTTCCTCACCTGCCTGGCCTTGGAGTCATCCGGTGGCTTTATCAGTCTGGCAGGCAAAGGAGCAGGGGTTAAGTCACAGGTTACTTAGAGGCAGGCAGAATGGGGACTATGTTACATGTGCCCACATCCTTTGGTAGGAACTAATCATGTAGCCATGTGGATGTGAGAAGGCTGGAAAATAGAATTATTATGGGATGAATTTTGTCCCCCACCCCAAATTCACATATTAAAGTTCTAACCCCCCAGTACCTCAGAAGATGACTGCTTGAGGAGATATGGCCTCTAAAGGGTTGATTGAGTTTAAATGACTTTTTTCTGGGTAGGCCCTATTACGATCTGACTAGTGTTCTTTATTTATTCATTTTATTTTTCTGAGGTATGGGGGATTGAACCCAGGACCTCATGCTTGCTAGGCAAGCACCCTACCACTGAGCTACAGCCTCAGTCCCTGAGAATGGGACAGTTGGACACAGAGAGACTCCAAGGACTGGTACCCACAGAGGAAGGGCTATGTGAGGACACAGTGAGAAGGTGGCCATCAGCAAGCCAAGGAGGGAGGTCTCAGGAGACACCTAACTTGATAACACATTGACCTTGCACTTCCGGCCTGCAGAACTATGAGGGTGTAAGTGTCTGTTGTTTAAGGGGCTGGGGCCTGAGGCGTTTTGTTAGAGCAGCCTGATTGATACACTATTGATACACTACTCTAGCAGCGGGCCCCAGATGGGCGAGCTTAGCTATCTCTGCTGCAGTCCACCCCCTTGCTCCCTTCCTCTCCTTCATCCTCTGCCTAGGAAGGACAAGCAAAATCCCAGCCAGCCCCTGCATCTAGCTCAACATGTAGGACTTTCAGGTATGTTGGGACAGTCAATGGCCTTTAAACCCAGGCTCCTGGCTTCTTCAACTATATAATTCTCTCAAAAAGTTAGGAGGCTTCCAGTCACTTTGCTTCCAGTCAATTGTGCTAGTGTCAAGAGGGGGCAAAATTGCAACATGGAGTGGACGACCAGTTGAGGAGAGGGTCTTATGGAGAAATTGTGGCTCTCATCAGGGTCCAGACAAGGTGGTAGAGTTTGAGAGTGGTGAGGATCACACAGAGGATCAGGAAAACGATGATAAGTGATGGGATGTCAGGTCCTCATCAGGCTCTCTAGCTCGAGTGCATCCTTGTTTCGGCTGCCTGAATCCCTGATCATTTGCTCTATTATTTATACTAAATTTGGGGGCTTTTGACTCCCCTTTCAATCCTTATCAGCTATCACAGGATTGCTCCATGACATCATTTACCCTGGGGTCAGAAACATCTGGTTTGTTGGTCTCTACTCTGATCTTCTCGACTTTCCCTCTGATCAGGCGACTTTCCCTCTGATCAGGCGAGGACAGCCTGCCAGGGGCTTCACTCTGTTTATCAGGGTGAAGAAAAGTGACTTGTCTGAGGGCCATACTGGAGGGTTCTGTTAGAGGTGCCTAATGAGGCTGGAGTTTTCAAAATGGAGTGTTTTATATGGAGCTGCTTAGGCTCAGGCCTAAGGCCATCCTCACAGCTAGTAACTACCCCCACCCTGTGTTTGTTTTTTTCCCCTGAATCAGAATTCTGGACCCTGCCTTATTTTGGTTTGCTTCCTCAGGCCTTCTTTCACAACTTCATGGTGGCTAGCTTGAGGCTGTTAGGCTTGGGTAGGAAGGTAGAATTCAAGAATTGATTTTTGCCTCAGGCCTAATTCTCTGTGTTTACTAGAGAAGGAAAAATTCATTGGGTCTTCATTGCTCAAAATCTATTAAAATTCAGACATTGAACAGTATCTGAGAAAGAAACCCTTATTGAATGAAATCCCTGAGGTTTGGGGATTGTTACAGAAGTTAGTAGATCCCCACTAATACAGGGATTAATTTTATCTGGGGAGGTAGAAAGAGCCCAAACAGGAGAGTTTCATAGGAGTTACCTTTTTTTCCCATTGCTGCAGACCCTTGGTTTCTCGTTCTTTCTTTTTCATTTCCTTTCTTCTTGAGAACTGATCAGTTCTTTATTGAGCTCATCTTTTTCTTGCAATATCTTGCTGATTACAGTCAACAGACACAGCACGGCACTGGTTTTCATCTTCTTCCCCCAGAGACTGTATGACTTCCAGGATATCCCAGGCAACAGTTTTTACCAAATGTGTTGTCTGAGGCTACCAGAGATTTCTGGTTATCTATTTGCTATATCTCTTTTCTTTGTCTAGCTTCATATTTTCATTTTTTAAAAATGGAAGTACCTGGGCGATAGTGGTTGCAGAGGAGACAGCAGGAGAGGTGCTAAGAAAGAATGTAAGACAGGAAAATAATTAAATATTTTCACTGTGGCCACATATCCTTCAGTACCCAATGCCATTCATACTTCAGGACTCCTGGATTCCTGCTAGGGCTGGACACTGGAAATAATAATTAAAATTTTCTTCATTTAAATTTGAAGTTGAGAGGCAGACCTGCAACCGACTGGCAGAACAGGCCCAGCGGCCCGCCGGCGTGGTAGACACATCACCCCAATTGGAGGAAGGGCCCAGCTGCCGCCTGCAAGGTAGGCAGACCGCGCGTCCCGGAGAAGGGGCCCAGTGGCCTGCCGGCCTAGTTGAAAGATCACCCCAATTGGAGGAGGGGCACAGCCGCCGCCCGTGCCTGCAAGGTAGGCAGACCTGCAACCTGGAGAACAGGCCCAGCGGCCCGCCAGCATGGTAGACAGATCACCCCTATTGGAGGAGGGGCCCAGCAGTTGCCTGCAAGGTAGGCAGACGACGCGAACTGGAGAAGGGGCCCAGTGGCCTGCCGGTGTGATAGACAGATCACCCCAATTGGAGCAGGAGCACAGCCGCCGCCTGCCCCTGCAAGGGAGACTTTTCAACTATACAAGAGCAATATAAATATATAGGGGGAAAATTCAATAACACAACAGTTTCACCAAGCAGAAAGAAACGCGAGCAGTATGAAAAGACAAGGAAAGAAAGGACCACAAGCAATGCAGGTCAACTCAACTTTAGAAGAGGTAATAGCTGCAGCAGATGAAATGTCAGATAAAGAATTCAGGATTTACATGCTTCAGATGATCTGGAGTCTCAAGGAAGACATTAGACAGCAAAATCAGACAATGAAAGATCACTTCAACAATGAATTACATAAACAAATCCAAGAAGCAAAGGATCAACTATACAGGGAGATAGAGATTATAAAAAACAAACAAACAGAAATCCTAGAAATGCAGGAAGCAATAAACCAACTTAAAAACTCAAATGAGAATACTACCAGCAGAGTAGAACACTTAGAAGATAGAACATGAGACAATGAAGACAAAGTATTTCAACTTGAAAAAAACATAGACAGCTCAGCGAGACTTTTAAGAAACCATGAGCAGAACATCCAAGAAATATGGGATAACATAAAGAGACCAAACTTAAGAGTCATTGGGATACAGGAAGGTATAGAGGTCCAAACCAAAGGAATGAGCAATCTATTCAATGAAATAATACAAGAAAACTTCCCAGACTTGAAGAATGAGACAGAATCCCAAATCCTAGAAGCCTACAGGACGCCGAACGTGCAAAATCATAAGAGATCCACACCTAGACACATTATAATGAAGATGCCCAAC